>NC_091094.1:7385500-7712750 GCF_024713975.1 Paralichthys olivaceus
ACATTAGTGTCCGGGGGTTCCTGTGGCTCTGTGGGTGACTGAACATGAAGAGGAGACACTGTACTCCACTCTGAAGAGACACTAGAGGATTTAGTATAGGGGACAACTATCTCTACTGCCAGTTCAGCTTCTCCACTTTATATTTTCTGACAGGGAAACAGCAACGGGTACATGAGAGGACGTTTAGTAAACTCAAATCCCCAGATGTCTACATCAGTGTAATGGGAGCCTGGAGCAGCCTGTTATTAGAGAGAATGAAGAGGGATGAGACTCAGGGACAAAGAAAAGGGAGGAAGAACAGACGAACAGGGTTAATATACATATCTCCTTGTTTCCCTCTTTTCCATCTCTTTCTATTTCAGCATCGTACTTTATGGATAAAAACAAGAACACATATGGCGATAGAATTCTGTGAATTGGTGATAAATACACAGTAAGAACAGAAAATTACACAGAGCTGCCGAGGAGAGCAGCTCCTCCTGCTCACTGACGTCAGGTTTAATGTGCACCTGTAAAACGTGCCGTACTTTCCTGGATGGGCAAAGTGTTCTCTCTGTGCGAGGAGATTATAGTATTTAGAGTATTTAGAGCTGTGACCAACCATTTTATTTCCAATAATACACCTTTTGTAGTTAGAGCCTGATTGGCCGTCGTTTTTGTGTAACGAAACAAACTTTTACATTTTTAATTGTAACAAAAAATTGTTTATATATATACCTATTGGCTGATACATTATTGGTACCGACTCTAATCTGTTGTATAAATTTTGAATCTTGGTGTTTATGCCAACAAAACAGTCCTTTAAGTGCTCAAAAATAGAACATTTAAATTCATATAGATTACAGTACAATCTCAAATGGATGTTGTAATAGAAATAAGAAATCTCCAGAACAGCTGAATGTACCTTCCTCAACAACTCTAATCATTTTGAGTAAATGCTAGGACCCACTCGCTGCCCAGTCTACTGTCTCTACACGACAGATTCAGAGAACATAGTGGCCTGATGTGTCATGAGAAAGACTCCTCTGTGACCACGGTATAAAAGCAAAAGCTGCATTAAAAATGGTCATTCCTTTTAATTTTCATTGAACAGCTCAACCACGTTTGTGTAAATTAATTCCTCCTTGATAGCTGCTTATGTGTTTCTGCTCTTACTGATATAATTGGACGGGTAAGCCCCAAGGAGCCGCTAACGCTAAAAGAACTTCATTAGCAGGAGTGTTACTTATGAGTTTTACTGTCCCGTTGTGTTCTGAGACATGTTTTACAACCACGGCCAAGAATGAGGGACATTTAAAAAAGAATAAACGGTTTGTACCGAGAGCACAGTCAGTGTTGGACGTGGTTGTTGAGAGGTTGTATCTGAATGTCAATGTTACAACACCTATGTGGCTCCTGTAGCCAGTCAACAAGATTTTATGCTTCACAAGCTTCACCTGCATGTGGTCAATAAACTGCGGCATATGAAGGTGTGAGGGGAGGGCTTGTCTATCGTGTTTGAATTTTTGGATAAAAGACTAAATAACATTTTCCTTCTCAATTAGAAATCAGCAGCTGCTCTGTAACTTACGATTCTTCTCTCATGCTGTAGAAAGGTCAACCTCACTGGGCGAGTGGATAGCTAACATTTGGTACTTGAAGTGTGTGTGAGAGCGACAGGGAATGTGTGTGTACATGGGAACGAGGACGGTGTCAATGTGGGTCTGAAGGGCAACAAATGTTTGTGTGTGTTTGTGTGTGTTTGTGTGTGTGTGTGTGTGTGTGTGTGTGTGTGTGTGTGTGTGTGTGTGTGTGTGTGTGTGTGTGGCTGGCTACGATTTTCAGCACACGTTCCATTTCTAATTGGGATGAATTATTTTTAAAGTTTGTAAATTTGTCGTCTGTACATTTTGTGGAGAAAAAGAAAAGTCCTCTGTAACCACTGCCATTATTATAATGATGAATAGGCTTCAGGCACAACCATTAGCATCCACCCACCCAGAGTTTTTAACACTTCAACCTCCCATTCACTCTCATTAACTTGATAATGTCTAATAATCCTGCCACTTTGTTGTTTTGAAAAGCGTGCACTTTTAATGGTTGGGGTTATTTGCATGTGCACGTGCACATGCAAATGTGACCTGCACATAACCTTTAAATGTGCCTATGAGCGGGTGGAGCAGCTAAAGACTGTTACCTTCTGAGCGCGGCGTTTGTCCGCTCTCTGGTTCTGGTGGTAGATGCGGCTGAAGTTGGAGACAATGACGGGGACGGGCAGAGCGATCACCAGCACACCACTCAGGGAGCAGATGGAGCCAAAGATCTTTCCAGCGATCGTCTTTGGCACCATGTCCCCGTACCTACAGGTGAGACAGACGAGAAGAGACGAGATGGACAAAGCGGTGACAAAGATGTACAGCTTAGGATTCACAAGGTCTGTTTACATCCACTTATTTTTCAAAACGGGCATAAAAAGGGAGTGTAAATGCCAGAAATAATAAAACACTGCAAACTTGAATGTTACTCGGTAAAGTGAATATCTCCACCCAGGCCCAACAGTGCCCTGAATTCAATCAAGCTTTAGGCCACAGCAACACTATGGGAGTCCAGGGGCTGCACAGTTAAGAACATTACAGATTTATTTTTATGTGAAACAAAAGTATGTGAGACACAAGATGTGAACTCTGAGCCGGTTGTGTTGGCATCAAAAAACAGACCTCTTTAGATAGCAGTGCTACATTACTAAATCTAAGCTTTAATTTGATGTGTACTTGTTTGATTTGAGGCAGTCTTACAAATATAGTGGTGCATAGAACAGAAACACGAAATGCTCAAAAGGCTTCAAGCAAAAAAAACGTAACTGTCTTTAAAAAGCAATTACAGAAATATTTTAGTGCATAAAAACGACCTGTGAATCTTTTAACCTTTGCACAAAAAAAAAGGGTGCATCATGAACACAGTGAGCATGAGTCATTGCTGCACTTTATCTTCCTTGGCTTGGAGAAAAATGTCACCATGGCTTAATGAAAATGTTTACCACTTGTTATTTCTTTAGTTTTACAGTTACCATACAGTTGATGAGAAAAGCTTCCACCTGAATGAAACTCTACTGGATCCAGATTTGTATTCTTTTCTGAGGACGCCGTGAAAATGTAAATATAACCTTTTTAAGATTTTTAAAAATATATATCAGTATTTTAATACGACTCTACACAGTTGGGCTTGTTTCACCTCCTGTAGACAGAGATGCATTTCATGCTGCCTGCCACTCATCCGAATACAGAAGAACAGTAGGTGCTCTCATTTCAGGTGCAGACGGGTTCATGCTGTAAATCACCACAGTGAATGAAATAAAAAAAACACCGACGTGTCACATCCTCTTATCGTCACAGTAAATTCACACTTACAGCGAGTTAGCTTGGCTTGTACTGATAGCATGTGTGTGGCTCAGAAACTGTATAAAAATAATGTGCAGCAGTGGTGTTTCACAAATTTGCTGAAACATACTATAGTACAATTCTAATGAGAACATAATTACAGGCTCTACATCCCCACACACAACCACTGAGGTTGAAGTGTTTCAGCGAGCAGAAACATTTCCCTGATCTTTCTTTGGCAGATTTAGTTCATGATAGTTTCTCGAATATCTCAATTTCTGTTTCAGTTACAATAACAACAACAATCAAATTCAACACCGTGCACAACACCTGCCAGTGAGGCGACAAAATGATTGCTCTCTATAGAATCAAACTGTACTAACTGATTGTTTTAGATATGGTGTTAGCAACAGCTAGGTCTGCATGTAAACATCCAGCAGATAGAGAACAAATATTAGGATTCATTCAGCTCAGTCAGGGTGTAACAAAGCCATGCTAGTGGCATCCAGGGCCAAGAAGAAGGTTTGACTCACTGGCCGAAGAACAAGGACCAAATTGATTTAAAAAAAAAGAAAAAACACCGACTTGTAGGGCAAGCCTTTGAGTGGGTGGGGAAAGATGCTAAAAGTCTTCTCGTGGAGAGGCTGGAGGCGTCAGGTTTTAGAAGTGTGATGTAAAGTGATGTTTTCTGGTGGATAGGTGCCGGTTTTTAGAGGAAATCACAGCATTTAGAAAAAGGGGTGGAGACGACAAGCGGGTGGAAAAGTTCTTTTCATCACAGAGAGACGAGTGCATATTCTGCATTCGACCAATTTCCTCAAGGGCCACTTTAACAACACAGATCGCAAACAGTGGTTTGACTTTCATCCTGAAAGTTTGTCTAAAACACTTGCACTTGTCAAAAAAACCATTTTTTCTCTTCCTCTTCATTGCGTTCTCGACATGAGAGACTCTTTACATGCTCTGTAGACCACTCTTTCCGCCCAGACATGGGTGGGTGCTAGCTTTTCCACTCTTCTGACTGTTGTTTCTTTGGCCAAAACCTCTCGATTGCTGAAAAGCGCTTTAATCACCAGACTTACCTACCTCCTGTTTACTACGCACAAACTGGAGAGCAGGGGGATTGGCACAAGCCAGGCCTTCTGCTCCACGTGAATAAATACATTAGAGAGGGAACATGAAATCACTCAAATCCCCTTTGAAAGAAAAAGTTTCGGAGTAGAAATGATGCAGACCATTTCTAATGAAACAAATGAACTCAACAGAGTGGTTTCTTTTCCTTTGACAGCTTTGATCACTCACTATGCGATCAAAGCCAGTCAATCTTCTATATATATTCAGTTGAATATGTGTTTTCTTTTTTTCTACAGTTATTCATAGTAAAGCTTAAGGTTAAATTGTAAAATATCTGAAAGCCATTCGCTTTTCGCTGCATTTGCCAACGAGTTCAGCTCACAGCCTGAAACGTCTACTTGACTCTAAATGTGTTACAAAAATGTTTGTGTTATGTAAACTTGTCTCATATCATTCAGGGAACTCTGACACACACTAGAGTGTGAACATACCAAGCAAGCTGACATTCAGGTAAAAGATATTCCGGGTCAGTGATGTTGGCTGGGCTGATTTTTTTACATGCATGTCTATAATAAGGGGAAATGAGCAGGGAGCAAATGTGTGAAGAACAGGGAAACAAAGTCTCAGTTTCATTATCTGCATCAGGCTCGGGTGGAGTTTGGACTCAAAAATCAGAATCCATGTTAGGTGTAGTTTCTCTCAGCTCAGACGTGTTTGGAAAATGTGGCCCAAGCTGCACTCAAACATTTAATATCAGCTTTTCCTCCATCGTGCAGTCCATGCCTTGCAGTTTTGTTCCTACTGGATGCATGAGTGTTGATGCACACATGGAAATGTTTTACTCATTATTAGCATCTGTACCCAAAAATCTAGTCTTTGTTCATCCAGCAGGAAAACAGACATTACAGACAGTAAATGTAGCCATCAAGTTTAGCCTGCTTTTGTTTACCTCTGTGTGAGATGAAGGATTTCAGCTACTTCATCTTCCTCTATTATGACTGTGAACTGCGTATGCTTTGTGCTAGCTGACAGACGTACGAGTGATGAAAGGAGGCTTGAATCATTTGCGTTATTAAATCATGTTTGCAGTAAAAGAGAATACATTCATATTTCTCAACAAACTCCATCTGAAAGTCACTCTCTTTCCAAGGATAAAACTTTTTTCCTTGTGTTGTTTGAGAGGTGATGGCAGGCTGGCTGATGTGCACTGTACAGAAGGCACAGAGTCAAAAATAGGAAGGATTATTAACAAGCGATGGATATTTGACCACAGGGCTTGTCTTTAGTGTGGCTGAGTCCTTCTCCTTGCTGCCACACAATCAGACAAATGATTCCTCAGCTTGCTCCGCTCTCTGTCTGTCAGCTGATGAGACGTGACACTCTCCTGGCCGTGACTGCTTTGTTGTAACAATGTCTGACACTTCACACCCACTACGACGTCTCAAACATCATCACAACGTATTTAAAACTGTGCTGCTCACAACGTAAAGGAGCTCATCACCAAAACACTGATGAATCATTATTACTGCGATTACTGAGATTCCTTTTATATAAAGACAAAGAAGGTCATCCTTGAGTCGGCCCCTCATGCGGAGAGGTAATCACCTGTTGTGCCTTTTTCTCATTATAACATCTAAATGTACTTTGTAATCAAGAGGCCATCTTAACACAGATCAGACGCTCTTCAGTTTATAACTCTATAAGAGTTTTAATTATTTTCCCATTAACTCATGTCTAAACTAGAATAGCACTCAGTGGAGCGCAACGGTCTCCTTATGAAACCACAGTTACATTCGCAAGCTCTGGATTTTTATTATCTGCATCAAAGTACCTGAATCTTTTTATGTAAATGCACAAATTATTACCTGGGAAATCAATGAAAAAAAAAAACCTATCTGGCAATGTTAAAGAAAAAAAAAAACCTGGATCGGCCCTGTAGTATTTCATTGGTTCTTTCTTGGCTCATATTCCATCCTTTCTCCAGGTTTCATGAAAATCCATTCCTGCTGACAAACACACCAATGAACAGAGAGTGAAATAATAACCTCTTTAGTGGAGGCAATAATTGCTGATTATTTGGTACAATCACCCTGAGAGTAAAAACTCATCTTCCACTGTCTGAAACTCTGCAGCATGTGTCACGTGTTCTCATGAGCCAAACTGATGCTGCTTTTACATCACACGTTAGTCTGCAGGTTTACAGTTCAAAGTGCTTCACAATCAGTCAAATGTTTAAAATAATTCCATATAAAGTGCCAATCGGTGTAAAAAATGGCAATATGCACAATACTGAAATACTTAACAGTAATATATTATTGAAAATAATAAAAGAAGTAGCCTACAAGTACAGAAGTTCCAAACAAGAACTTGAAGTGTTGTGTTTCTATTCAAAAACAACAATTTCAACTTCTAACGCCATCTGTTCTAACTTTAACATAAAGGGTCGACATGTCAGTCTTGTAGTTGAAACAATCTAGTAAATCAAAGTTAAACTTAATTTCTAAATAAAAATAATTCGTTTTGTGAACATTCCCCTGAAGGAGCTGTGATATTAAAGGTTAAATAAAAACAGGGACCAATAACAGATTTCATTGCAAATTTCCAATTAAAATGTCTTTAATATTAAATTGATAAATGCTGTGTCACACTCTCTACAACTGTAAGAACTATATATAATGTAATTTGCTTGCAGTTTTTAATGTTGTTCTAAACTAATCATTCTGAATTTATCTTTTTGGAGAATTCCCTCAATTGGCTAGTTTACTGTTTTACATGAGTCGCATGAACATCTCACCAAACCCCATTCAAAAATGTGGCAGTTTAAAAAAGCCCCACTTGTCTGTATGACAAAGGAACGCATTGTCAGATGTCTGTATTGAACAGCCACGTCTGATTCAACTGACAGAATTCTTTTAAATGAACTGAATTTCTTTTCACACTTCTCACACTAACATAAAAGATGTCACAGGTCGGTTCACTGTGGAGCTGTGAGCGGATACGAACTGTGCAGCTGCGCAATGATGCAACAAGGTTCAAAACACAGCACAGGATCTATTTCTCCCCTAAATGTTCTTCGACAGACATTCATTATTTTGTTCTTCTCATCTGCTACAGTTAATGCCGATGCTTAAGCTGGTGGAAACCAAATCTGTTGCGAGGGGATTCATTCAGTCGTTTATTTTTTCCAATCTCTAACTTGTTTTGTTTCTGCAGTATGTTGGAGGAACCGTGGGCATCGGAACAGAGTTGGACTGGATGGATTGCGAAACCAAAGCAGTCAACCTGGCTGAGTGAAATGTGAGAGGCACAACTAAGAGTCAAACCAAGACTGATCACCTGAATGAGAGCACCAGAAAAAAACACATGAGCAGAGTTGCAGGTCATCACTACAACAACCTAACCACACACACACACACACACACACACACACACACACACACACACACACACACACACACACACACACACACACACACACACACACACACACACACACACACACACACACACAATGAGCATAATTGATCCCGATAAGTGAATTTATTTAATTAGTTTTACATATTATATAAATAAACATCTGTTTAAAAACAGGTCGATCCTTTCATGTCTTTTGTCTTTTAAGGATTAACTGTAAAACTTTTATACAAATACAAAAAGTTGCTAAGCTGCTGAGTCCTAAATGCTTTTTTGTCAAAGACACATTTGCCTCGTGACTGTGCAGATTATTAGCAGATCTCTTTGCATGATGTTTTTTAATCTCCCATAAATGTGAATGGCTCTTACTTTACCCTGATAGAAGCAGCATTGGGTCATCTCACTTTAGAGAACAGTGCAGTTTGAGGAGCTGACAAAGTGGACGGACATTCTCCAAATGTGTGACCACTGCAAACACATGAAGGTAATCAAAGGTTTTGTTGAACGAGGGTAAAGACTCGCATAAAACATCAAAATAACAAATTACTCTTTTGATTTCCCACCAAGCAGGTTTGTTCGCCCCTGCCTGCTTCTTTCTTTGTTTTTCAGTAGGTGTCCACATGCTTGCTCATTGTTTCTCTATCATTTTTAAGGTCTGGACCTTACTTTGGAAAGTGCCTTGAGATAATGTATGTTATGATTTGGCGCTATAAACATATGATTTAACTGAACTGAAAAACTACTGAATGGATTTCCATTTAAGCTGATGGAACAGGAGAACCCTTTCAGTTTTGGCACAGATTCGTAGAAAGGGGCCAATTCAGGATTCTTTTCAAAAGCAGGGAGTATTTTGACATTTTCATGGATTTCAAACGGTATCATTTATGGATCCTTATGTAAACTGATATCTGCGAGTGTGTGCAATTTGGTGAAGCTTGATTGGCTGTTAGGCCTTGGTGGAGGTATGTGCTCTAGTGCCATTAGTTTCATACTGAACATGTCTGATTTAGAAAGTTGATTTGTTTCTTTCTTTTAAAATACAGAGGAGAATTGGCATTTCTAAAATCTCACAAAGATCCTGAAGTTATAATCTTTACGATTCTTATGAAATAACACCATATCGATTCAAAGCCTCATTATGATCCAGCATTTCTGTTTAATTTTACCCTCACTGTGATGCACCAGAGCTAAGTTGCTGTTCATGTCGAAACATTTCCCTCCTCTGCTGCTTCACCTTGAAAGAGAAAAATATTGTGGTTTTTATTATTTTATCACTAGATGAGTTTAAAATATTGCAGCATGAAATCAGATCTCAGCTTGTGGAGATGAAACGTGCTTTGATTCAGCTTCACTATGAAACAGGAACAAAGCAGCTGCTTAAAGAGGGTCGGCTTAATGCTGGGAAAGTATAAGTATGTTGTTTTTGTAACATTATGAAAAAATGATGCAAAGCCAATAGCAAATTAAAATGATGAAATTAAGATGGTACGAGTACTACACGAAAAAACTACAAAATCTATTGTACATTTTTAAGTGTTTCACTGTTTCAAAGTCGTGGGCTGAATTTTATATGAGGGGAATTAAACATCGATTCGTACTCTTCTCTTTGCTTCCAGGTGAAACAGCGTTCAGACGACAGCCCCCTGCAGCAGCACTGCTTCACACTTCACGATAAATTTCCACGCTCTCTTTTTGTCTCATCATTGCAGAGCCAACACAGAAACCAATCTGCACTGCTAAACCCAGAGAAAGTGAACATGAGGAGAGGCTGACCTGACCATCTATCTCACGGGGCCGTGAGGGTACACAACCTGCTGTACTGACATCCACACACAGTCTCACCTCTGTTTTCTGCTGAATGAAGCAGGAGAGGGGGGCGATAACACGAGCGGGAGGGAGGGGTGGGACGGGATCAAACTGGAGGAAAAGCAACAGCCTGATGTCTGTTATTACACACAGGCATGTGAGGGATGTGGGATATTAGTTTGTGTGACCTGCTGCCACTGGGAAAAAAAGCACCATCCATCATGACCTATGTGAGCTCCTGTGTGAGTTAGAGGCTGCGCTATCTCAACAAGGAGACTTGACATCAAGGGCAAAGTAACCTGCCACAGAGAGCTGCAGAGAACAACCTAAACAAGAGCGAGTTTATTTAAAAGCATGAATAACAAACGGTTCAACTGAGGTTCATTGTCGGCCCAATGCTGATGAATGAGGGAGCGACACATGGACAATAGCAGAAAGAAAAAAACAACCGTGAATTAGGCTGTTTTTTTCCCCCTAAATACGTGCTTACGAAAATTTCCCCTGAATCAATACAAATTATTTATATATATTTCAACTCAACTTAATATTCACATGGCTACAGTGCACAGATGCTGCCTGGTAATGTCACTATCCTCTCCTGGGTTTTTCATTTGTTTTTCCAGCCAGTTTCCTGCTGCTGGTTTGGTTTGTGAATTTTAAACAAACTGTCCTTCGTTAACACAACAATCTGATTTAAAATGACAGATATTTGGTTATTGCTTATAGACGAAGCCATATACATCAGAACAGTCTAAGATATTATACGTGATGCCTTTAAAAAATGGTAAAGGAGTAGGAGCTCCCTTACAGTTGTAAGTTGTTTGTTTATTCCTCCTGCAAACGCTTATTTGTCTTGATTAATTAAATATTTGGCGTAAATAGCCGAGGTTTCTGGAGACCAACTTGATTCGACAGTGTTTGCTTTTCCGTTGGGGGGTGGTGGTGGAGGGATTCAGCTCGCTTGGAGTAATTTAATTATATATATATAAATATTTGGCAATACAACAAATCAGAAGCTGTTAGGAACATTCTCACACACCAATAATTGCCTCAGGGTCTTTATGCAAGAGCTTGTAACAAATTCTCTCATCTATCTCTGAGACTGTCACATTACCCCGACCTCTCCCCATTTACCCGTTTGTTATCTGTTGCTTTGCTCAGACGTTCTGGCATCTGACTTCATATTGTATTACACCACTCCTTCTTTATTCCTGCAACTGTGGGGCTCTGTGATGACACCGCTTCAACAGCTGTAATATTTTCTCATCTCTGCGCGTCCTTTAATATGACGACTGACCGGGCTGAAGTTTATAATGATATAATCTGCTCATTAGCAGCAGCAGGAGTTTGAGTCGTGCAGGCCAAAGTGCTTCTTTTCACTCTGAGTGGACATGTTCATGAACAAAGGTTTCCCACAAATGGAGCAGAACAGGTAACATAACAGTGATGTTAGCTGAGCAGCAGCAGCAGCATGGTGCTACTGTGTGTCTGCACGAGATGCGTTCAGGTTCAGACACGTTGTGGGGTCACCCATCTTCTGGAAGTACTCAGAGCCCAATACACAATTACTATAGGTAATTAAATAGACCTGAAGATGCACGTGAGACAAGCAATTGAAAAACAGCTGAAACCTAAAAGGAAATCTTTCTATAATAAACAAAATGAACTTAAAGCATGTGCACCTGCTCCCTATCAGGTTCCTCAAGCTTTTTTCAACACATCTGTGAAGTTATTGTTGAATCTGAGACTCACGGGCAAACAAGTCTCACAGACTAAAGACATTTTGGATAATGGCACTCAGAGCACATACCTTCAACAAGGCCTCAACACTTCCCTTATGAAACCACATTTAAATTAGCTTGATCCGTATTTCCATTTGGATCCGCACCACTTTGCCCACACTCATAAATATCAGTCATATACGCATCAAGTTCCATGAAGTTTTCACTGGAGAAACTGGTGAAATTTGTCTAAAAATGCCACGTTCTTGCAATGTTAAAGAAAGCGTAAATACAAATCCTGGATCCATCCCAAAATTTAATGGGTTCTTTCTTAGAAAGAAGTTTCCCAGATATCCATTAAATAGTTTTTGAGTAATCCAGCTGACAAACAAACAAACAAGCAAGCGCACAAACAGGACGAAAACATACAAACAGCACCTCCCTGGCCGAGGTAATTAGTTTTAGTTTTTATATCTGTATAATGCTGCATCGATTTTCAATTTCCCCCTCCCCCATCATGGATTCCAACTCTGAATCATTGCTCTTTGTTCTTTGTTTGTCGAGGCTGCCCGGGCGTCTTCATGGATTTTCTCTCTGTGCTGTCAAACAAGCTTCAATGACAATTTCCACTGCACAATCATCAGAGGTAATGAAGCACATTGTCCCGGGGATGTGACAGGAAATACATATTTCTCTTTTGTGTCTCTCTCTGCTGCAGAGATGTAGCAGCGTTCACAGCTCAGTGAAGTGCCGGGGCAGCAGAACATTCAGGAACAATTAAGTATCAGTGCTGAGCAAGGCAACAGGATTGGTATCGACTGATAAAAACACTACAATGAACAACATTAAGCTGCTAAACTGTTTAATGGGCGCAGAAAATGCCAGAGTCAATTATAAACACAGCTATAAAGTACATTGTCATTCAATAATAGGATTTGCTCTAAATCACAGTCTCGCCTAACAGAGGATTCACAGTGTTGTGCTATATGTACGTTGTAAATGGTAGAGAGACTTACCGAGGCTTAATAATTCAAAGTGCTTGAAATGTTTAAAAATGATGAAATACTTGGAAAATCTGACCGAATGTTTGCAAAGACTCTGCAAATGTTTTATTCAGGAAACGATGTGTTTGAGTACAAATCCTTCACATCTTTTTCTGTGCAAAACGTCATTGCTGAATGAGTCTTAGACACTTTTTGTATAATATCACTCCATTCAAAGACGCACGGCAGTGTCCACCTCACAAGACTTGGCTCAGTAGCCAAAGATGTTATGGATTAGGTTTGGCATTGCACAATATTGTTTATAAAAAATCTATCTCTGAATTATTTGTAACGCCGGGGCCACACTTGCTGCACGTGAAGGCTGGGCCCTGACCTGTGGTCTCTGTTGTTCATACAGGCAGAATGTCTGCTGCGGAGCTGCTTGGTGAGGTTTCTGGTATGATCACTGTATTTCCTCAAATAAAAGTAGGGTTGGTAACTCAACTAAATGCCAGGACACTATGCTATGAAGCTGTGTATTTGCAGGTCCTGCAAGAACAATAAAACTCTTATAAATAAATAAGGGGATTATGTCAACAGCAACACTAGAGTGCTTTTACTTTGAAACAGGTACAGGAAGTATTGCAAATACTTGTTTTTTTGTTGAATACGTCACAAAGGAATTGAAAGATGATCCACATGCTCCACATCAAGAAAATAGTTGAGAGCCAGACTGTTTATAAGAACAGCATGACTCAGACGCTGGAGATGTGCCTTAGATGGTCGACTCAAGTGGGCTGTGTGACGGCTCTAACCTAATAATATTGGCACTGAAATGAAAAGCAAGAGGCTCTGTGACGCACACATGTGGCGCTCACACGTTCCAGGGTGGCCCGGGGAGAGTGCAAACCTTCTTCAAGACCCAACAGTCGATGAAACTGTATTTATGATTCAGATTTTTATTTGGATCTGCTTTAAATTGGACAAACTCCTAAATATCAGTCCTCTACAATCAAGATCCATCCATTATTCTCTGAGCAATTGACCAAAAGTTTAGGAATGTCTTATCTCACGATGTTAAAGAAACTGAAACAAATCTAGGCTTTGCTACCTGATCCAGGTCAACACTAAAATTTAGTAAGTTTATCCCTGACCCATACAGCATCCTTCCACCAAGCTTCGTGGTAATCCGTCCAGTAGTTTTTGTGTAATCGTGCTCAGAAACAGAGAAACGCAGATGAAAGCAACCTCCTGCAGGAAGGTAGGTAACGATGTATGAAATCTGATTCACAGTGAAAATACTCAACCAGCTTTGTGTTCTCCACCTTTAAATGTCCCTAAAATCAGGTGCTAGTCCAGTGAGTTATTTTAGACTCTATTGATGTTCCTTGTAAACCGTCCAATAGCAGAGCTTGTGACATCTGGTGAATCTAATGTTGGACAAGAACAGTCATAATTGCAGCCAACGATTTAACTCACATCCAATTAGTTTCTCATCTCTGCTTGAGTTCTGCTTCTCTTCCTCCACTAACTCTGCATCACAGGGGTGTATTTAGTGGAAGGAGCTGTGCGGCTCTTGATCAGCGGGACTTGAGGTTTCTCCACCATGATGTGATGGAATTGAACGGGATTAGTGGTGGATCTGGGGAACTTGCCTCCCATGTCGTGTCAGGGGCATGGAAATGAAATTGTGGCAATTAATGAGCAGGAAGTGCAGTTCTTCCCTAATGTGCTAATCTGGTAATTCTGTGACTGAGCACTGGAGCGGTGGCTCCTGGGCCGGATCGAGCTGATCGACCAGTCGCTGATCTGCACTGGCCAGTGACGGAGCAGAGAACTTTTATCTTTGATGTATCACGTTGTGGATGTATTGGGATTCAGTGTCTATCTTTTCAAAAGCAGGCCAGCCTGGTCTACTGATGAGAAGAACTCTAAATGTGATCATTCTACCTGGTTTTCACACAGTTTTGACCGTCTTTAGTAGTTCTTCTCGCTTTTTAGCATTTTTTTTCAGTTTATTTTTGTACTTGTACTTGTGTATGTTTTATTGTAGAGGAGTTTGGACAACTCTGATTGTTTTAATTGGGCTAAATAAAAGAAACCTGATTATAGTGTCTAGACCCAACACTGTTATTGAGGGTGTCTAACTTTAGCCCTATTATTAGACACTTATCTGAGACTTGTGGCTACCGAGACAAACCCTCTAAGACGTCACCCGCTGGTTTGTGAGCTGTCGCCTTGAGGCCTTGACGTTGACATTTTCCAGAAGTAACCGTATTCATTTCTTTGGGAACATTTTTACTGATGTTATATATCAAGTGAGAGCTAGGGTCATTAGCTCATTACCTTGTGAAGCCGCAACCAGTGGAGTCAACCTCTACTGGTCACTTGAGGGACAACAGTTACAGGCACTTCCACACCGGCTTCATCCATTTTTCGCACTCAGTCCATTTACCCAGTTGCATTGAGCTATACAGCTCTGCTAACTTCTAAAGCTGATGGCAGTTTTGTGTAGTAAAATCTGAAAAATGCTCCTCAAAGCCTTTCAGCATGAACATACAAGTTCTAATGTTGGGTTCACTTCAGACAAGCTGCTTTCAAAGAGTTATCAGAAGCTTGTATTGTGAATCGTAACATCATCATAAAGCAAAATGTGATACCACAGTTTTAGCATCGTGAGGCATTTCAAGACTGGTTCTGAAAAACTACAAACATGATTGGAAAAAAGGTTTAAGAGCTGAAACGTAGGCCTGAGGCTGCACATTAACGAACATGCTGACTGCAGGGGTCTAATGACCCGGAGGAGCTTTTCATATAGCAGCTGTTGACAACAGATATGGAATCCTTAGCCTACTTAATAGATCGATGCAGATGACTTTAATCATAATAAACTTTGTATTTTTTAAGCTGATTTTAACAACACTCTTAGTCAACACTCTTATATTTTAGCTTCACCTCATTCTGCTATTTCTGAGCACCTGCTGAAAGATTTGAAAATATGCCTTCACATCTCAATGGTGAATTTTTACAGTACAGTCTCCTGTGTGTCTTTTCAAGCCTGGCCCAATGCATTATAAATTATAGTCTGTGTTATGTGCAAGGTGGGAACAGAGTGTTGGTGTTTTCTTTTTCTCCTGCTTCTCTTTCTCTCCTCCTCCCCTGTTTGCTCTCCAGGTTCTATCAGCAGGACGGGTCTCCTGGCCATGCTGATCAATCACCCTCCAGGCAGGCCTACCAGCATTTCGGGCCCTCTATTAAAGGATCCTGCAATTGTAGTTTTTGGTCTCTCGCTGCCTGCCTCCTGTGTTTTTAAAGGAATAGTTCATAGAAAAATTTGAATTCAATCACCATCTACACACCACTGGGCCGATGGACAGGTGAGTGAGGTGTTTGACTTTTGGAGTTTCAGGGGTAGCAGCAGCGTTGCAGCCAAATTCAACACAATTGAAGTAAAAGGCGACGACATTCAAATATCAATGGGCAGGGGATTCACCAAAAGCTTCAGCACAATATTCCAACAATCAATTTGAGGAAGCTTGGCGCCCCCTGGCCGCCTATATGGCTACAGCACTTGCCTAATTCCACGACTGAATCATCAAGCCTCTCTTTCAAAGAACTATGTTTGCAGCTGGACCAGGCGTCTGGCAGGCAACCACTGGAGCTGCATCAGGACAAGTCTGACACTGAACAGACGACTCAAAGAGCAGACCATGGTTTGGCAGGAGGGACGAGATAAAGAATGAGATGATGTGAGTCAGAGATGTGGGACCTGTACCCACCACAGATGGTCAACCAGACGCAGCTGATTACCAGTGAGTAAGACATGCTCTAAGTGGTTCACTGGATGAGAGCCACCCTTCTGGAGAAGACTCAAAACAACTGCTAGTTGCTAGAAGTACATTCCATCTTTAAAGAAGATGAACATGTGCTTCAACGAACCAAATAAAAAACGAAAAAAAACATAACATTTCTCTCTTTGACCTCAACATTTCACCTTTTTGACATGATGGACAATAAAGGAGTTGGATAAATCACACAGGAAATGTGTTGATTGCCCAGATTTAGCCACAAGAAGTGAAAAGATGAGACAGCCTGGCTACTATAGGGCAGCATCTACACGCTGTTCTTCTACCACAAAGCAGTTTCTGACTATTAACTTTAATTCACACCTCATTTAAAGACCTGTGTGCTGACAAGCTTCATCATAAACGGACACCGCTCTGTGCGTTTATGTTCCTGCTGTCCAATCACACAACTGCTCCACCACGTGTCCACCTTCCCTTACAGTACGGCCCTCCTCACATCCAGCCTCGAATCACCTCACTCTCCATCTGGAGAACGTGAGATGAGAAAAGAAATGAAGGGGCTTTCTTTGGGATCCTTTTAAAAAAGCCTTCTAAGTAGGTTACAGGAGAAAGTAGGCTGCCGGAGAGGCTCAGGAGACCCGAGGAGCTGCTGTTGTATCACTCGAGAGGAGTGGCATCCCACTTCAGGAGACCGCATAAAGAGATGGAGGATGGGGACGGGGGAGATGTGGTATTTGTGATGCAGCAGGTAGACGGGTAAGTTTCCTCAAATGTATCCTTGAGCATCGGGGCTTATTGGGCAATTTCCGGTCATTTAGGCCCCACAGCAGGAGGAGATGTGCCTCAGATGAATGGATGACTAACCTTGTGGACATGCTAGAGTAAAGATTTGATTTGGTGTTAGAAAAAAATGTAATATGGATTTCTTTTTTTGCATGACCAACTTAATTGATAGAGCACTTTTACTTTAAAGGTCCAGTGTGTGAGATTTAGGTGAAAGGGATCTATTGGCAGAAATTTAATGTAGAATAATCCTCATGATGTTTTCACTAGTTTGTTTCATTTAAATTGTATGAATTTACCCCAGAAAAGGCCCTTCATATTTAAATACTTTATATTTACATCGAGGGGACCCTCTCTACGGAGGCCACCATGTTTGTTACATTAGTCCAGACTGGACAAACTAAACACCTTTTGAGTTTTATGACAATTAAAGGTTACCACAGGTTCTTTTTCATGTTTGGAAGGAGAGAGTGAGGTGAGGGGTGTTCAGCTGCAACATGCAACTTCAACACTAGATATCACAACATTCTACACACTGTACCTTTAATTAAATCAGCACCTAAAAATTGCTGTAGTCATAAATCGAATGGTCATTGCCATGGTAACAGGTATTACCTCCTAAAACAATGTTGGTATAAAAGTAGCATCTGGAGTAAACATAAATGTGTGTATTTAATTTGTATTTTATTTCTGTGGTCGGTCAAGACCGAAACTGCGGCTCTGTTGCTAGAAGCAGCGCAGCGGTAAAGGTTAACTGTGTTATCACTGTGTTTCATCACTGCTCTGTGCCTCTATAAATGTAGGGCGAGGTACAACAAATCATCTTGTTGAGGGACCACTGCCAAGAGTTTACAGTGACCGAATGCAAATTTATCTCTTGTAAAAATGTAATTGGGCACAAATATAACAAAGCGTACAGACACGTTGATCCTGGTGAGAAACTTAAAGTCCAGACTTGTCGACAGAATCGTCTTCTTCTCCACTCAACAACAAAAATCAGCAAAACAAGAAGAGGTCCCTTACTTAGACTTTTTAATTAAAATAGGGAAACTGAGAGATAATCTAATTAAATAATAACAGCACAAGTCGTTTGGACAAAACTAATTAGAATAAAGAACAACAAAGAACTAGGAGCTACGTGCATGAACAGCCTGAACAGCACAAAAAATGTCAGCTCTAAACAAAAACAAAAGAAATCCCTACCTCGGGAAATTTGTATCCTCACATGGTTCCAGAGGAGTTTAATAAAACTGGAAAGCAACACACTGAAAAGATCTGTTAAAAACACATCTGGACTCTGTGTTCGCTTAAGCAGCGAGAGGAGAGGAGACGGGAAACAGAAACATCAATTTATCAGGCGTGAATGCAAAATATTACTGAGTGAGTTTCTTCCACAGGGGTCAAGTATGCACAAAAAATATTGCTTGAAATTTCATCATAAATTGAAATTTGAACATACTTTCCAAGATATTTAGTATTTCAGAGCTTTTTCATTTAATATTTGAGAACTGGTTCACTTCAAACACCACAAAAAATGACTAAATTAATTGTTTTTGCCAGAATAAGACATAAATTCAGAATTTTGTCTGGCAGCTTATATAGAATGCGATATTTAGGCAGTGTGTGTATGTGTGTGTGTGTGTGTGTGTGTGTGATTTGACAGGATATGAACACAATCTTGTCTTCATAAGGAACTTGTTCCTTTTTCCCCATCACTCGGGATTAATAAAGACGTATACAGCACCCGTGGGCATCCACACAGTTCAATTACAGCAGCAACAGCTTTCTCTCCTCAGATGTTCCTGTTTCAAGAAGTCTGAGCTACTGGCACTTTGTTTTTGCTTGTTGGTTCAGTAAACCGTGGCCTCGGGTTGATGGAATTCATACCAAGATGAAAAAAAATAATAACACAACAACACGAGCCTCCCCTCTTCACATATTTTTTTTGAACATGAAGGAAAAGGTGGAAGAATTTGCTTTGAGACGCTTTTTTTTCTTTTCTTTTTACCTTCACCAAGGAGGTTATGTTTTCTTGAGACTCAGAAGAATTTCAATTCTGTAAAGAGGGTGCATCCAGGATTTAGTTTTTACTTTCTTTAATGTAGCGTTTTTAAAAAATGTTTGCTAATTTCAAGGAATAATGCAGAGATCTTTAAGAAAATTGATTGAGAATGAAAAGGTTTGGAATTTGGTGAAGATCTTGATAATGATTTGGATGCATTTGATCTCAATATGGTGACAAAGAGGCCAATCAGACTTGATGCAGTCTGAGATCCTCTGGTAGGGTGTGGCTAATTATTCAGAAGTCTAGGCTGGAAACCAAGGGAGACAAATCCTTAACCTTAAGGACTCGTACACTTTGGAACAATCTGCCAGATGAGATCGGAGCAGCAGAATCTCTCACTGCTGGAGACACATCATTATAAAAAAGATTTCATCATGGATGTCTATTGTTATATTACCTGTATCTTTATAATGATTGAGTTTCATATTGTTTGTTTTAGAGCTCTGTTATTTTATTTTAAGTGCCCCACAAATAAAGTTATTATTATCATCCATGAGCAATGCAGTGGCTATCACCGTTTTTTAAGCTACAATGAATCAAATGTCAAAGTGAGAATAATGTGACAAAATGAAAGGGCTCAGACATAATGATGAACTTACAGAGATTTATTAACCAAATCTTACTGACCTTTAGATTCAGCTCATTGTTAAGCTGTTTAAGCTGCAACGTTTCTATTTCAATTCACTCCCTGCTTCAGTTTCCATTACACCGCAGAACCTGCTCAGCACCAATCAGCAGCAAGAAAGATTCAAAGAAGTGGAGCATTTAGCTGCACAGAGCCAGGGTTTCCCTCAGGAGGTGTTGAGACCAAAAATAGAGTTGTTGGACGTGCATTCAGCAGGTGGCCAGAAAACAAATGACTCCACATTGTTTCCGCAACTGATGGTGGTGACAGAATATGTTTAGAAACCACTGTGTTCACCAATAATGTGCGATGATATCAGAGAATGACATACAGTAAATGCAGGGACCATCTTCTCTTCTCAGAGACCAATCAAACACTGTGAATGTCTACGTCACTTTTTCCGAACATCTCGCTTTCTTCTCATCCAGAATAAAACGCTGTGCCGGAGACTGAAAAGGGGCCCAGCAGCGTTTAGTTCAAAATGTCGTAGTGTTCATGTAGCCTCAGGTTTTGTCCTTCGACCCAAAGTGTTTGGTTTGAAACTTCCAGGAGGTCCATAGGCCAGGGTTCAGATGAGGGGAATATGATGACGGGTAGCGAGATGAAGTCTGACAGTAACGGCAGAAAACTATTCAGGATTGAGCTCGGGTATTATCGTCGTAAATGAGGGCTACCTTATTGTCGAGTGCAAATAACAGTTTGAATCAAAGAAAAAATTAACTAGATTTCCATTTTATTACCAAGCTAAACTAATACAGTCTAATAAAAAATCCCCCTTCATTTTCATTCTAATCTTTTTTTGTTGAAAGTACTTTGGAGAGGTTTTATTTAACTTGATGGTCATTGTGCAGACTGCACTCTGGTGCTGTTGAATTGTAATTTATCAAACTGAGAGGAGACTCTGCGCCAGTTATATGAGTGAAGGCAGACAGACGTTCACTTTTCACAGTTTTTATCATCTGAACTAGTGATTCAGAACCAATAGGGTGCGTCTCCACACCTCGTCTACTTTCTGCTTTTGTTCGGCAGGAGTAAAACTAATGACCAATGATCTATTCAAACAGTAATAAGTGCTAATAGTATAATTATATATCTCTGGTGCCTGGTATGTCTGACCTGATGACTTGTGATAACAGTGTGGACAATCAGTCGTAAAGATCAGGATTGAATAAATGAATCAGAACAGTGTTTCTCTAATCACCACCTTCTACAACCTGACCTCCTGGTTCGGTACCTGTGAGCAACACCAGCTCAACAGGACGTTGAAGACAGCAGCAAGATCATTGGTGCCCCTCTCCCCTTCCTGATGGAGCTATACCAGCAACACACAGAGCTATTGCCATAATCAGGGACCCTCATCACCACAGCAAGTTTTCCTGCCTGCCTTCAGGGAAAGGTAGGAGTACAGGAGCGTCTGCTCCAGATCCAGCAGGATGCCGAACAGATTTTTCCTCCAAGCGATCAGGCTTGGAGGAAAAATCCCCCCCCCCCCCCCCCCCAACATTGAATTACCTGAAATTGAAATGTAACATCTGTTACACCTCTAAAACATTCTGAGGGTTGTTTATAATATGAGCAGGGTTATATTCTCCTGGGAGATTAAAATGGGTTTTTTTCTTCAGATAGAGAATGTATTGTAGTCAATGCTTCTGGCTTTATCAAACGATATGTTTGTCAGTGTGAGAGGGATTGAATCGTTTAAACATCTGGATTACACAGTGAGCGTTATTCTTGCAGCTCAAAGTGTGTTGTCAGGTGAGATTAGTGATACACAGTCAACATGAGTTACTTTAGAGACTACGCCCCTGACAAGCATTTTGTTATATCAGTTTTAGGCCCATGTTCAGGTAATTCCAAGACTATCACCATTACCACCAAACAGTATTTACTCTCCCATTTCCCTGGGCCAACATCTGCTCAGCTGCGATAGGTTTTAAATATGAGGCAGCAAAGCTTCCCCCAGCGACCAGAATAAATTATACGTGACATTTTCAATGAGGGTGATAATGCAGGGATTTTTTTTGCCATTTGGAAAAACATTTTTTTTCTTGTTATTTACATACTGGTCGATCTCTTTTTATTTGCTCAGCCATACACGATAAGCTTCTCCTACAACTCAATTTTGACTGAACAAACTGAAAATATATATACAGTAGGATTCCACTTGGTGTCCCTGTGATTTTTAGCAAATCTCCTGAATTTGTCCCTCAGCTTGTATTTCATTTCAACTCTTCAATCTCTTCAACTGCAAGCAGATGTGTGAGAAGTATGTGTCATAGAAATGTGTTCGACCCATCAGGGACAGAACATGTTTCTTTTTTTTATGAAAGTGTTGTTCAAATCTCTTAAAGGTCCAGTGTGTAAGATTTAGGTGAAAGGGATCTCTTGGCAGAAATTTAATGTAGAATAATCCTCATGATGTTTTCACTAGTTCTTTTCATCTAAATTGGATGAATTGTAGTTTTCTTTACCCCAGAAAAGACCCTTTATATTTAAATACTTTATATTTACATCGAGGGGACCCTCTCTACGGAGGCCACCATGTTTTTTACATTAGTCCAGATTGAACAAACTAAACACCTTTTGAGTTTTTATGAAGCTACCACAGGTTTTTTTTCATGTTTGGAAGGAGAGGGTGAGGTGAGGGGTGTTCAGCTGCAACATGCAACTTCAACACTAGATATCACAAAATTCTACACACTGTACCTTTAAATAAACCCAAAAAGCAGGTTTTTATCTTTGCCATGGAAGTTATGAGTTAAGTTATGATTTCACCCCGGACTGTTGTTCATTTGTTGGTTTGCAGGAATGCACAAAATCTACAAAACATGGTGGAAAATAATAAAAAAATCAATTTAGGTGCAGATCTCAAGAGTCATGTCCAGGCTTTTTCTATCACTTTGTTTAAGATTGCGAGGTCTCTTGATGGAATTATTTCCTCTACTTGGTGCTATTCCATTGTTGTTCATGTAAAGTTTATCTTATAACCACTAAAAGTTTCACCAGAGCCAAATGACAAGTAAAAAACCCTATGCAAAACATGTAGTCATGTTTAAACACATCTGAGTGAACTTCGAAATCAGCCCATAACAAAACTTGGCCTATTATGTATAACATCATTGCACAGAACAACAGGTATTCCTCAAAGGATCAGATCAGACCGCATTTCCACGTGTGGATTCCCCAGTGGAGACAAACCACTTACTGTGACATATCAAAATATAGTATGAAAAGCAAACAGCGTCATGGAGCATGTCAGGAGATGTCTGTAAACATTACAGATGAGCTCTGTCACACGGCACAACCCACAGTGGTGGCTGTTAAATAAATTGCACCTATCAGCCAATTCAGTACACAACAACATGATATGTGTACATACACAGACCAGTATATGTGCAGCTGTGCAAGTGTGAGTCATGCTCACTGAGCCTCACACTGATTATATCTAATAATGTCATCATAACGAGGTCACACATGGTGATGTGTTTGCAGGCGGCTGATGGGGTTTGGACACCTGGAAGAGTTCAGGCAAGAAGATATGGATACAAACAGGATGAAGGATTAAAATCTGTGTGAGAGCCAGAAACGATGAAGAGCATGATGACCTGCCTGAAGATTCCTCTTGTGTTATTGTATGAGTCCTCCACTGTGCTGCTTTACTTCAATTAATCATCCAACAAAAGAAAAAACTGAGCATTTGAAGGTTGCACAAAAACCACCACTACACCTTCCTAACCCTGAGTTGATAACTTTAGTCTCGTTCAGACATTAGATTTTTTGCACTGTTTTGACACACTGACATTTTAGGTGTCATTGTCCACAGAAAAAAGCTCGATTCTAATCTACACATCGACAGACGCTTTACACCCACAGGTTATTCTTATATAATATATGTGCAGGTCTTTGCTAATGTCAATATATGATTGGCTTGCCTCTCATTTGGCTCTTAGGAAGACGATTGGTTTATTGTGGGAAGGACTGGCTGTGTCAAACCGTCGCCATCTTAACTTCGCCATCGCTCTTAAAATCTCTACGGAACAACACAATTCTGCTTTAAACTACTGTCGACTTCAATTTCCCATCTCAAATGCACCATCGCCATATCTACCATGATGATAAATAACTCGATCTGCTCACAGTAACAGGGCACAGGAGCAGCACTGCACCATTACACTGCTACCCTAGGTTGAGATTAGAGTGTGAAAACCTACATCCTCGATATAAGTAATACAGCTATGGATAGGATGAGCATCTCAAAGACAGCCTCAAGACTAGAGCTATAGTTCTGAGCTACTTGTGAGGAGAAATAGAATCACTTTTTCATTTTGGATCCTTTCAGGCTCCTATTTTGAAGTGATGGAGAACGTTTCTTGAGAAGAGCAGAGATTCCCAGAAAAGGTCGGAACATAAGAGCTGGTTCTCAATGAAAGGCTGAAGTAAAAAGTCAGTTCTATAGTAGCAGGCAGATAAGGCGATCAGGTGACAGAAATGACACACCGTATGTTATAAACCTCTGGAGGAAGTGTCTGAAAACATCATTACAAAAAAAGGGAAAAGGCTGCAAGTGTATTATACAGCCCTGCCCCTACTGAAGAAATAAATGAATAAAGAAAATGGTCTGAAATACATAATGTTATCGATTCCTCTGATGCTCCCTGCTTCACATCTCTTCCATCATCCCCCTGCTTTCATCTAGTAGAGACTCGTGAGAGAGCACAGAACATCTTTGTGCTATTCAGAGCTCTCCACCCAGTGTGGTCCTCAGCAGGGGAGTCTGCCGCCCGAGACTTTGAGGCCTCGCCTCGTGCCCTTTCAAGGTGACCTCAACCTACCATCAACAGAAAAGCTTTAGATGACCACCTCCCAGTTTCCCTGTTTTCCACAAAAGCCTCTTTCATGAAAATATTTTTTTTCAGTGCACTCAATGAAAGCAATGGGTTGACTGTAGTCTGTACATACATTTCATTCTGACTGTAGTGAGTGCTTAGACATATTTGTTATATTATACAGTTTTCTCTAGTGTGTTGTAGGTTTTTTATTTATGTAAAAAATAAAAAGGCTGCGGTGAACGTGGCCCATGTTTGCATACTACAGTCTGACACACCCTCTAAAACAGGCAGGGTGAGTGTGTGTGTATGAATGTGTGAATATGAGCATAATACATCTCTCATAGAACTTTAATGTATGCTAGCAGTTACGATGTTGACCGTGTTTAAGATCTTAGTTAAGTTTTCTAAAATAAGCTGATTCGCACCAAACAGAAAATAGCCAACGACTGAAATTGGTGTTAATATCTAGTTAACGTCAGCCAACTTAAAATGTTGATGAGTGTTGAGGGTTTACTAGAGACAGTGCATCCCACGGATGACGTGACTATCCATCGAATAATTGTTCAGATAATCTCCCAAAATTAACCTTATGGGGACAAATGACAGAAAACTCAGGGGATCATAAAAGCCACAAGGATACATCCTTTTTGAACCATGAAAACCTGCAGCTAATTTTGTTCTCATCCATTGAACAAATGTTGAGATACTTTACAAAGTATATAAACTTTACCCCTAGTTGGTGCTAGACGGAAAGTCAGGAGATCCCTCAAGCAGGCAGGATTTATCATCTGGGGACCATGAATGTCTGTACAAAATGCATGGAATGGATGTAGAGATAATTCAGTGTGAACCAAAGTGGTGGCTCTATCATTATCTGTGACCTAAATGTTAGTTTAGGTAAGATTTGTCTACCAAATGTAGGTTTAGTGTAAAATTGCTTTTCAGCACAAAAATAAAAAGGCATCTCAGTCAGTGGTAGTGACACAATTCAAAGTACTTGTAACACAGGCTTTGACATCCAATAAAAGCATTTGAACTTTAAGTTTGTTCTGTTGCGCTCCATTGAATAGCGAGTGGTTACCGCCGAAATCAAATAACTCAACCTTTGCCACCACTCACAGGTCCTGGGTGCAATTCACCTACAACAGGGCCCTGTTATTTACAAAATCACCTTTGTTTTGCAGTGTGGGGGCGTCTCTGGTGTCCAGCTGTCAGTGACTGAAAGAGACGTTTGTTTACCACAATCAAACAGAGCAAGCAGAGGCAGCACCGATCCCACAAATTACATCCAACCACTTAGCTCTCTCCTTCTCTCTCTCTTCTGTCTCCATTGGGCAGGTAAAAAAAAAAAACAGCAAAGTGTAACACTGAATTCAAGACTCTAGTAGGGAAACAGAGAACAAAAAAATAATAATTTATTTATGTTATATACTAAGGAAACTGAAATTAATCTCAGGACACACTGTACAAAGGAGCAAAAAGTCACAGGGGAAATAATCTTTCTTTTTTTTTTTCTTACCTGCCTATCTCCTCGCAGAATTCAATTCTATTCTTTCGTTCAATACCAGACATGCCCCTGTGGAATTTGGTGGTCAAAATGATTAACTTTCTAATAGAAGCCGCTCGCTAACCAATATCTCTATTTTCCCGTGTTTACAGTGTGTATACTGTGTGCCCACAAAAGTTCCATACATCTCTACATTCAACTCACTACAAATGAAGACAGCTCTATTATAAAGTCATGGAAAAGAAAGGCAAAGGATAAAGCGCTCTTCATTTCTCTTTCTATGGAGCAACTGCATAATAACTCCTGTATGAAGGACATGGATTGCAGAATTTGAGGATTAAATAAAATTATTGAATGAGATTCAGATAAATGCTCCTGTTACAGATATTGTTTAATACGTTGCTTGATTATTAATCCTGCTTCATCAGTGTATAAGAATAATTTCTGCAGTGTAGCTCATACAAATCTTTAATGTTTTAGGTAGTTTAGTCCAGTGGTTCTCAAGTGACACAAGATCAGGATACAACAGAAAGATGAGGATACAAATCTGAGTTAATGTTAGCATGCAGCTTTTTCGTGGTTGTAAAATAGTTAAGCAGTTACATCTAAACTCACGAGTCATTTGCAGTTTTCTTTTTTTTTAAATCTAGACCTTATTCCTGACAATTCCTAACAATTTGATCTCGCTCGTCACATGGTAGATTAGTCCTGTGAAGTTCAAATGTGCTTCTAACTAAATATTAGAATATAGAATATAGCTATAGGTGTTCGTCAAATGAGCGTTCTTCAAATGAGCGTTCTTCAAATGAGCGTTCTTCAAATGAGCGTTCTTCAAATGAGCGTCGTCTGGCTCTTCTGTCTGTACAGCCACGGCAATCCAGACTATTTTCCTTCGTAGTTCTACGTTGGTGGAACGAGCTGCCAAACACCACCAGAGCAGTGGCGTCCCTCTCTGTCTTCAAGAAGCTATTGAAGAACGAACTCTTCAGAGAACACCTTCTCCCCTAGCTTGCACTTACCTATTACCATTCTTCCTCTTTCTACGACTCCTCTGATTTCTAGCACTACTGGTCTCTCCTTTCCTTTCCCCTACCGCCATCTCCTGCAAATTATTACTTAATCTCTGCCCTTAAACGTAGGGTAGTATTTATTGTAGCACTAAGATGTTTGTTGCAATGTAGCTTGAATGTTATGTCTCCTTGTAAGTCACTTTGGATATAAGCGTCTGCTAAATGTAAATAAAAATAAACATAGAAATGTTCATTGCTGATTAGTGAAGAGCAAGACAAGTGTTACTGTATTCTCCATGTTCCCGTCAAGTTCTCTTCAAGTACCAACTGCCATGATACACTTGCTTGAAATAGTGTAGTGCCAAGTCATACTTGAAGAGCAGATAAGAGTTACTGCATTCTCCACTGGCCTCTTGTTTCTGTCGATTCCTCACTGAGAGAATTTCAAGTATTGATTCGGAACATTCGTACCTATTCACAATTTCAGAACAAGTTTGTTATACATGCACTCACTAGACGTTTTCAGCTCGTACTTAATGTAAAGTGATGTCATTTTACTTAGACATTTGTGGTTTTGTCATAAATAAACACATAAATGACGCATTTGACCAAGTTGGCTGGTGAATCATTGCATCAGCCAACTCTTTTCAATTGATTTAAGCAGCTGGGCGATCCACAGCCTGCTATCTGCTCACGCATGGGGCCATATTTATTATTCAAAAGCTTGGCATAACTTCCACTGGCCTACAGTGTACAATATATTCTGTATTAGGTTACACAGCATATTTTAAACTTTCATAGTATCTCTTTCATTTTCAGTCAGAGGCTTTATCTATTGGGTCCAGTGTGGGCACACATTTCACAGGATTGGGTTGTCTTTATTGTTTTTAGTGCGAGAACATTTCATAAACCTAATTTCACATCTGGCGTGACCATTCTGAGAGGCATCGAGGTTCTCTGAAGCCTAAGAAGTCAAGGACGACTGCACATTGCAACTCGGACCACATTGAACTTGGAGCTCCCTGGAGGACCACCGAGCAGCGTGATCAGGTACTCACCTGACTTGGCCTCTGCCTGCAGCCGAGGGAACTGAAGCCTTATGTTAATGCCATGATAGATTATGCACACACTCTACCACCACAGAGTTAAACTCACATTAACAGATGGCCTGTTTGGCTGCTGCACTTTAATTAATACCGACGAGACTTTTGGGTTCCATAGAGTGTTAAGTTCTATGATCACTCCATTAACTATGTTTTTGCATCTTTTGTTGTTTGTTTTGCACCTGCTTAATATGTCCCCTGAGACCGTCTCTGTCTTTGACCTGATGGAATTCAAGATGAGCTGTGATTGGCCGCAACTGCCGGCCGTGTTTTCTATAAAGATTTAGGCCACACATGGCATTTTCTGTTACATCATTTAGTAAATGACACAGCTGCACACCTACAAGTGAAGAATATGCAGTGTTTGTTTCACCTACACCTCTATGGGCTTTTTCACAGAAGACATTTTGAAATGAAACCGTAGGAAAAGCAAATAATAAAATGAAAGATGGCTGAATTCCATAACTTCAGTTTTAGGATGCTAGAATTTCTCATCCTGGCTCATTATTACTAATTTTATAAAAAAAATGACTTTTGCAATCAAACACAATTTCAAATATCCTATCAGGTTACAAGCATTTTTGCATCCAAGCACTGTATGTATTTTAATGTCTTATCTACATTCATTGACCATTCAGGCTTTCAGTTTTCTCTTGAAGCATTCTGCATTCCTATAGAAATCCTAAAACTGCACATTAAGTTGTTAAACTGAAAACTGAGTATCTCTCAGAACAAAGGCCCAACTAATGTGAGAATATGTTTAAAACATATCTGACTTTCTGTCTGTGCTGAGGGAGAGACTGTTGAAAATAACAAGTTCATCCATCCAGCATAAACACTTCAGGTTTTTTTGCTCTTGCAATGAAATCAGCATAAATTCAGGGAGAAATAAAGTCAGGAGCTGTGGACTGCTCATCTTGGCCGCTGTTGAATATCTCCCTTCTACATGGTTTCCAGGTAATTCCATTATTCGTTACCACTGTATGAAGAAGTTGTGGATTGTGATGAAACATGTCACTTTTATGCTATAAACACTGCTCTATACTATACTATATTACACTTTTTTATATTATACTTGTGTATTATACTTTGTTTTAGTATACTCTGTTATAAAATAAGAATGACATTCTACCTCAAACATTAAATGAATCAAAGTGTCCTCACCTCAAAATCAAACATAACCGTGATGCAGTGATGCAGAAGTTTGAGAAGACTCAAAGTGAGATAGCTTTGGGTTCTCCTTGGATCAGGATACACGTGGACACTGTCTTTGTAGCTATTAAAATGTCTTCATTGTCATGGCATGGTCATGTGGACCTTAAAAACAAGGTTGTGATGCGTTTCTGCATCTAGCCTTCGTCAGGGAGCCAAACAGATCACCTAAAGCAGTGGTTCCTTTTTAAAGTGCTATTCAGCCACATGACCACACCATGACAACCGAGGCATTTTAATAGCTACAAAGAGAGTGCCTTGGAGTTTTTTGTAATTTCTCATAACTGTGATGCGGTTGGTCTTTGAATGCAAGACGACAAAACAGCTAAAAGGTCACAGAATGAATGTCCGCTGTTGGCATTAACAACTTCCAATGCTTTTTAGCATCGCAGCCTTTGTGCGATTAGCATCTCAAAAGCAGTGACGCCTGACTGTGGTCCTAAGTTGTGTTTATATTAATTTGTGTGGTTGCAGCCTCGATCTCTGGGCTGCTGATGTTGATGTATGACAAGATTTGTGAGAACATCTACATCCATCCTCGCACCCATCCATCAAATTGTATAGGAAAGCCCTTTTCAAATCACGCCGTACACACCCTGACATGCAGATGGAATATTAGTGGGCACAATACGTTATTGATGAAGTTGTGATTGCCTGCAGGATGCCACCTGTTTGGACGTTGGTGGACATCCATCACTGACGCTGAAATACAGAATAATTATCATTAGTCCCCGTCTCCCTCCCCTGGATAGCTGTTTAACTATATTAGCATTAGGCGTTCATAAGTGTATTTGTGTGAATTTGCTTTTTGTGGCAGAGCTACAAACTCGACTCAAGGGAGTGGTGTCTCTCTGCACCACATACTAAATTGTCTGAAAGGGAAACAAATGCACAGCTGTGATTATAAGCACTGGGAGTCAGTTAGCATCACCGTTGTTTTCATAAAAGGCTAAATGGCAGAATCGATGTGTTTCTGAGCATCAGCGGCTTCATCTCTCCACCTGTTTGCGACGGGACTCTGACTCATCATGTAACATGTATTTTTCAGAGATGACACATTATGTGAGAGAGTAAATTGGGTCTGATGGCAGAATTAGGAGGGGACGAGTAGGAGTTAGAGAGACAGGCAGGAAGAATAAGATGTGTGGAGAGGTGGAGTTGGTGGGATCAATGAGATCATTTGAAAGCCTGGAACATTCATTGTGCTCAAGTGGTCATCTTGTGGCTCACTTATAAAAAGGCTCAGCCATTGTCAGCCGCCATCATTGTCATCAACCACTCAGCCATCAACACAATACAGTGCCCCCCCTTGTCATCTCTTGTCACTGACATTTTACAGTGTGTGAATAAGAGATGTTAACGGAGAAATTCTGGGTGGATCAACGACACTAGATTTGTTTTGACCACCTAAGCACAAGATATTGTAGTTGGCCTGTTAACAACCATCTTTTTGGCCCTGCTGTATACCCCAACAATCCACTCCTCTGAAAACAATGCTGAAAGGCAACTCAGCACATTAAAAAGTACTGCATTTAAATACAATTCCAAGGTACTTGTGCTTTGTTTCCGGTTGGAAAACAAAGTCTGTTTTTTGGAGGGTAAAGACTCAATGACATAGGTACGTCCCTGTATCAGGAGTCAACTGATTTATGTTGATACTACTGGTTATCGATTCACATTCAAATAAGCAGTGCCAAATTTTGATCCCCGAGACCTTAAGCAACTAAAAACAGAGAGGAAGAGAGAGCGGTGGTGGTAAAGCACCAGAGAGCTGAGGAACAAGAAGAGGCCAAGATGATTAGTCAGAGTTTTTCGCAGGTCGAAATCGATCAGAAGTGTAGTTAAACTTTTCAAAAGATATTACAGAAAGCGCTCACTACAGAATTTCAGTCAGACAACTCCTGTTTGAAATGTTTATTGCTGCAGCAGCAGAAAATAGTTCTAGTTTGGAGTCTTGGCTCTGACTTCTTCACTCCCTCAGGTATGATTGCAGAGACATAATGAGGAGTGATGAGAAAATGCCTTAAACCTCAAATTGGAGCCGACAGGTGGATGCTCGGCTGTTGGAGGGGCAGAATCAGCAGGCAGCAATACTGACACAGGCCAGCAGAGGCATTGGAAAAAAGGCAGAGATGGGAAATCTTTGCAGCTTAAATAGACGGACAAATTAGTAGAGTGTGTACAGAGGATTGTGAAGAATGTCACATGATTAGAGCAGTGTAGCTCTACTTGACTGCCTGAACTACAACCGTCGCTCCATTTGTAATGTTAAAATTTATTCTATTAATACGCAGGGGATTCAAACCATCCATCAGTGTAACCCCACATTTAACAGCTGTAATATTAAAGTGATGCACGCATTAATGCATCAATAATTAGCATGCAAATTATGAAAAGGACCATTCTGCACCATGAGTGCTTTTACTTTTTGACATTTGAAGTATGTTAAGCTACAAATTCTTTGTGGCTGAATTAAAGGATTTGCAGCACAGTCAAGTTGTTACTGTTGTCCTAGTGTAGGACTGCTGTGCTGTGGCTCAAGAGGTAGAGCGGGTCATTTTCGTACCATGTCGACGGTTTGATCCCAGTCTCCCCCATTCCCTATGCCTTGGGAAAGATACTGAACACCAAATTGCCCCTGTGTGTGAGTAATGTGTGATTGTGAATGGATGAAAGGTAAAACTGTTCCCTAAAGTGCTTCTGAGTGGTCATCCAGAATAAAAAAGCAGTAAATACAGACCATTTATGAGTTGTATCTTTTTTTTGGCTTTAGTGCCACAGTCTATATTAAAGAGGCAGGCAGGAGATAAAGGAAGGGTGATATTGAATGCAATACAGGTCCCATGCAGGCGACGTAACGATGCAGATACTGTTCCACAAAATATGTACTTTACGAGGCTTCTGTTTAAAAGTAAAAAATATGGCAGGAAGGACTGGGGAATGGTCGCTGCATCTTTTTTATAGATGCTGACCACTGTCCAGTGCAGCAGAGCAGATTAAGTGCAGCTCGTGGAAACACAGAGAGAGAGAAAGACAGGGTGAGATAACATCAGACAGAGCCCATTTTCAGTGATAATGTATATTTGATTATAATTTTTTTCAGTGAATGCAATCAATGATCTCTAGGCTATTTCACTACGTGCGCTCTTCTTGCACAATTATTGGCATGATACATGAACAAGATTAATGAACCAGAAATTGAAAATGGTTTCTGAGATTGTTGGCTCTAAAAGTGAGCATATTGTAAAATTTTATAAATTTGGATGAGTCCCTCGCCATCAGATTAACCTGATAATTTCCATTTTATTTGTGAAAACTCTCGAGGAGAAGAAGAAAATTGTCTGAAAGAGAATTTCTTATGGCAACAGTGATACTATATCTGAGCCAAAAGCTTCCACAGCCACAAGGTTTTCCAGGATGAGCACCAAACATGACAGTCTGTATATTGTGCTGAGGACAGCAGAGGAACACATTGTTGACAGCTCAAGGGAATTTAGCATTGTGCTGCCGCATCAACTGAAGAGACAATGACAGAAGAGAAAAGGCCACAGGAGATTATTGAGACTGAGCTGGTTCATCTCCATGGTGACTCCTCACTTTGTAGGGTTCCTCCACTCCGAATCTGTGCTAACTCAATATCTCTAACCAAATCTAAACATAGACAATAACTCACGATAATGGCATCTGTTTGGGATCACATCGAGTTATAGGAAATTTAAACCTGTTAATCTTGATGAATTACACTTAGACCCTACACGGCAAACCACATCCACTCTTCTCAAGGCTTTATAGATGAGCACAATTAAAATATTTTCTCTTTTTTTTTATGTAACTCTTCTTCTTAACAGCTCATGAAGTTTTGTATCCTCTTGTCAGATATGTTTGTAATGAGGAGGTGCCAGATTTACTACTTAGAATAAAACATCTGTTGTGAAAGAGTAGGTAGAAAATAATATTGGACGATATCCTAATATACTACAGCTTTAGCATTCGGCACGCTAACGTTAGAAACTCATTTTTGAGTGCAATCCATTCTGTTAATATCGTTATTTGTATTTCGGTCTTGAAAATGGTGATCCAAAATTCAAAATGTATGAATATACTGCTGTTGTGTATACTCTCTTGCAAATTGTTAACATGCCTTGTCACAGGAATGCATCACAATCGGAAGTGTACTAACAAGAACAGAAAAGTCTTGTTTGTGTACAGGGGCTATAAATACGTCCCCATCTTGAGTAGTAAGATTTGTCTATTGAGATGAACTGTGAATGTTATTGATTAAAGCAGCATGAACTCAGTGAGTTTACAAGCCTTGACTCTTTCAGGCACAGTTGATGTTAAAACATAAAGGAAAGGCATTGTAACTTACATCATTATCACAGAAACTGAAGTAAACAGATTATATTTGTGTGTATGGAGTCAAACAGACAAATACACAGAAAAGGCTGTCCTTGTCTTTGAGTGAATGTCTGTTCAGATCCTTCACATACTTTGCACAAGTGGTGACAAGGAGAGTGTCAAGGAGGACACAGCAGGTTATGAGCACTTGAAGCTGCATTATGATTCAAACTTTGCCGTAGCTCTAGAAACATTTGATGAGTGTTTTTTTTTTAAGTGTGAAGAGAAATTCGTTCTCGATGATTATGGCAGTTCTGACAAACACAACGTTACCAGCTGCTGTATGGTGTCTCATAGCAACTGAAGAGGACAAAGACTTTTTGAAACATGCAGATCTTTCATTGTATTCTTTCCGTGATTGAACAGCAGGGCATGGTGAGACGTGGCGACATTTACAGGAGGTTTGTGTACGCAGACATGTGGGATTAGGAGGAATATGTTTCCACGGCATTAAACATGGGCATTCGTCTCTTTAAAATCAATGCACTCTTACTTCTCCCATGATGAAACTAATGTCCTTGGGCAGCAGATCTTTTTGCAGCTTGTACCAAACCTTGAATGAAATGACCTTGGGAAGAAACAACACAATTGGTTACCTTGTCATTGTGTCCTGGGAGAGGCATTGTCCAGTGAAAGTAAGCGTTCAGTGTTTGAAGGCCAAAAAGAGCCAGGTGTAGCCTAGAGGGTCAGTTCGACTGTGAGGAAAGGGGCTACCACCTATTTACCCCTTCCTTATATGGGCACCTTTACTATTCTTGCCTCTTGTGATGACGTGTACACTGACCTCTTTGTTATCTTGAGAGTTTACTGTGTCCACTCTGTTCAGTTGCCTCCTTCGCCCCACTTCAAATTCCATCTCGGTTCAAAATGTGTTCATTCATGGTGCACAGAGGATGAGGCTTAAAGTTGGCGACCCTTTGACTCCCGAGCCACCAGGAGCTTCACGTTGTTTTCATGACTATTGATCAAAATAAAATTTGGTACTAATATCATATACCCTATAATCCCCAACTGCTCAGAAAGTACCACCGCAAGGTCAAAAATGGTTCAGTAAAACTGAAGACATTCCCAGAGGCTGTCTCCTTTGTGGGCTGCAGAGGTCAAACTGAGATGAGGAGGTCTGGTCTACAGAGGTTATATGTGATTTGTCGCCTAGCAACAGAGCTGCAGTTGGACATGACAAAAATGTTCAATGCACCTTGGTTTTTAACATTAGTACCATTAGCAGTTTGGTTGAGTTGAAGCCTGATTGGACATTTTGTTTTTGACGCTTGCAGATTATTATTATCATTATCTCTTTGTAAAATAGTTTGTCACTGAAGCACAATGAATCCTGGGATAGGTTGGCCTGAGAAGGATCATTCCATCAGAGCTTCCATTGCTTGGTCATAAATGGACGGATTTGTTGGCTGTGTTCAAAGGAGCCTTCATAATGGGACAACCTAGTTGCACCACTGTGACGCAATTGGTCTTAAAATGTGTTCTCCGAAGGATGCAACCCCCGGTTCGGGACACCTTCTAAACATCAATACTTTAGCATTGTCATTGTTGGCATGTTTCCATGGATATATTTAACTTCAGGCACTACTGGGCTTTACAGAGACACTATTGCTGCAGACGCGTTTGACTCTGCAGCTCGTATGGAACATGTTCAGTCTACTTTTCTGTGCAGTTTTCACAAAGAAGGTGCTTTTTGTTTTTGGACTCTCTGCAGTTTGCACACTCCTCAGCCCAGAGGTGATATTTTAGGGTTCATGGACTATTGACGTAGTCTCTGGTCCGTTTCCACCTATAGGAGTGTTGCCAGTGACGGCCATGTAATCCTATAAATAGTGAGTGATACAGTGTTTTACGTAGTAAGACTTAATGTCGGTACAGCTGGAGAAATCCCCTTGGAGATTATGGCACTTCTGAAAAACGCTCTGTATATGTAATTGAATTCTGTCGCCCGAATAGATTCGTCATTATGGCATCAGTTAAATATAGAGGTGAGAGAAGCTCTCTTGTAACCTCATAAAAAGGATGTCAAGGATTTCCAGGATGGAGGAGGAAAGCTGCTGAGGAGAAGAGAGCAAGGAGGAGAGAGACATATTACATGGTCACAATTGCAACAGGTTGGACTGAGAGATGTTACCAGCACATTTCATCCAGACTTTCTACTGTGACATGTTTACGAAATTGAGCCGATTGTTCAAATAACTACATTAAATATAAAGGACCATCCACGTGTAATGACAATGCTTTTCTCTTCAATTAAAAATGTGTTTGATGACTAAGCTGCTTCTCACCTCCAGTGACTGGTGGTTTGTGTCTTCCTTTTTCTTTTTTCCTGTGGGACCATAAACTTTGCTGACCAGGGAAATCAATCAACCGTTTTTAAAGCATATACTCACTGGATTGACTTTTTAAAACCTCACAAGACTGGTTGTCAGTCTATTGTATCAACACTGACCTGAGGAATAGTCATTAGTTGAAAAAGTTCATCATTACTGCACATCAAGATTATTATCCTCTCTTGACGTGAGGCTTCTAATACTCCCTGAGAGAGTGGTTTACCTTATTTGCCTGATAAAGGCCATGCAGATTAACTAAGTACTAAGTACACATTCGGCTCCTTCTGTGTGTGTTATTCATCAAACAGGCACACCAGCCTGGAAGCACAGTTGGCATGACATCCGAGGCACACTTTGTGAGCCATCAGCGAAGTGCGCAGATCCTTATGCATATGCATAAAGGAGATCACATTATAGCCAGATTATACATTGCATGAATTCTAGGCACAGCTCCTGGTTATTTCTTTCACTGAGCTGAGGTCTGTGAATGATGGCAGTTGTTTTACAGGTGAGTTCACTTTTCTTTGGAAAAGAAGTAATAAAGGAACACACAAACGAATATCATCATTAGTAATGATGGATGGATGGATGAATAGATTTATAGATTTAATACAAATGTGGGGCAGCTAATGCTAACTTCTTCAGGTCCTCCCCTCATCCCACCATCATATGATTACACTTTCCTCCTCAAGATGTGATAGGTTGTTTATTTCCCCACAAAAAAAGAAAAGATAAGACATCTGTAACTTAGCACCAACTCCTGGAGATGTCAGCACAGTAAAGAAAGCAAGTCTCCTGTAATTGGCACAAAGGATCATGGGTGGAAGTGAGGTGGATAGAAACTAATTCGATAACAGGCAATTCACAAGAAATTAAAGATGGGAGCTGCACTGAACTAGTTTCCAGTTCTGAGAAGGAAAAAAGAAATAATTGTTTTGGTACTGTTGCATATTGTGTAGCTTTATATTGTTGCACACTTTACTGGTGCGTCTAATGTTTGCAGGATGGCAGAATGTTACTATTCATAATAAAAATACAAATATTCATAATTCTCCATTAATATAAGTCACCATTATTCTCCTACAGCTGAATCTGAGCTGCATTAACTTTCCAGTTAATAGAAACCAAACATTTTTTATTTCTGCAGCTTCTTCATCAATAGAATACAACATGGTTCACTTTACTGCCACAATGACAACTTTTTAAACCAAAAAGTTATTGAACACTGTTTTATATGACTGACCTTAACTGTCCCCGAACTTTAGTTCCATCTTCTTTCTCCAGCCTTAATTTATTTAAACAAAACTGGTGCAGATACCAGAAGCAATGAGCTCTCCCGAGGCTGCCACCACGAGGAATCGATAGTGGCAATCATTGTTAGATGTGAGGTGACAACTGTGTAGAAAACTAATCTATGCAATCTCCTCAAGAGTTTTATAAACAACTGACAAACTTCAAATGTGTAGAATAAGTGGAAGCAGAAAGGATTTGTTGTGAGCAAAACCTAGACTGTATATAAAGATGGACGACACTTCTTCAATTACTCTCATTTTACTAAATGGAAGCTTAAAAATCACAGATACGGTCGCCTGCATTCTATGGTTTTGACGTTATTTGGAGCCAAAGTCTGCACAGTTGTGTTATCGGTCTGGAGCCAAGGTATCGAGGTCATGCAGCTCGACCCAGTCGTCAGTCTCAGCTGTCAATCACGATGTTTCAACCCAGATTAAAGCATCAAATAAATGACTAAAACCAAACTTTAGGAAAAAATTTATCTTAGACAAACATCAGCAGGATAAGATCTACCTGAACATCACGGCAGAAAACCTCTTCGAGAACAATGTCTTTAAAGTGTTCTTTGACTTTTTTTGATCCATGTCCCATCTGCTAACATGGAGGAGGCATGGTTTATGGGCTGTAGTCTGCCACCAGGGGGCAATACAGATGATTTGGCTTCACTTCTGGTTTGCTCCATTTCATGAGCAGCAGCGGGACACTGGCAAAGGTTTGAATAGAGTGAGCACAAAAAGAAGCTCTACCAAATTAAACCAGAAGTTCGACATTGATGCTTTTTAGGAAAACACAGTGGTGTGTACACAAGCAAATCAAGAACAGTCTGTAATATGATGTTAATAATGACTTTTGTGGCTCTGAAAGCAAACTCTTAACATGAGAGTCATATCTCATAAAATCAATTAGTGCTGAACATCTGCATTTTAATGAGAGACAAGTCTACTCTGCAGATTTAGTGAAGGCACAGTGACAGTGTAAGTTTTATCTGAGGGAGGAGGCAGGTCTGACATAAAGCTTCCGTCAAGGAGTAAAACTTTTTATTTTTTGTGACCTCAGTTGTGTCGAAGCCTATTTTTACTGCTGCCTGTAAGAGGTGTCAGCAGCTGTAAATCTTTGCAATATATTTAAAGTGTTATGTGGAAAAGAAAGAACCAGAGCTCAAATCTAAAGTTCCTCCATGGGAAAGATACAGAACTACTCAAGACGTATTTAAATGATAAAAGCAAAGTGATGCTTTGTGCGTCTCTGAAGATGAACAACTGACCTGGGATCGTGTCTGTCAGCGTGAGAAACAGCTCAGTCAAGCACAAGTAGAATAGTAGAACATATTCTAGCACGTGCTGTTAAAATAATCGCTCTACGATTTCACTCAAAACTGGATTTTCAGGGTGTTTTTAGTTTGTTTGTTTCTTTACATGTTCATCAATCCTCAAAATCAGGCCTATTTACTGGACTGATATGATATTTGTGCAGTTTGGTATTGGGCCTCGATGGAGGGATGTAGTCTACATGTGTTGTGGAGATGGTTGGTGGACGGACAAGTGGTTTAATCAGCTTGTTAGAGCCCAGTAGCATTTCATTAAATGTGCTGATATTAAACCTATCTGTAAATAACCTGACTCCAAACTTCACAGTGTGAGTGTGAAAGGAATCGTAACGTTCCCACTCGTAAAACCTAATTTTGTTTTGTTTAGGGCTCAACATGTGGAAGTGTTTACCCACAGAACTCAGACCGGATCATGACTCGGATCCTTTTAAACAGAATCAGTCCTGAATGATCTACTGCTTGCTGTTTCATGGTATTTTATTGCATAAATGTTTTTTGAACCCTGTGTTTTGTGCTGTTCTGTGTTTTACACAGTTGTTTTTTATTTATTTTAAAGGATGGATATTAGAACTAGCTTCAAATACTGTGGAATACATTGTTTCATGCTGATAAATGCATCATAAATAAATGAGAGCTTTGAAAAACACATCGGAGTGAGTGCATTTGAAATTGTTTGTATTCAAGTGTTTTAAACTTAATTTGATGTTCAATGCAAAGCAGCTATATACAGTTCACAGTTAAGTTGTACATGTTTAATTAATGCTGTGAACTAGTTTTACAATATTTTGCTCAGACTTGCGTCATGATAATACTGTTTGACGTATTTTTGGCCAGGGTTTTAGTTTCAGGACTTTTGGGTTTTTGTCGACAATATAAAGAACATCAGTCAATTTAATACGATCCTAAGTTTCAGATGCATTCTGTTTCATATTCAACATGATTTAGCCAAACAGAAGTCCTCCAGTGTCATGTGATGTGTGTGTAGAATTTTACTGTTTGCTTCTACTGTTCAAATTAATGTGCTGGACAGTCATGGTGTGATTATTCTGTTGCTCACAGAAGAACCAATCTGCCGGCCCAAGCTGCTGTTTATTACGGACTGCCCAGAAAAGGATGGAGCCCTTTGAAATACAAAGCTGATATGCAAATCACTTGGTCAATTTACTCCTCCAGTCAACCGCTCATTTATGATTGAAACCGTTGCCTTGGTTTCTTTTTTTCATTTCCCCTCAAATGTATGTAATAGTAATGGAGAACATTTAGAGTCAACACAAAAAAACAATTATTTGACAAAATTATTTGAAATTTGCGAGACTGAGTTTTAGTGGGGTGAAAAGTCTTTGCTGTGCTGGTACAGCAGGAGGAGAGACGGCAAAAAAGCTAAAAGTAAGTGTGAGAATCTCACCGACAGGCTGAAGGTTCGGTGGTGATGTGTAACAATCCTGTTCTAACACACTGATTTTGCCTCCATTTCATTTCTCTGAGTTCTGCGACATCTTTTCTCCTGCTAGGATTCTGGCATTCATAAACAAGTTCAGCCCAGCGTGGGGATTCAGCACAGACGAGGAGTGAAGGTGGCTCACTGTGCAGGGTAAAACATGCACTCTCCTAATGTGCACATCGCTGTGGTGCCACTGTGAAGATGTGCCATTTGGTTTGATCTAGGGTCTGTGCCGGGGCAGGACTCTGACTGCCTGTGGGAGGTTTGAATCTCATTTGCTTTCTGTTGGTTTTCTGCCCGACTGCTGTGACACAAACTAATAGTTTTGCTGAATGCAATAGATGGAATTTACTTTACTATGTCAAAAGTGTGGTTATCAGAGGAACTATCAACCCCATCCTTTATTTTCATACCTCTAAACACAATAAGGGCTGACAACAAAGATTATTAAAGGACTCTCAGATGTTGAGAGTCTAAAGTTAACAGCTTTGAGGTAAATTAAACACAGAGAAGAAAACAAACTCAAAATCAAACAAGAGTCCAAACAGAGAAATCCAGCAGCTCCTCTCTCATCGCTGATCTCTTCAGTAACGATGGCTGAGCACTTCGCTTCACCACCTCTACCTGAACTCCAAACACAACAGCAGTGGTGAAGACAGTAACTGCGCTCATGTGAGAATAACAAGCTTTCAAGATGCTTTGTATTCTGCAAGGACACCGAGAGGTCGTCGTAGCATCCAGATGTCAAAGTAATTGGCATCCAGAACTGCTGGTTCACTCCAGGAGACGTGTGTCACGTTGATGTGGTCGAGAGCGGAGCTGCGTTGTCGTTTGACGGCGGGTAACGGTTCTAAGTGGAGCCTTTCATCGAGGTCTTGTGTCTGATAGAATAGTAATCTTTGAAATGTGGCTGGTTGTTTATTTCTTCTCTGAAACGTGCTGTTGCTGTGATGTTTTTTCTACTGAGAGCAAACACTTGGGAAGTTTGTAACTTCAGGCAAAATCCTGGGCTGTTTTTCTGACTCAAATTAATTTTTTTAAAACAATGGTTATAAAGTGCTTTCAGAGTTGGTACATGTGGTATTTATTTTAATAGGCTTGAAGCACATCACTTTTAGAGATTTACAAACAAAGTTTTCCCTTTAACTGACAAGGAGCAGATTGTTTGATGCCCAGATTTTCGGTTCCTGTACATGTAAAAGCTTTTCATCGAAGTGCTGTAAACTTTAAGTTAGCTTATCTTATGTTAGGTAAAATGTTTACAATATAATTTTTTTATCAACAACTATTTTGCTAAATCTTTAATTTTTTGCGCTTTTTCAATTTGTCTCTTTCCTCTTGTGAGTGAATATGTTTCATGTACACATTCTCAACCAGTCCTGACGGAGATAAACTGCTTACTACTCTGCCATTACACCAACACACACTATCTCTGTGAATTCCATCAAAGAAGCTGCAGTTCAATCTACTCACTGGTCCAATATCACAGTGAAATGAATCTGTGTTGACCGTTTCTGCCATCATCATCTGAGAGACACATCTGTTTCATTTTCATTCTTCACTACCTTTTCACTTTTCAGGGGCTCTCATGCAGAAAATCAGTGACGCTGTTTACTCCACTTTTGGCTCACAGTCAGTTTACAACAAAAACAACTACAGATCAACAAATGGCACAGCTGGGAGCATCAAGCTGCAAATTCAGGTCAGGCACTGAAACTGTCATCGTACACACCTCTTCATGTCGAATGTTTCATATAATGCTCTAAAAATATTACTTCTCTACTTGACTCTTGACTTGATTCAGGAAAGAATGTCAGTGAATAACTCAAAACACACATATGATATTCTGCTGATCAAGATTAAGTTTATTCATATTTCAGCTTTCATGTCTTGTTCCGTGATCTGATTGTTTCATCAAGACAGCTGCATGGCAGAGATTTCTGGCACAAAGACCACAAGCCGAAAGAATAATGTACTTTAACAATAATATATTTTAATCTCAAATTGTTTTGGAGACTACTGAAGCCACTAATCAATTTAAAGAAACATGTCTTTATATATATATATATTTAAAAAATTATGTTGTTATCAAACTCTCATGATAAAGAAATGTAATTGTGGCATGACACTTTCCAGTTTAACTACAATGTCTATAAATCAACTATATTATAAATAACTATAAATAAATAAAAATATAGATACAACTGTAATCTGAATTTTGAAAGTCACCATTTATCATCTTTATCATTTACCAAAACAAATACAGAATAAGATTCATAATCTTATTTTTGACATCTGATCATTTTAGAACTTAGTGTTTTATGATGCAAATTTATCGCATAATTAATCGTAACAACTATAAATAGTAACAAAAGAAGCACAACACAGTTTCTGTTGTGTGTCAGTCACAAAGGACGACACAACATTAACACACAGCAACACACTCTTGAATATGAATGGACTGTGTGTGTCTCTATTACAGCGAATCCACAAGCACTGATTGCCTTTGCTGTCCAATCAGAAAGATCATTGTGGTTAATGGATCTCATATCTTGTTTGGAGAATGAAACGCAGCCACACTGTTGCTTTCAGTTCTGATACAGAAAGAAAAGAAAAAAAAAAATACTTGATTGATATAAATGCGAGAGAACCTGCTTTTCACAACATGTGCTGAACTCTGTGCTGCATATAAATTGATATTTAAAAGGGAGGTGGAACTGGAGGCCTGAGACCATATCCTGCAGCTGTAATGGAAAACATACATAAACATACTGGTATTATTTATAGTGTCAGGAAGGCAAATGCACTCCAGGCAGAGGTGGACGGCACAGGCGGTGAAACATGCACTTACTTGTTATTTGATATCAATTGTTGTTTTTGTAAAAGAGACGATCAAAAGTTTCTTGTTTTTCTCATTTTATTTCATATACTTAACAGTTCTCTTAGAAACAGTAACTTCGAACTGCACCTCGACAGTTTCCTCGTCTATATCCTCCTTCACAGCGCTCTGAAGGTTATAAGTACATTTTCTTTACCTTTTTCTCTGAGCCGAACCTTTGCCGGCTGTGTAGTGAGATAAGGGCCAAGTATCTAAAAATAACCCACTCATTCCAGGTACAAAGCATGCCGTGTCATTCAGGGTTCTCCTTTGTGCCCTGATACAAACATCTTAAGATAGCTTGTGGAATCTGTACTAGATAGTGTCACATCTCCTCTCTTCCTCGCCGCCTTCCTTCCGTTTCCTTTTAATGTGACGCTCGCTCACTTCCTTTTCCTTTAATCCTTCCTCGTGCAACTCTCACGTTTTTCTTTGTTCTTACCTCGTCTCATCTATTTCTACTTGTTTCCTCACTGTGTCACATTGTTAAGATGTTTTTATGCGCACAAATAAAAAATCCTCTATAGATTTGCACTTCTTACTCCTAACCTACGATTTGCATCATCTCCGAACACTCCCCCTCACTCTGTTGACCTTGGCGTGCCGAAATGTAATCACATACATGTTTAATCACATGCCAGCGCTCCCGCTCCACTGTGATAACCGAGTGCAGCACCCCGTTGCTACGCTCTCTCTCGGGGTGAGATCATACGGGAGGATTCAAAAAATTCAAGAGAGTAAATTTATACAATTTTAAAAGGAGCAAAGAAAACATACAATACAGTAAATTACTGGCAGCTTCGAAAAGAATGTGCTTTAAAAAGGTGCTGAATACATCAGTTCGTCTTTCTCTAAAACAAAAAGTTGCTGTTGCTTCACACACACACACACACACTTAGAGACTTAGTCTAACCTTAACCTACTTGCCTAACCCAAACCTATATCTAACCCTAACCTTAAAATTTCATCATTTGCATTATGGGGACTTGCTTTTTGTCCCCATAAGGAAGGTAAGTCATCAGAATGTGTAAAACATGAGTAATTCCTGGAAAACCCACTCGAGCTCTTTGATTTGGAGAGTGAGAAGAACGTTGTGAATATGAAATCAAATCTAACCCAGTTGCATTAGACATTATATTAGACCACTCGTCCTGCTGGTCTCAACTAAAAAGTTACTTTAACACGTTTATTGTCGTTTCTTTACACAACCGATCACAGGTCCTGCTGTCTGGAGGCTGTCATTGTTATTCCAACGTTACGACTGTGTGAAGACAACATGCTGCCGCTGCTACAGGGGCTGGTGTTTACTGTAATGTGCAATGATTTGTTGTTTCAAGTCAAGTATGAAAACAATCATTATACCTTCACTAGCAAATGGAGCGTCCTAAACAAATTGGGCTTGAAGGAGAGAAAGAGATGAAAGACAAAAAGATGAGAGAAGAACAGAAACTGAGAGCGAACAGTTCAGCCTTTTTAAGACGGATCGCTCTAAGGATGAAAGATTGTTCACTGATGCCAAAATTGCTTCATCTCAGATTGCCAGAAAAAAATGTTAAAAAACAAAAGTAAATACTCTGATGGTGGGAATGAAACATCAGCTGTTTTAGAGGGTGAGGAAAACCTTCACTTCAATTGCTAAATCAATTAATTTATTATTTATATCTAATTTAAATTGCAGTTTTGAAAACAAATTAATAATATTTCAACACTAAGAATAAATTGTGTGACAATGTGCAGTTTATCTGAGCTCCAGAAAAGCATTTAAGTGTATTTCAGCTCCCTGTTCTGTTGTTACAGGTTGGGTTTGGTATTATCACAGCTTGCAGCCACAGTGAGCAGCAGGAGGGTTGGAAAGCTGGCTGGTCGTGATGGAGAGTGCTGAAACATGATAATTGTTTAACTATGGGGACAATAATGCACATTTCTCTCCTGGTAGAAATTCATTGTGTTGCATGCATACTACACGAAAGGTCAGTTTGACTGCACAAGAAAAACAAGTCCATGATTTGAATGGTTGTTTTTTATGTTTATCAAGGAGGTGAGGTTCCCCTCAAGAACTCATTCAAATTGGATAAATGTTCTGTATTTATAAAGACCACGTGGATCTGGATAAATCAATGAGATTGAGATAAGTCATTTTTTTACATTTCCGCTGATTTCCCACAGAATGTTTCATGGATATTGATGGAAAAAAACAGGCATAGTTAGGGAAGTGATATCTATGCATGAATATGATTGAAATGATTAATTTAATAAAAGTAACTTCATAGTGAAGAAGGCTTTCTTCAGCCTTATAAACGCTTATAAACTATCACCAGTGTGTCGCTGAGATGATGCAGATTCAGTGGAAAATCAACAGCGTATCCTTAACAGTTTTAGAACTATGTCAAAACAAACATGAAGGATTCGGTGAAGAACTTGACTGCTGGGCCTTGACGGAGGTGTGTGCTCTCTGAGTGCCTTTGTAGTTGTACACCGGTCGTGCTGCTGCTTGACCTTGAAAAGAGAACTGATGGCTCTGATGCAGGTTACATGCACAAATAGAAAAAAAGGCACTGCAGCAATATCCTCCGATTGCTGTCAAACTAGAGGTCAGCATATGAATTGCACGCGTGTGTGTTGAGCACAAAGAGCACTGGACGCACTTGGTCATGTTACCACACCAGACGAACAACGACAAAGCATGAAAGATCAGAGTTCATTAAGCTTCCCAGACACTACCATCCTTTGCAAGTCGACTTTTTTTAAAAATGTTAAATGAACCCATGTTGCAGCTAAATTAAATTCCCCAGCCATCGTTAGAAAGGTTTCTATTGAAGAGCCTTGTGTCGGGAAATTGGCTCCGAGAGCATCTCTGGCCGATAAAGGCAGGAATATTTCCTACAAGCTGCGATCGTTTTGACCTCACAGGTTCAGCAGGACAGAAAAAAACACCCCATTAATTCCATCTGAAAGCCGGTCGTGTCAGAAAACCACAAAAAAACAAAACATTCCCGCTTAAAAACTACTCAGCTCTTCATCTCAGTTGTCTTTCAGCTCGGCCATGAGTTCCTGAATTATTAACTAAACAATGTTTTTCATTCCAGAATTAATTGGCACTTATTCCTTACTCAAATACCAAACTCTCAAACTCACTTCTGTTACCAATTATCCATTATTAACTGTAGACAATAAAATCTCCCGCACACAAATATTCTGAAAGCTATAGAGACTCTTTTACATCAGCAACTCAAAAGGCAAACATAAGAATAACTTGCACTCGCACAAAGAAACCACATTGATAAAAAAGGTAAAGGGTCATTAAATATTACTTATATGTTGCAAAAACAAAACCACTGTCAGATTATTAATTCTCTTCCAGCACGAGAGGCTTTGTTCTACCCAGCGTTAATTAATCCCTTTACACAGAGCAGGGTGCCGAGCTACGAACGCAGTTAAGAATACCTTTCATCAGAACGAGGCCCGGGATCATCGCTTTCTTCCTTGTGACCAAACTCACTTATTGTAGTTAAGAGTTAGACAATTAACCTCATTCACAGCACAAGCTAAAGTATTCATGAGCAACGCAATCTGCAAGACGATCACAGCTCATCGGTTGTCGATAGATGTTTTTGAAAAGACGTCACTTTCCAAATGATCAAGCTGAGCAGCGACAATGTTGACGCACAAGAGGGACGTGTGAAAATGTGTCTCAACTGTCCCTGTGCAGAAATACATCAGAAATGCCTGTGAGTGCATGTGCGGCGCTGGAATGGTGAGCTGATTCATTTATCAACAAAAGCTTTGATAACTAAGTCGCCCTGTTTTCTGCTTTTTCTGTTTCCTAAAGCAGGAAACTGAAAATCTATAAATATTTAAAGTGTTGGTGGTAGAAAAAGAGCTGTCTGATGATACATCGCCTGAGGCTCGAGAAATTCTTGAACATTTTGATGAAGATTAATTAAATGATCAAAAGGCCACACTGCTCCAAAACTGAACTTGACAGGGGTCTGTCCACAGAGTCCTCTAAATGAAACGACACGCCTTTGTAATTGCCCTCACGAGCTGCACTCTGCGTTTTCTGATCTGACACCTCGATCAGCTCAACAACATCATATGTCAACTTCTAACAAAACTGTTATAAATAACCAGCCCTGCCTCAATGTCAAACACCTGATGATATGTTGACCCCATCGTCCACCATGACCTCCTCAGTCTGCGGACTTTGTTGCTCTGTACCAGCATCACAGTAAACTACATTGGCATCTGCCCGAAAAGATTTTTTTTACACAAATATGTCGGCATACAGACTCCATCAGTGCACACGTTGACCCTCATGGCAACACAGAGAAAGAATAATCAACATCAACTTTATTGCCAATTCTGCCAAATGCACAGGACATCGACGGAATTCAAATGCTGTTTCTCTCTAATCCCACATACAAAGAACACAAAGTACACAAAATAAGAAATACTAAAGTGATATAAGAACACAACATAGTACACAGCAGTCAAAAGACACAGAGAAGATAGGACCTGAGTAGTATTGCTCAGTTAATTAGTTATGAAAATAATAATTTGAGTTCAACTGATTTAATGTCTCTTCAAAAATCACATCATATCAGTACAAAACAAACGTGTGCATTTATGTTTACATTTTTAAAAATTATGTTCATTATCTTTCTAGATGAATTACATTTTAAAAATCCATATTAGTCAGGTTCGACTGCTTAAGTGCATGTAAGAAAGTGTGGTTCATGAATGTGACTGAATGACAGACACTTTATTGATTAACACTGAATAATAAGCACATCGCATTTCTGGGACCTTCACAATAAGTGCATCCCTTTAACCCTCCAGTACAAAATGACATGTACATTAATTTACAGAGAACCCTGAACTGACTGAGTATATTCAACCAGCACTGAGAAATAGAAAAATATCAGAAACGTAACATGGATAGTGGATACCAAGACTGAAGCAAGAGCAAAAGTATAAAGTAAGTTTAGTTTGGCCTTTCTCACCCACTTCTTTCTCATTTTGACCAAACCAGACGCAGAGTTCCTGTGAACCTGAAGCAGGATTCGTCTGACCCTACACTTCCTGTCTCTGGCCCCTGGGCCCAGTCCACTTTGTCTAATAGAGATGTTGAGCGGAGAACACAGAGGGGAGCGAGCTAAAAGTCTCTCTGAAGAAAGAAGCAGATTATATATAGCCACTGATTAAGGCAGAGATGGGAACATGACCTACATGCATAACAACATTTTCTCTCACTTTCTGCTACAGAACGAGCCTCCGTCCAGGACCAGGACTCCACAACTGGGAGAATCACTCTAATTATAAGACCAGAGTCAGATTCCAATGCACACCTCATTAATATTTCTCTCATTATTGGGTTAATAATGTTTTCAGAGGCGTGGGAGACTGGGAGAGCTGATGGCGTGTCAGTGTACCTTTGCTTCCAGTGCACCTGTCACGCAGGTAAAGGCGGCGACTCTCAAACATTGTGCCTGAATAGTGTAAGATTATAGTTGAAACAGATAATGATAATTCCCTTTCACACACAGAGCCTGTGTTCTCAAAATAGCTGCTCCCCTGGGAGACTCATGGGGGATGAGGGGAGGAGGTGCAGAGAGAAAGATAGTTAGAGAGAGAAAGAGAAAAGGAGAGAGAGGGGGAGAGAGGGCTTTCCACTTCCTCATCAATCTTTTGAATCTTGTCCCACTGAAGCCAATGACCGTGTATCCGGCCCGACTCCGACAGCGCCGGCAGGCAGCCGCAGGGAGCGGACCTCGCCGAGATTCAATCCAGATCCTTTTATCAGCCACCTGAGGTTGATTTAACACCCTTGTTCCTGGACAGGGAAAGCGGATGACTATTCAGCCAGCCAGTCCCTTTTCTCCCCTCATCTCCCTCAGCTCCAGCCCATTACCCAGAACTGCTGCGCTGTCTGGGCTCATGCAGACACGGAGAGGACGTGGAGAGGCAGGTCATAACCACAAGACAGGATCAAAGGAAGTGTGTGTGTGTGTGTGTGTGTGTGTGTGTGTGTGTATGTGTGTGTGAGTGTGTGTGTGTGTGTGTGTGTGTGTGTGTGTGTGTGTGTGTGTGTGAGTGTGTGTGTGTGTGTGAGTGTGTGTGTGTGTGTGTGTGTGTGTGTGAGTGTGTGTGTGTGTGTGTGTGTGTGTGTGTGTGTGTGTGTGTGTGAGTGTGTGTGTGCATCAGCATATCGACGTTTGTACTCTTTGGGAATCTTTATGAATCTGGACAAAATGTTGACAGCCGTGACTTTCAGCTGTCGACGTCAGAACTTTTTGCAAAATAACTTCTGCCGTGTCTGTCTTCTCCGTTTCCGTCAGTTATGAATGTGTTTACATGTTTTCCATTTAGTGATTGTTTTCTGCCAACGGCCACATTTGGCCTAAAGTTACGATGTGAACACACATTTAGTGAGGACGGCCTGTCTGATTTCTGTTGTTGTGAAGTTGAAGGTGTGCAGCCTCTCGTCTGTAACTATTCATCTAACAGTTAGCAGATGAACACCGTGACAGCTTGTGTCTCAATCGCCTCCTGGTGGCTGGCTGCAGTATAACAAAGAAATGTTTACACGTTGCAAAAGACCCACACCATTGTTCAGTTTGATCGGGACAGAGACCTCCTCTAAATTTTGGCCCATTGGTCCAGACCGTGGTTCAAGGAACCTTTCACAAACATTTCGATTCTGACTAAACTGAAAAGCCTGAAGGTCTGGACCAAATAATTTAGGCCTGAAAGTTTCCTTAAGAATTTTAAGGGACTTTCAACCTCTGCTCTATTTTGACTAATTTGTTGCTCACAGTCCAAACATTACATTTATATATAAATACAAACCATTTATCTTTGGATTAGGGTTGGAGAAAGGTGTACGTTTTACCCTGCATCAGCTATTGTTGAGGTTAGAGTGATGAATGTACACAAACTGGTGTACAGTATGTGTGTGTTTGTGGTCAGATGCATTGATTTGCTGAAGATGAATACTGAAAACTACAGTACTTGGTGAGCCAAATAAAGAGTCAAACGAATTTCACGATCTTGTTTACCATTAGATGATGAAAGCTCCCAGTTTTTTGTGGAAACCAATTTGTAAGAAAAGAATGCAATCTGTTTTTATGTCAGTTGAATTGGAATAGTCATTACACACGCAAACACACACACACACACAGCCAGTCCAATCGGTGGAGATTGATGATGTTGATGAAGAGAGACCACTTTTAGAAAATTGACTAGAAAAGCTCAATAAGAGCTCAAGAGACCAGAGCGAATGTTTTTGTTATTTATTTGCCTCTTCCCTTTGTTGGTCTAACAGACGTTAAGGTCTTTTTTCCCCTTGTGGTTTTGGTGTGCTTTGTCAAATGAGTTATCATTGACCTCACCAATTAAACATGTTTCCCTTCACAAGGTCATCACATCGCAGAAGGGGAGGAGGACACAACAATGCCTCACTTGCTGTTTGGTTTAGATGGAGACTAAGCTTTCTGGAGGAGGGTGGGAGGAACATACTGTACTAGCATCACTTTTTTAACATTTTACTGGCTTTTGTTTTGTCAGTGGGAGTTGGAGCAATTCAAAACATAGACTACTGAACCTGTGTGTGTTACTGTTTTAATGTCTCTGACGAAGACGATCTGATTTCATGTTTGTTTGTCAGCACGATAAGAAACAACAACTGAGCCAATGTTTTTGAAACTTGGTGGAAGGATGCAGTGTGAGCCAAGAGAGAGCGTATCAAATCTTGGCATGGATCTGGATCTTTATTTCATTCTTTAACATTGAAAGATTTTTCATAGATTCACTAGGGAATAATTCATGGATCTTGATCAAATCTGACATATTTAGGGGATTGATGTCTATGATTGTTTGTAGTTTGGTGCAGCTTGTTAACATCTAACAGGACATGGCTGGAGGTATTCACTCTACACTTTAGTTTTAAATATTCATACGTATATTTTAGAAGATTTTAAATATCCTGGCATCAGTAGTTCTGCTTGAAATCTTCGATGTATGAGAAAAAGGACAAAAAAACTATGATCAGATTGTATTTGGAAGATAAAGAAATTATATGATATTTTTCACAGAGCACATAAAGTCTGAATGGACAGTATGTACCTTAGTCCCCAAGAATTGGTTTTGGATTTTGGCTGCAGAGAGAAACCATCCTGAATATGAACACTCAGCCTTGAACATGCATCAATTGATAGTTCTCCTAAATTGCAAATGACTGTCCTCGGTTAGTGATGTGGATCACTATTGTTGAAGCTGCAGAGAGACTCTCAGTGCTGCTGACTATTGTGTCAGACATAATAGCTCCACACAAACTCATTGCTCAGGGTTCAGACTTTACATAATGCTTTAACCTTGGTATTTCTATCCTTTTGTGTGTGCAATACAATAATGATGCACACTGCAGCACAGGTAAGGTTCAGCAGCCTCTTCAGCCCGAGCTGCAGATGGAAGACTAATACAGCTATTCTGGTGCTGAGATTTAATTTGAATTCACTTTTGCTTTTTGTGAAAAGACAGAACTCTGACACACTGACCTCAACCAAAAGACTAAATAACATTTTGCGACGCTGATGTAACAACTCTAATTTCACCTTAAAGGGCAGAAACTCTCACATCTGCTAGTCAAACAGGTCACTCCTCAGCAAGGAAACCAGACCCACAGGGTTAGAAAGTACACAAGGAAAAAGCTAGAAGGTCACATCAAATGGTATGGAGTGGTGATGGTGAAATGAGGAGCAGCATGACAGCCCACACATTCTCCTGTCCAGTGTTCACAATAACTCTCTCAATAATGAACACTGTGGAAAATACAGCACTTCTGAAACAATATTTACAGGTCTAAAGCCCGAACTGCCCCAAGAGTTATATCTGTAACAAGAAATGTCCAGGATGACATTTTACTTTTATTCTTTTGGCATGTTGATCCGATTAGGCCTATCGAAAGATCGATCATCCCGTTATTCAAAACATTAAGCCAAAATATTCCCGATACAGATGCTGCCATTTTGCAATTATGATTTAATTTAGAGCCAGAGTCTGCGCAGTAGTGATGAAGGGAAGAAGCTGTTGTAGCGGGGTCCCACTGACACACATGCTCTCGACCAATTGCTTTTCAGTCTCAGCTGTGAATTATGACATTTTCCCCCGTTTTTATAGCATCAAATAACAAATTAAAACCAGTAATTGTACTGGATGGCAACAGCAGGAGAAAATCACTGACCATAAACAGTATTAAAGGTTCAGTGTGTAGAATCTAGTGGCATCTAGTGGTGAAGCCGCATATTGCAGCCAGCTCCCTCCACATGGCACCTCTTATAAATGTTGAGAAAAAGTCTATAGTGGCCTTCAGATAATTTTTAAATGTGACACGCCCTCTTTAATACTGGTTTGTCCATTCTTGGCTACTGTAGAAACATGGCGGCCTCCGTGGACGAGGACCTGATGTAGATATAAAGGGCTCATTCCCAAAAAACACAACAATCATTTGTTTCAGATAATTATACATTAATGAAAACATTCATAGCCTATTTTGCATTACTGCTGATTGATCGATCCCCCTGAAACCTGCACACTGCACCTTTAAAACAGCAATAACACTGAGTTAATGGCTGCTGTAATTGTTCCTTCTGTCCATAATGACTGTGAACAGATCCCTTCCTAAAGCAATTTCAAGGTGAGTGATGAGGGACAAAATTCACTTCCAGGGCAAAAATGTGCTCGTATGTTCAGCTGGAGTGAATGTGAAGCTGCAGCAGTCTGAGGTCGACAAAACGAGAGAGTATTTTAAATACTAAAATCCTTCTATGTGTACCCACAGGCGGCATTTCCTTGTTAAAAATCCGTCCAGAAAATCAACTAGTTTGGTCATTGATAAATTACCAATACCAAATACAAAATATTCACCTGTTTCAACTTCTACAGAATAATAATAATCCATCCATCTAGCTTTTCCCATTAGTGTCACAGGGGGGGACCTGGAGCCAGTTCCAGTTGACATTGAGAGGCGGGGTACATCCTTGACAGGTCGCCAGTGTATCCCAGGCCCAACAAAGAGAGACAAACGACAATCACACTAACATTCACACCTCCAGTCATTTTAAAGTCTCCAACCTAGCTCCAAGCTGCATGTCTTTGGGAGGAAGCTGGAACACCTGGAGAAACTGTGAGGCAACAGTACTAACTACTGCACCACCGTGCTGCTTTATTGGACAAATGTTGGAAGAGGATCTCTTCCCAGCAAATACTGACAAGAGGAGAAATCATATCGACCAAAAACCCTCAATGAACATGTGCACATGTCAGCACTCTTTAAAGACACTGTGAACTTTTCCTTTAATGCTTCCTGTCTGATCATAATATAGCCATCAGGAAAACATGGTCAATACTCATCAGATTTAATGTATTTTTGTGCCATCCAGTTTTATCCCAAAAGGCGGTTTTGCATTTATACATACAGCAGTTGCAGATACACAGCACCAGCATAGAGACACTAAGTGAAAAAGTGACTTTTAGGAACTCCTAACTATTCTTCCACTTCACAATACAGTTTACTTAGCCAAACTTGGGGGAACACTTTCAAGTTCACCCTGGCATTCATGGTGCTGAATCTCAGAGAGCTTGTGTGAAAGATTAAGAGCAGAGTGGAATCATAATAAAGGTGACAGGGGATCTCTCATGGGACATTCGCCTCCAGGCACACTGCAGAGAGATCTGACTTTATAATGCAGTTACACATTGATTCCTTGCAAGGCATTTTTACACCGAAGGCCTAGACCACAAATATGGTGCTTCAGTTCGGAGAGACGAAATCTGTCAAAAATACAGAGCCGAAGATAAGATTTCCTTCTGTGAATTATTCAAACCAAACCTGTTCATCTAAAAAGTAATGAGGAGTCATGTCATTCAAATTGAAAAAGGAAACAAAGGTGAGAAAGCATTCATTGGGCAATCATCACAATTAGTCTCCAAAATCTGTGTATATATATATAAATCAGTCCAGAGATTTTCCAAATGACCCATTTGCCTGTCGATTAAACGATAATTTAAATTTGGGCCGGTTGACTCGTCTAAACAAGACAGTGAGAAAACATTAAAAGGCCGTGCACAGTTTAATCGATAAGATTAATTGTTGTCTGATCAAGTGTATTTAAGACTCAACTGGTTATATACCAGTCAAGAATAAAATACTATACATATACAGTATATGTATGTATGTATGTACATGTATGTATAATATTTTACATAATTGATTATCGGGAAATAAAGTGCCTGGGTTGTAGCCCACCCTAGTGGTGGGTGGTTATGTAACACCTTAGATGCAGCAGTTGACAACCGTTGTGCAATGATGAAATACTAACAATTAATTTCACTGGCTAGTATTTAGTCTACTCATAACACACATCCCTCGTTCAGTCTGGTTCTTTGTCAAAAGGAAATAAAATGTAAAAAACAAAAGTAAAGTAAAAATGAAAATACAGATTAAAGGAAACAAAAATCAAAAGTCCTTAAGTCAGGTACTTAATGCAAACACACAAGCCTAGGAAGCCTCCATGCAACTATTCAATTCTTCAATGTATTGTATCCATTAATTAACTGGCCCTGTATTTGGCGAGCTCCGAGTGAAGCAAACAAAACGGCACGAGTGTTTGTGTTGGTAGATAAATGCTACACTGCCCACCATTACTCACGCTGGCAGCCTCAAGTAAGCTGTAGTACTGGGTTCCGTGGGCAGGCTGTCTTAATGCTTGTTCTAAATTCAAAGTGGTTTCCAAAAAGTAGTAATTCTATAGGAAAATACACAGAGAACGTTTATCAACATCATGATCAATTGTTTTAGTACTATAACATATATAACTACAGGTAGAGGTGTGTGTGTGTGAGCTTGTGTGTGTGTGTGTGTGTGTGTGTGTGTGTGTGTGTGTGTGTGTGTGTGTGTGTGTGTGTGCACATATGTCTGTTACTCACCCCAGCGTTGTCATGGTGACAATGGTGTACCAGAAAGAAGCAGGGATGCTGGTGAACTTGGTGGAGCTGGAGCCCTTCTCAGCATAGAACATGACCGTGGCGAAGATGATGATGGCCATGGTGAGGGAGAAGAGGAGGAAGCCCAGCTCTGAAGCGCAGCTCTTCAGTGTATAGCCCAGGATCCGAAGGCCCTGCGAGTGACGGGAGAACTTGAAGATACGAAACACCCGAAACACGCGCAGCGTCACGAAGGCGCCGCTCACATCCTCGTTGTTGGTCATCACAAGGCCGATGTAGTACGGCAAGATGGCCACCACGTCGATGATGCTCATCACAGAGCGCATGAAGTGGTAACGGCTAGGAGCGGCAAACAAGCGCATCAGGTACTCCACTGTGAATATCATAACGCAGGCGGTGTCCATGCAAAAAAACGCCACGGTGTAGCGTTCACCACATGGCATATCTTTCTGGTTGGCAGTGGAACCACAGGGCACCGTCTCCACCACATTAGTGATGACTGAGATGGCGATGAAAAACCCAGTGACATAGTAGAAGACCAGAGCCATGGTGGAGGTGTGAGGATTCTCAAAGGCTCGCCACATGGTCTCCCTGAAGTTCATGTTGGGCAGCTTCAGGTCCTTGTTCTCCTCTTGATCATCCTGCAGCCGCTCTATATTCTCCCTCTTCCTGTCCTTGTACTCTTCGTAGCAGCAATCGCCGATGATCTCAGGGATGATGCCAAAGAAGGTGAGCTCCTCATCGTAGGCTGAGATGCACTCATGACGGGGGTAGTGGAGCTTCCCCGTCCGGTAGAAGTTGAGGATGCTTCTGAAGGCATCAGGGTCCCGGTCAAAGAAGTACTCCTTGATTTCTTCGTTGTAAAAGAAGTCTTTTTCCGTGCTGCCCAGCAGGGTGTCTGGGTAGCGGTCCAGGGTGGTTCTCCAGGTCTGAAAACGGCGGCCGCTAACATTGAGGATGATCAGCTCGTCCTGTCTCTTGCTGTTGTCCATGGGGGCAACAGGCATCGGGCAGTTGGCAACAGGCATCCAGCCAATGGCTGCTGCCCTGGCAAATGGAAGCCATGCTGCTACTCCCGTTGCCATTGTGAAGCAGAGTCTTCAGAGTAGTCGTCCTCACCTTCAGGCTCGACTCTCCATAAAATGAGCTGGCATCTGAGAGATAAATGTCAACGAGAAAGAAAAGAGGAAACAGCTGAAAGCAGGAGCACGCTGGATGATCAATCAAATAATCAGTTTGCCAATCACAATGCTGTAAAGTAAGCTGCATTAAACTTGTGACATTTTGACTTTGAAATGAGTCCCCCCCCCCCCCCCCATTCAATTTCCAGTCACTCTCCCCTGCTCTCTGTCCAAATCCTGCAGAACTGTCGTGAAAATGTCATCCAGGTTTGTGGAAATAGTTAATACATGGTAACAACTGAAGCACGACTGCAAGCAGTGAGGAACGGGTAGAGGTGAAGTCCCACTTCAAACACTTTCACGCTCAGGTTTTTACATAATATGCCTCAATGTGAAGTTTATATGAAAGGTACACTTCAGGATCTCGACTGAGATCTACAGCCTGCAACAGTTTACTTGAGTTTGCATTTGTGAACCCAATGACTTCTGATTTCTAAGCCTGTATTTGCTTGGATGTACATTGAACACACAGCAGCTCAACAGCTTGACCTGAACATTATGGGCAGCTCCAGTCAATACACAAGCACAAACCAGCCTGATCAGCAGGAGAACAGAGAAACGCTGACTGAAACAGACCTGTTGAATCATATTAAGGATGTGACCTGCTCCACTTTTATCTGGAAAATGATTACACAACTCTTTGCAAATACACATAACCACGACTTATGTTTATTTGTATAACCTGCCTCACCTGGCCACTGTATTTGACATAAGAATTACGCAGCCTGTGTTCAGATGCATGTCTTATAAAACGTGACAAAGGTGGGAACGTTTTGCTCACTGAAAAAAAAAAACCTTTTTTCCCCAATGCGCGCAAAGACTTAAGTTCTGCAATGAACGCGCTTGTTCACCAGACATGTGCCAAATCTGAATCGCATCTCGTCTTTTCCCTCTGAGGAGAAGACAATACGAATTTCAGTGAAAAGCACAGCAAACGCTCACCGATGGAAGTGGAGGAGGGAAACAAAATCCCAGAAACCCGAGGAGTTAATGAAGTGGGAGTCGTCAGTGAGAAGTGAGAGAAGAGGAGCAGGGATCCATCCAGCGGGAGGAAGCAGCGAGCGGCACCTCTCCTCCTGCGCGGTGCGGAGCGCCCAGCGCGCGGCTGATGGAGCAGAATGGAACCCGTACTCTTTGTCCACAAGTCTCAGAGGAAACGCTCTGTGTCTGCAGGGTTTGTTCTCATCCTCCAACTGATTCTACATCGTGGCTTCTTCTTCTTTTGAAAATGTCCTCCTCAGTGTTTGGAAAGTGTGATGTGCAGCAGAAGAGCGGCGCGCGTCTCTCTCCGCGGCACCAACTACAATGCGCGTCTCTCTGACTGTGCCAGTGTCATCAGCCCTCCTTCCCTCTGCCGCACTTTACCATCATGTGTGACACTCTGTCACTCCAGCTGTACTGTACTGCTGCACTGCTTACCGAAGCAGACAATATTATGGAGGTGGTGGAATATCAGACAAATACAAATAGTCACTGCAGTGGAGAGAACTGGCTGTTTGGGCTTTACTGGAAAATGCACGTTTACATTTACATGTATATACTTGAGGGATGCTTTAACCCACACACAATACATTACTCTAATTTCTGATATGGGATTTTAACATGACTGGAACTTGGTGCCATTACCTCCCCATTCCTTCCAAACTCTGTTCATTGTGTGCTGAAAGATGATCATCCACTTCACAGCACAAAAATAACCTTTAAAAAAAAAGAAGGTATAAACACTTAATCTGACTAATCCTGTTTAGAGAAAGTTTCACAGAAATACCATTAGTCCATGTTATGTTTTTTTTCCCAGGGACATGAAACACTTCCATTACATGATTTTGACTCTATTCATCAGGGATTCATTTTCTCCAAGGTAGCTAAACTCATTACATGAGCTATCAGCAGATGGACTTCCTCAACACCTCCAGGGCAAGAGAAACCATTCCTACATCAAGACAAGAATGTCAGTGTCGGATAATTCTGCAAAACCGCACAATATATTCAAGTTAATGTCTTTTAAACATCTTGGTCTCAGGTGGGACACAAAACCTGGTTTGCTGCATGAAGGTTGGACTCATTTAACACGCTGTCCTCCACACTCTCCTCTTCCATCTCTCCGTCTATATAGCAATACTTCTCGTACTGGCACTGAGCATTGGAATTGGTTGTAAATGCTGAAATGTAGAAATGTGCAACATAAACCTAACGTGCAAAAAAATGTGACAAAACACTTGCACTCCTTTAATTCATAAAGCAACACTCACCAATTATCGTGTGTTCCACACATGTAGGTATGGTGTAAATTTACAAAACAGTGGATTCAGACATGTGCAACATACAAGTAGAGCTGGACCGATTCCAATGACTGCGCTGATATCAGGGAGTCAAACATTTCAGATAACGATAAATCATGACCCTTAAAATAAATAACCAACCAAATGTCCAAAACTCAAATCACAGGAATATTTTTTTCACGCAAAGACTCAAGATGAATGCAGAACATTTCTGTGTTGCTTATTCAGCAAAATAAATGTTTTCATATCAGCAAACATAAACAGTGATTCAAATGTGAAAGTTTCATATCGGCTAATTTTTATCAACTGATAAATCTGTCAAGCTCTAAATACAAGCAGTAAAATGAAATCTTAAAAAGGTGTGAAAACTATTGCTTGACACTATAAAGTTCACACCACTCATTATAGATCTCATAGGAAGCAATTCATTAAAAAATAAAACGGGCTTCAGTTGTGTTTTACTATAATTTCACTCCCAATTGTGAATCACCAGAGTTTGAACTACACAGCAGCAATGAGTAAGTGCAACCTTTTGTATGGATAAGTCTTCATAAAGTGTATTTGAGTAAAGTATTTAAAAAAAACTCCACCCGCTATCGCTTTTCCTCCAGAAAGCCTTCATCATTTAACTCAGAGAGTGGGTGTCAGAGAAAGCCGCATAGAGCCTCGTCATCAGAGAGGAAGAAGCAATGAGCTCCACTGGCTCTCACTCACTTGCTCCCACTTCAATCCCAGGCAGTGCGATCTGTACATTGGCACCTCAGGGGACTGCTGAGGCGGGTCTTTGAATGGAAGGCCTTGTGCGTGTGGCCGTTGGAGGAGAGAGGGAGAGGATGAGAGGGGGAGACGGAGAGAGACGCTGTGTGGCCTGGGTGTTAAGACAGATAGGCTATTGATGGACTCCAGTACATTCAGATGCTCAGATGAAGTTCTGGCACATCATGTAAAATATTCATGAATCGGGTCTTTGAACATTTTCGAAGTTGCAGGGTTCCTCTGACTAAGGGTTTTGCTTTTGTTGCTGAGAGTCTGAAAGTGAAAATATTTTAAGTTTCTTCCCCTTTTTCCTCTTTAAGTCTTTTCTTCATAGTGTAACCACTTCTCCTCGATGCACAGAGCCACTCTGACACCACGGCTTAAAAGTCAAAGCTATACAGACCTGCTTCATTACATCACAGCCTTCCCCAGTGCATGAATCCTAAAAAGATTATGAATTCTTGATGTTTCCATCAATGTCTCCAGTACATTTATTCTTTCATTGTGTGAGTTTCTTTTTTAACATATTACCTCAATCTGCCAAATGCCGATATAGTCCTCTCTGTGCTATGGATCATTTTTTCCACTCATGATCCTCTCAGTGACATGTTCAAACCTCTGGGGTGGCAGAAAAAAAACACTTACATGCAATTCTTCACAATACTTTGCACGAAATGGTGACAGAGACTTTCTGATATTCAAAAAGTGTTTCTTCAGAGACAAGATTAGTAGGAATGTGAATAAACTGCTTCCCAGACAGTAAACAAACACATACAGAGTTTGTTTTTTTTCAAATGAAATCTCTTTCAACAATTCAGGTTGTTCAGAGTGTTTTCTTAAATCTGTCCTGATCCATCAGGGTTTTCTTCACAGTAACTTTTAATCCTTATCTCAAACTCAATAGACTGTGACTCTGAATGTCTGAAGGTCAAAATATCAGCATTTTTCAATCATGACATGACATTGGCGAGGATGCTAGCAGCTCTCCTGCCCTCCCAGCTACAGCCTTAGACAAGCCACTGTAGCTGTCAGAGAGGAAAAAGATTTACATGTGTCTGCATCGACAACCATCTGTGTAACCACTGACATTACTACAGGATACTTCTGCAGTGCACGTCCAAGAGATTCCAATGTAGAACTACAGGATTTGTGTTGTAATCGATATAGTGGCACAAATCTACACTTTATGGAAAATTAGTTTCGGGATGGATGAGATTCCATTGCTTGCTCAGGCGAATGATGATTTGCGGATAAAACACGCCATTGACAAAGCCCCCTACATTCTTCCAACATTTCCGCTGTGCATCGATATCTCAGACTTGTTTGCGCGCCAACTTTTAAATTGACTTAGACCTGTCCCAAGTTATTTTCGACCAGCATTGTCACTGTGCAGCAGCAGTGAGACACTGTACAGGCTGATTGTCTCCTCTAGTTTGTCCTTGAAATGTTCTGCTGTTCTGTTGTTGCTGCTGAGTTGCCTACCCTCTCACACCCCCTACTGTTTATGTGCATATTGCATCTTAAAGTTGCATGGCGTGAATCTCTATAGACGTGCACAACCGGCACTCTAAAAGGAAACAGGATATGCACGCATGATGCTTATCGAGTTTATCTCCAGCCATACTCCTCCTGGCTCTAACCTGGTGTTGTTCAGGTAAGGTGCACAAGTAATGTACACTTGGGTCAACTCCACAGTTTTGTTTAAACCCTGATCAAATAGTTTCAATCTGTACAGAACAGCAAAATGAAAAAACGAAGCCAACTATAGACGCAGCAGCACCCCAATCATACACAGTAATTTCTATCATTTCTGAATCGGTAAATCATCCAATTTATCAGAGCTTCAGCAACAGCTGAGATTTGAGGTGTTTTTCGCCTGGCTGTCCTGAACCAGGGGCGGCTGCTCTCTGACTGAATGAAAGCCAGACTGAATGAATTATTGCCCTCAACCCACAAACTAACTCCATGAGTGCAGAAAGTGCAGAACTGGATTCAGCCTTCATCTTCCACCATTTGTCTGAGCTGTTTCTCATTTTGATTGAGCAATTTAAATTAGATTAGATTGCGACAATAACAGGTTGGATCATTATTAAGTTAGAAACTGTTCATTCAAGGTTATTTCTCCGATCATTGCTTTATGGGTTTCCTGGCTAATGAACAAATAGGGAGAATATAATAACCAGAGTGTTAAAAGCATATAAAGATGGTTCATTGGAAAAATTACTCATTTATAAGAAAGCACTTTGAATTCATGATAACTGTGCTCGCACCAAACTGTCTGTCACATTCTTGCTATAATAACTTCGTTGTTGTAGCTCTGCAGTATATTTCATGAACAGCTGACACTTCCTGTAGTAAGAAGCAATATTCTTCTGATGAATGACGGAGGTTTACATTTCAGTGTTGCACAATATTCTGAGAGAAAGAAGATTCTCATCAACAGCTACACAAATCTGTATTTATATTAACAATGGCTGAATTGACTTTAATAACATGTACTATGAAATTTGACACTTCTAATGATTAAACCACAGAAAATTGTCGAACAAACCTTTATGGAGCGTTTTAGCATCTTTGTGTTGGTTTAATGTTTTGGTTTCACTCTCATCAACCTAATTTCCAGCAGCAGTGTACAATAGTGTTGCAGGAAAAAGCTCTGATGAAGGTTCCTTATGCTAGTTTTAAATGGTAAACAGGCAGAGTCAGCGAGTTAGCATGTGAGAGGGGATTTAGAAAATCAAACTAATGTTTATCAAGAGAAACTCGGTGGAAAGTACCAGAGTGACTATTAAACTTATTAATCAAATATCCAGCAATGCAAATGTTGCTCCAAGTGTGCCAGAGGTGTGAATAGGCAACAGTTTGATTTATTACATGTCAGAGTTTTGAGTCGGCCGATAAAATTGGCTGATATTAGCCTTTCACAGACGTATATCGGTATCTGCATTAATATCTCTCTACAGCTTGTTCTCCTGCCCCCATAAGCAAAATAAATAAATACGTAAAGAAATTAAATGTATTTATTTTTATTCCTTTATTTATGTCAAGTTTTAACCCCCCCCCCTTAAATATTGGTAAGTCTCCCCACTGAATTGAAAGCAACATTCTTGCTAATAGCTGAATGTTAATTATTGAAAAAGATTGAGTGCATGCATCTATCTGCAGGGTTTGTTTGTTTCTCACAATCATTAACTTAAATCAATGATAACACTGTTGTATCTAACAGGGATAATTGTGAAGCTGCTTTCACTCTACAATTTTCTTCTCCACTGTACTAACTCATCTCATATTCTCCTTGAAAACCTGTTCATGCCATGATGAAAATCAAACACACTGTAGACCCACTGCTTCATAACTCACTCAGCATCATGTTTCATTGTATGACTTATAGATAAAAACTTCCATAATGCTTTTAAAAGCTTTAGTATCTGTATTATGTTTCTGCTAAGCCCAAGTCTATTGTATATTTATCACAAGCAGGAATGCTGTAAAGAAACCATTATTTATCACCCATTCATGATTTACACTCACTGTAAGACTGAATTTCAGGTAGAAATTCAATGTGAAATCCAGGCGGGTGTCACTTCATTGTCAAAGAGGAGAATGTAATGAATCCCATTCTGGTAGTTTTACAAATACATGTAAAGAAAGACAGATAAAAGCTTGTTGGAGAGAAAGAGATGTGGAGGTCAAGAAAAGAAAGTAAAGGTAAGAAAAGGTGGAAGGTGGAATAAAGGAATAAAGGTGGAACATGGGCCAGAGGTGTCCTCTGAACAATTACAAAGCATGAATGGCTGGAGGAGCAGTGAGCCTGCAAAAAAAACACCAACCCAACAACAACAACAAAGGAGCCAGCTGATAGAAGGACGGTGGAGTGTGCGTCTTAAAGCTTCAGTGTGTAAGATTTAGGTGAAAGGATCTATTGGCAGAAATTTAATGTAGAATAATCCTCATGAAGTTTTCACTAGTTCGTTTCATCTAAATTGTATGAATTGTAGTTTTCTTTACCCCAGAAAAGGCCCTTTATATTTAAATACTTTATATTTACATGGAAGGACCCTCTCTACGGAGGCCGCCATGTTTTTTACATTAGTCCAGACTGGACAAACTAAACACCTTCTGAGATTTTATCACAACTGAAGCTACCGTGGGTTGTTTTTCATGTTTGGAAGGAGAGGGTGAGGTGAGGGGTGTTCAGCTGCAACATGCAATTTCAACACTAGATATCACTAAAGCCTTCATACTGTACCTTTAAAAGAGGGAAAAGCAAGAACAGACTATCAGACTGACAGACCCAAAGACACAGTGTGGGTGTGGATAAATACGTTTAGATGAAAGCAGCAGCATTGATTATGAAACTCACTTAAAGTCTGGCCTTTGTCATACAAAAAATACAAAGCACAGGGCGACACACATGTGTGGATCATCCGACAGAGAGATTACTCAAAACCAGAGACAGATGCAGGGTTGAGCTGCATCATCAGGCTGATCGTTGAGTAAAATAAAGCCCTCCACTCACACAGAAATGGCTTTGATTCTGGGTACCTCTTAAAGCTTTTCAGCAGCAAATCAACACCACACACAATTCAATGTGAAATTCATAACAACCCCGACAGCGCACACAAAATTCATTCGGATCTAATGGGTAGTGTTAACACACACCCAGTCATAAGTCTCACTGAGGTGATGGATAAAAAGCTTTATGGTACAGTTTTAAATGTCATTCGTTGTCAGCAGGTGGATCCAGAAAATGCAGGTGCGTTAAAACGAAGAGGTATAAACTAAATTACACAGGGAAATGTAGATGATGCTGCACTCTAATGGAGTCTGTTCTTTTTACTTTACCTTTTACTTCCAAGTGTCCACACAGATAAGATAAGAAGATAAGATACGACTTTACTGATCACACACAAGGACAATCAACAATTCACTCATACAAGAGAAATAAAAAAGGCAATTGAATAAAAATAAATCAAATACAGAATATGTACATAATGTGCACCTTTCACTACACAGTGCAGAAATATACTAGAGCAAAGTGCAGTGGTACAGAATGATTGCACGAGGAAGTAAACTGTATTCGTGCATTAGTATAAGGAGATATTCAAATAGATGAATACATATTGCAGTATATTTTATATAGTACAGCTAATTGGGCTGTATTATCACACAGGAAAGATTGAATTGCATAACTCGAGGGTCAAATTTGTATAGTCTGGAAAATTCAAGGTAAGATTTATTCTGCCAAGATGGACACAGCAGAATATTCCAGCACAGTGAAGTGGTGTCAAATGTGCTGATACTTTGTTCTCTGCAATGCAAAAAAATTTACAACTTTTTCCTGACACTTTATTTCATTGCCCTTCAGAAAATAGCAACGTTATCATAGTTCAGTGTGCTAATTAAAACTCTAATGAGCAGAGTGAATGGTCCGAGGACTCCAAGGCTGATTCATGACAAAGTAATAAATTACATACAGTAATGAATATTTTCAATTATAGAAGTCCAGGCTGACAAAATCATCAGCTGCTTCAGATGAGATAACTTCATCCCTGTCACATGTCACATTGAATCTGACGTGGAAGCAGAAGAAAGCAGCCACTAGATTGTCCTACAAGGAAGTCAGGTTGGAGAATAAGCTCAGAGAGACACAACAATAAAAGAACATGAATAAAAAAATAAAAAAATAAACAGTACCAGTGTGTGAACACTGGCCAATCAGCTGTGGGTCAGCGGGTGTTCACTTTCAGAAAGATGTAAGGTACGATGTTGTGATGACATTTAGATGATATTTTCATGGAAAAGGTTAATTTTTAGCTTCAAAGCCACATGGATCCTCTGAACCTGATGATTTTCAGAAGAAAAACAAACAATTTAAATGTGACTTTGATGAAGGCAGCATGAGAGATAATCGTCTATTCAGCATGTAGTGTGATTTGTTACATTCCTGTTATCACTGGAGCCCTTCAATCGACGGGCTGTCTTTAAAAAGGTGATATATTCACAAGATGAATTGAAGACTTATAAAGCAGCAAACGACTATTTTGTGTTTGTTAGTACATGTGAGTCGCTCTCTGTGAAACTGAAAGCAGAGTTCAATATGAGGCGTTCACACCAGAGCGATTTTTCAGATTTTCCTTCCCTAAAGAATTCCTGTTCTTCGTCTACAAACAGCTTCTGACATAGAGATAAGATCAGAGTAGGAACTGGTCTGGCTTTTCCGAGGTGGAGCCGTACGAGCTGTTAAAGGGCTCCACCTCGCTTAGGTACTGAATTTTCTTCTTATGTGCAATCAATGCATATAAATGTTAGCTAACTCACTGTTAACGATATTTTGAAGTAGTTCGGCAAGTGATACTTGGTTTATGCACGCATTGCCATAGAGCTTATCACAGCAGTCAGGGCTCCTGTGGCCTTATGCTATTTCTTTTGTTGGCTTTTGTGTACACAGCCTTTCTGGTTGGGACTGAACATGCATTACTTTGCGTATCACCATACTGTGTGATTACACGTCACTTTCACTGGGGTTCACAACACCTCGCTGAGAAAAAGAAGGAACGTTATAGATGTAGCCGACGCAGTATTTGTCTGGTCAATGATGCTGGTGCTCTTGTGTGACACCTAGTGGCAATTACTGAATTTAACACATATATAACCTTTAAAATACTTTTTTTTAAAGAGAAGAAGTACTGATGTATACTTTAAATGTGGTAAATTGTTTTGCATTATGCACATGTGGCTCAAACATACACACTATAATTTCTTTGTGCATCTGGCATTTCTCACAAAACACACACTTTATATTTCTCTGTCTGGGGGTATTCTACCGTCCAAGTGACTCGGTAATCCTAAATCTGACTTGATGATATCATTACATCCAATTTTCTTTGGCTATTATTATACCTCATTTATAAAAGCTCTGTCACTAACCTTATTCTGGGGCTTTAATTTCCAACTCAATTAGATTAGAGTGAAGTGTGACTGAGTACTTAAAGTTTTTTGGGTAGTGGACCTCAGACATTTCTGACTGTCCAATTCCTCCCTGGTATGTGTGTGATATAGGAGAAATACCTTATCTAAATACTTATTTGTTTTTTCTCTTCAGGATTTACTTTTTACTGCCTCGTCCTCCACCGTCTGCTTGAATTCATTTTTAAATCTTAAATTTTTTTTTCCTCCAGAGTCTCTTTCAGTAGCTCTTCCAAAAAGCTGCACTCTACAATTTGACTGTCATCTCAAGGTTTCCAATGTTCTTTTGCACTGATAAAAATGACAGAATATGGTGGTTATTTTCAGAAGATTTGCCATCCTGAGAAACTGTGGCCTGTTTCATGGACTGAGGAAAAGAGGCACTGCTCAAAGACTTCCTAAAGCTGGAGAGACACAAACAATCTGTTTCAACCGGCCTGATTGCGCCTTTAAATCAATCTGCCATGTTAGTGATAACGACAACGCTGGAAGTAAACACCGGACTATATGAGCAGCCACTGGTATTGACTTCACATCACAGAGAACTACTTTACTCAATTGTAAAGTCAATGGTGTTTTCTTGACTCCAGCTACAAATAAACTTGATTGTGTTACTTCTTTGTTGAGTTCAAATCATCTTGTCACGAGTAAAAGTGACTAAATGAGCTGGACATTCGGACATTGTTCTGTTTCAGACACCATCTTCCTGTAAAACTAAAATTAGTTCACATCATTCATTGATTTCTGGACAATATGCTCAGATTTTGGTTTTCTTACAGGAAAATATCCCCAAATCCCCTCAAACAGATCTCTGACGCAGAGGGGGGTAGAGACAAGCTTTGAAAGCACACACCGTCCGCCTCTCTGAATCGAGAGTGCTGTCGTTTCAACATTAAAGTGTCTTGCTTTCAGAACCACGCCAGCTGAATAACACCCTGCCACGCTTTGTTCCGTGAAAAACTTCCACCTGCTCCAAAAGCAATCCATCCTTTCACTTTTATTGATTTTCATCCTTTTATTGATGAGTATATTGTGTGTAAATTGTGAGCGGGACAGCAGGCAGGACTTCTGAATGGAGTTCACCAAGATGATAAACATAGAGAATGTTCTAATTAAAAAGCAATGGAAAAACCAAAAAGAACCAACTTTTTGGTGAAATCACACAAAATAAATATTTGCTGACAAAGATGTTGGTGTGGAATTATATTACATTGTTGCCTATGCATGGCTAAATTGTCAATATAAGAACTTTACATGGAGAATGTCAATCATTTATTACAATACTTTGTCAAGTTAAGCTGCTTTCAGACATGCACTGAATCCCAGAGAACCTCCATACATTCACGAGGGTGAGATGTGAGAATGTAACCGTCCGAGGAAGAGTTTCAGGACTTTCTGCTGAGTTCTCCTAGTTAACACTCAGGAGAGTGTCCTAATTAACCAATGTGAGAACCCAGCAGGAGAATCTCCAGAGGATTTGCGAGGGAGTGGGCAACAACAAAAAGAATGCAAATATCTCGGGATAAAAAAGAGGAGCTACACACGTACAAGGTGTGAGATTTCCGTGTTGTTGTGTTGTTGTGAACGGGTCTGAGCAGAGACCCTCCTGAGTGTGAAACTTAAACTCCCAAGAATATACGGAGAAAGCTCTGCTCTGTTCCAAGGTGGATTTGGTGAAGTTTATAATTCAACAACCCTGGCCAGTGTTAAAGGGATCCCATTATCAAAGATAGCATTATATTTGTCAAATACAGCAGTTTGTCCTCATCTGTTGTATTTCTAACTAAAAGCCACCTCATGGTTGTGCACCTACACCAATCAGTTGAGTTGCAGGAAATGTGGCCACAATCTCTCCCTCTGTTCCTGAGTTATGAGCATGTGCAAATCATTGCAGTGAGCTACAATTTGGGTTTTTGCAGAAAATGTATTGCCTGGTGATGGTGTTGAATGTGAAAGAGCAGTTTGCAGTTCTGTGCAGACAGCTGCTAAATGATTAGTCTCGCAGATGGAATGAATTCCCATTAAGCTTTAATTCTAGAAAAAATACTGAATGGACACAAACACCAACAACAGCAGTTTTAGATTCGCTTCTGCTGGAACTCAGCCTTCATTTCAAAAGGCTTAATAACACACACAATGACAAAATGACACAATAATGACAAAATCATATAAACTGTCCCCTTCAATTCCTCATCTCCGCAGATTAATATTTGAATGTGCAATGGACAGTGGGAGGAAAAATGATAAACAGCCATTCTTGAGTTCTTATGGCTTACATATTTCTTATGAAGTATCTAACTCAATTTTGAAACAGTGTTCATATCAGGCATGCATATATCCGTGCACTCTCCTTTGATTCACTATATTAAATCTGTTGAAGATAGTTTTCCATCAGTCACGCACAGAGTAGTCTAAAATGGAATAAAACAATTGTCCTTAATACCATCATTAAAATTCACACTGCATACAGAGGAGCAGACACAAGGAATTAGACTTTTTTGGAGAGTGTAGGAGCTTTTATGTGATTAAATTACCATTCATATTTTTTCTCTCTGGTGCTTTTAGGCTGAACGGTTGTCTGCATAAACAGGCTGCCTCTTACAACAGAGATATGTTGTCTTTATTTTTGCATTATTTATTGTAAAAAGTGTTTTTTAGAGACGTTATCTTCACTGTCCCGTTGCTGCTTTAGGTTTTCTTGGGGTTAGGGCTAATGGATTGACCATACTGTCTGTGTCTGCAGAGAGTTGCATACTCACGGTTTTATTCATACTAAAATGAGGGTTCGCTTCGTGCTAGCATTCCATGCGTGGTCGATGTTTAGAGCCAGCATGGTTGCAAAATTTTGGGCTGAACAGAGACGTCCACATAGGGGTCCATGCGTATATAGGCTTGTGGGTAGATGACAACTTTTATGTCTCGAGGACCATAGTGGAACCCTTAAGCGCTAACTCTAACCCTAATTGATAAATGACAACAATGCATTGATTTTCTACATGTGTGGTGTTGAGATAAAATATTCTCCTTTTAATGCCACTGAGTTCTGTGAAATTTTGTGTATACAACATGAAGGGACTCAATAAGTCACATTTCAAGGTTTCAAAGCTCCTTAGGTTGAAGAGCACTTGAGTTCAGGATGACAATCATTTCTCTTAGTAATGACACATTAAATTAAAACTTTGTTGGGCCCTACGGTGACTGGAATCCATCAAACACAGCCAACGTATTTCTTCTCTACATCATGGTTTACAAAAAACGCTCACCTTCAGGAAAATGAGCTGAAGCGCACTCAGCTGAGACAGAGTCATAAAGCTTCCAGAGCTCCAGGTCCCTCGACATACTCCTGGTTTATAACTCACATGCCTCAAAACAAAGATGGCAGTGGATGTGCAGATGGATGGGGCTGGTTTGTGTAGTTGGGGCAGGGAGATTTTTGTCAAAAAGTTGGTTGAGATGTCTAATAATTCACATCTAAACATGCCGACCTCCACTTCTCTCTGTTCTCCTGTAAGCCTGTGATTTGTGACAGTCCCCATCTTTGTCAGTTTATACCCAAGTGGGCTGTAGTTTGTCTGAGCTCAGACTTCTTTATGTCTCAGTCATGAATTAGATTGGTTCTGTCCTTTTCAGTTAATCCTTCCAGAGATCATGTTCATCTTTTAATGACTGAAGTCAACATTGACTTGAATAACTGAAGATAACAGGGGGGGAGGCGTGTTTAGCTTTGCAGATGTTTTAGGATTCAATCAATGCTCTCCATCAAAGCCTTGTAATCGACTGGCACGTACAGTGAATGCATTCATAACAAAGCAGTCGACGGATATTAAATTGTACATCCATCTGCTGCCACATGTTTGGAAAACAAATACACCGGTAACAGTGACACCGTTGACTGCTCGGAGGCACATCGCCACTCTGGAGATATGTAAATGATTAATCAAGACCGCTTCAAGGTCAGGCAATTTACATTTAACATGGCCATTGGCAAAACAAATCAATTTCCCACACCATAACCTCAGTCACAGCTCAGCATGCAATCAGGTGAGTCAAGCAAAGAAAAGAAAAATAGTACACACGTGCTGACAGACTGACTCACTGGGGGGTATTGAGAGGCTACATCCTCCCACACTCTTGAAATGCATCCTCAGAATGGGGAATCAGATTTTGAAAAAAAGATGGATATGAAGCAATAGATGAATAACTTAAACCCCCACAGTACTGGGTGCCAGGGAACAGATGCTGATAACTGCCTCAGATTAGGTCCTAGGTTGTCGCCAGCTCCCACCAAGACTCTGATACTATATTTACTGCTCCCTCTCTCCATCCGTCCTCTGATCATGTCTGTGTGTCATCTCCACATTATGTTTGGCAGCAATGACGGAGCAGCAGGTGTGAAATGGAGATGAAATAGTCAGTCTGAATGAACTTTCACTTAAGCAGGGCATGATGCTACAGAAGCGAGCGAAATTGCAGTTTGCAGTATATTCATTCATGTTAGATAGGAGCCCCAGATATATGGAGGGTTTGGCAGGAACCTATTGAAACAGGTCCTTCTGACAGGAGCTGGAATAGTTTCCACACAGCTGAACAGACCATCATATGCTTTCACAAAAATACCCTTTATTCAATTTCAAGCAGTTATTCCAAAAGACAAAAGAACACTTTTTCATGATGTCCCCTCTGTGCTGAGTTAAATGTCAATGTTCTGTTGAGACTTGGATTCAGGACCCCTTTGAAAAACTGAGCTTTGGATATGACAAAATAAAAACCCAGTCAGCAACTATGTCAGTAAAAATAAGAAAAAAGAGGCAGTGAGGGAAGATCAGAAAATACATTATTTTGATTTGCAGGACTGTCTTTTTTTAAATGAATTGTTCCACATATTGATAACAACCATGGCTTGTACCTAAGCGAGTGTGTCTTTCAGTGTTCTCTGAGGTGTATCTTAAAGATAACAATACAGATCGATGTTTTAACTTTAACATTGGCTCATCAATCACTGAATCGTTGTATTGATCTGGCTCTTTGTACTGTCAAACCCCCACCAAGTACATAACTACATCCCTCCAATGCAAAACAGTCCCCTAATCACATTACATGAAATTCACTAGATGCAGATTTTTTGTTTTCACCAAAAGTGCACACACTCATAAATATCATTCCCCTCAATTCCTTTCAACAAGATCCATGAATTATTCTCTGTGAAATCTACGAAAATGTTGATAAACGCAGTGTTGAAGACAATAGAAAAAATAATCATCTTGGATTCCTGTCCTGATCCAAATCCAAACCAAAACTTAATGGGCTCTTTTTGGGTCTTGCCCCACCCGTCCACAAAGTGTCATAAAAAACCACTTGAGAAACTGCTAACTAACAAACTAGATGAAAACATGACCCCCTTTGCAGAAGTAAAAACTACAGGTAATCATAATGGAGAACAATTATCTGGTGTTAGTAAATTATTAAACACTATTATTGCAACTAGCATTTTTTAATGACTTAAATAATTTGTGTTTTATATACTTATTGGATAGTATAATCTACAGTACATCAGATTTTATAACATGATCCAAAGTATTCCCCTCTGAACTGGAGTAAAAGGAGGCAGATACTCATCTGTAGTACCTCAAATCAGTAGTTTTACAGACTTTCTGGACTGACAGGCCAAAGATGAACTAATCAATCTGGACCTTATCATTTTTAAATCACTTGCCTCCTTTGCTCATTTTTTTAGGACTGAACCAAAACTTCACAGAATAAATTGTTTGGAAAAGGGAGAGAAAGAACCAGGACCCAGATTCTCCACAGCAGCTGTGCAGTCAGCAGCCTGAGCAGAGCAGCTTCTTAATTGAAGAGCCTGAAATAGAGACTCTCTATTAGGGCTGCAGAGGCTCCCCACACCAGCGGCCTATCAGGAGCGACAATTCTTTGCTCTCTGTATTCCCCTCCAGATAGCACGGTGAGAGAATGAGGGACACGATTATCAAACAGAGCAAAGGTGCTGCTCATCTTGTGTGAGTTGTGGCCGTTTAGCGCTGAGACAGGTCGGTTTGTTTTGTAAATTCAAGTCAAATGATCACACCAAAATCTTCCAGCAGCAAAATGTCAGTGTTATTTATCTGATCGTCATCTCCGAGGAGACTAATCATTAGTGCTTGGGTGGAATAACCTTCATTTCCAACATTAGACACAACCACAAATCGTAAAAGTGCTGTTTTGTCCATTACAGTCCCTTCAGTTGTCCGTCCCTGTATGAGACCACTGTTAACTTTCACTTGAGTTGTGTGAGCATTGCGCTCTACTGGCAGATATGATGTATTACAGGAAGAGCTCCAGCTTGCATTTGAGGCAGCCTTGGACTTTCAGGGCTGCAGCACAGTGAACACATCTGATTTTTTGTCTGGAGCTCAATGCCTCACAGCCAACAACAGCAACAACTACAGCAGCTGTATCCTCCCTGTTGAGTTTCACCTGCACAGGCAACTTTCTCTGCTAATAAGACTCATGAGTTGCTGAATCTGAAATCATAGACAAATACAGGGTTTGTTCGTTTAAAGGCTCTCACTGTTCCTCATCTGAGAGCTTTTATGAGGCTGGATATTATATTAGCTTGTCTAGATTCACTAAACCTTTCCATTTCCCAGCTGATCTCAGAAACATTCTGACATTTCGACCACTTCCTCCGTAAAGCCCTGAGCCTTATTGTAGCTCTGCAGACTCTTCCAGTGACAGTGCCACCAGATGGCAGTCAATAATACTGTAATCCCACAAATCCAGGAATCAATGCAAGGGAGGTTTTTTCTGGAATTATTAATATGGCTGGATTCATTCTAATAAATGGTAAGCAGATGGTTTGTGTGGTGACATTTATAACATTGAACACATCTTTTTATTGCAGACTAATAACTGATAACCCCACTTTTAATTTTGTTGTGTGCATGTCCTATATTATACTGAAATTTGTATTAATGTATTTGATAGTATAGTATTCAATACTATGTATTGGTAGATATTTAGATTGGTGTGGTATGTTTATGTTGTTTGAGTTTCATCTTTGTTGCACTGTGAGTGGTAAAGTATCCAAGTGCCTTTACTCAAGTACTGTCTTCAAGTATAGCTCCAAGGTACATTTACATTCAGTTCATGACTTATAATAACTGCTATATGGAGGCTGTTATTGTAATTAAACACACAACTTCCTGTGATTACATATGATGCACAGAACTATGCAGCTTTGCTTGGTTTCTTTGCTGTATTAATACTGATATTAACTATTAAATGAGTACTGCTTTTTCACTCTGATGTCTGTATACTTAAAAATGGCATGAATCCAATAGCTGCACAAATGTTATTCTCAGTCCATTAAGCACTGTTATTGATGTTATTTATAGTGAATCTGGATTTCCTCCTTCCCTTTCAGGCTGATCTATATATAGAAAACATGTACAGTTTTTTTTTACTGCTCGTGCAGTCATCTTGTGCCACTGCACACATTTGTGTACTTATTTATTTTATTTTTATTTTTATTCTATTGCCTTTTTAAACAATTATGTTATTCTCTTGCCTTCCTCTTTCTGACCTCAGTCATATTATAAGTTGTCAGTTATGATCTGGCCCAGTTAAAAAACTTCTGTTTCAAGTATAAAGCAGTTAGATGAGCTCGGTGAGAGTCTCTACGTGTCTGTGGCAGATTCTTTAAGAGGCAGGATCTCCTCAAACACTAAACAAAGAAATCCAACCAAAATCCAAGAGGTGGACCCACGCTGCCCCCGCCCCTTTCCTCAAGAAACCCCTCTGTCATTGGTCGACGCTCTGAGCTCGTCCTCGCCCATTGGCTGGACCCGGCCGTCGGTCAGCGCGGCGCTTTGGCTCGAGTTGTGTTCCGCTGCGTCGGAATCGGAATCGGACGCAGATCAGAGAGAAAGAAATCTTCTGACAGGAGAGAAAAGTTCATGGTGGAGTTTCTGCGGAGCCCGGAGGAGCACATGAAGGTAAGAGCAGACGAGAGGAGCTCCCGGAGTCCGAGGAGCGAAGTTAGACACCAAACTTTCTTCACTTTCACCGACACAAGGAAAGAAAAGAACAGTGAAGCTGAAGTCGTCCACAGGCCAAACCGTTTTTTATCTCATCTTCTTCTCATCTGATGAAGTTCAAGTGGTTTGTTCAAGCAAACATTCCATTAAAACTAAAGATGCATCATTTAAAGAGAAGAAGAAACAGACATGCTCCTCCTCTCTCTCTCTCACACTCTGTTAAACCTCTAATCTTCATAATAATCCTGATTTCTCTCATGTTTTTGCTCAGCAGGATCAGTTCTCCTGTGTGTTTAAACGACTTTATTTCTTTAACACAGTCATGCTGCTTGTATCTGAGTCAGTGGGCAGCGGAGCGAGCAAGCATGTGGCTTACACACAGAAATTGGGTTGTACACTAAATCCAATTTAACTTCCAGACATGCAGCATCTGTTCAGATCCTGCTGATGATGAGGAGGAGGAAGAGGAAGTTCAGCAAAGCTCTCAGGATCTACTTCCCCCTCTGCTCACCTCAGGTTCAAACTCAGAGGTGCACAGAAGGTTTCCCAGTCTGTGACACTGTTTTATTTTTATTGTTCTCGCTGGAAGAGGGTGATGACAGCTTCATGCTCTGGAAAAGTCTGTCGCTGTTGCAGAGACGAGGCAATTTGCTTGAGAGAAGCTTTGAGCCAAAGTGATCATAATTTAGTCATAATAAGTTCAAACATAATCGAAACCTCACTAACGTTTCCTGTGGTGATGAGCAGTTGACCTACAATTGATCAAATTATAATCAAGCAGCTACCCCACAAATTTGGAGCCTTGTTTTCTTCCAGTTCGGTGATGACAGTTTCATGCACTGGAAAAAGTTTGTGTCCATTTCAGCGACAAGGGGAGAAGTGGAGCATAGTTAAGATGATCCTATTTAGTTGTAAATCATCCCATTTTTGAAATTCTCTAACTTTTCCCTGTGATCCAACATAACTCACAACTCACAAACCTGGAGCCTCTGTCAAACCATATGTTTTAGGAGTAGAAGCTGCGGTGCTGTGTGTTTTTAATGAGTTTACAATGTTGCAGAGGAGGCACATGGCTCACCAGGCTTAAAACAAACATGGATAAAAAGGATTACGGACACAGGGAGTTTGAGGTGGTGAAGTCGTTAGAACGTGTGGGAATATTTGTATTTCCCATGCTGTTGCTGTTGTTTGTATACCCTCATGATTACCAGCACTAACTGGAGGGGGGGCTTAGGTGAAATAATATGAAAATGATGAGGATCCAAACAAGCTGCAATGACAGGCTCCTGTTGGGTTCATTTCTCAACAGCGTGCACTCTTCTCGCAGTGATTACGGTGGCCTGTGAAATTAGCAGGCGAGTCTGTAAACCCTAACCATGGGAGGTGTGTATGTTGTAGTTTAATTAGCATTTTACTCCTGTGGTTAAGCCGCAGACCCTGAGTGCTGGTGAAGGCACAGCTCAAATGCTGTGTGCCCTCTTTGTGAGGGCCCGCTGCTCTGGGGATTAGGCTGTGGATGCAGTTCACTAGGGTCACGGCTCATTCCTCCTGTCACTCCTGTCACTCCTGCATACTGCGCTGCACGGGTGACACAGTATATACTGCAAATATTTAAATGTCACAACACTTTTTATTTGCAGGTTTCTACTCTCAAAGTTATTTAAGATGCCTGGGAAATATTGCAGCTCAAATATGAATTGCCGGTGGCTCCTGTCTCTCATTATGCAACCAGTGCTTGGAGAGAGCAGCCCACCCCCTCCTGATGACTTCATGATGTGGAAAGTTGTGGCCACCGCAGGCTGCTCAAAGCACGGCCTGTTGCATGCAGGCTAGTTCAGGTGTGGATCACAGTAAACAGCAGAGAGGGAGACGCACATATATGTAAAAAAAAAAAAAAAAAGCTAAAGAAGGTTTCTGTCATTTAATACTCAGCCAGTGTTCATCCGTCAAAAGCAAGATGGGTCTCATCTGGAAAAAGGATGCTGCTTGGTGTAAAAACATAAACAGCTTTGATCGCATTTCAAAGGGGGGGGGACCGGCATGTGTTCACTTGGCCAGATTGCGGTTTGGATATTTGAGGTGTGGGCACCGCAGGGCTTGTCAGCAGTACCAACACAGCTGTGAGATTAGAGTGCAGAGACACTACAAAGAGACCACATCACATCTCCAACATGGAGCAACTGTCACGGCACGCAATGAATGGACCATACAGAGGCAAAACAAAACAAAGTCATTTTATATTTAGTCAGCCTCGAATATTTATGCTGGGAGATTAAGATCTTTTATTTTTAATTAAGCGTAAAATATAGACTTCGTCACTCAGTTGTACTTTTTTCTATTTTCCGTGATACTACAGCCTCAAATTTTGCGTTTTTATTCTGCACGTTGGGGTACGGCTCAGGGCTCTGCGTAGGGTACACGTCTGGGCATAGGCTACGGCGTAGCTTTGAAGCAGAAGCATGAAATGGGATTAAGAAATAAAACATTAAACAATTTGTCAACCATCGTCTTTCCTTTCATCTTCTGTCCTCACAGTCCAAGCTGAACATGGAAAGTTTGAGCAAGTCGGAGTTGCTGATGCTTTTCAGCATCCTGGAGGGAGAGCTGGAGGCCCGGGACCTGGTCATTGACGCCCTGAAGGTACTTGAACTGTTTAAGAAAATCTGTCATTCACCGCCTGCGGGCTTGAAAAGTGGCTGTTTAAAAGCTGTTAGCTGTGTCATGGAGAACAGCAGCTGTGGTCAGGTTGAAGGTTTATGTCAGTTACAATAAAATTCGTTGGTGACATGTTTTCACAACAGGGAGGACAAAGTGTAGAAAGAAACTGCTCCAACCACTTCTACAATACTGTGTACTTCTACTTGTGATTAACAAGGACAGCTCCTTATGTTGGTCACTCATGAGATACATGAATAATAAAGTAGGGCCGTGCTCTCCTGTCTTATGGTCGTCTATATGTTCTTATACAACCAAACTATCACTCCATAATTTCCAGTCTCGAGGAGTAAAGTATGCTGCTTTCAGGATGGATCCTTTATTACAAGGGAAAGATTTATATAATTTATAGATAATTTTGATCCAAACCTTTTGGAGTCAAAAAGATATTTGGCCAAATTAAAATTATTTAATATCTTGCAAATAAGCTGTGTTTAAAAAGCTACTATTTGCTTGTGTATTCAGTGCACTCTGGCATTTTTTTTTTTCCAATTGATTGGTTGAAGAGTAGGTACACTTTCAGTTGAGCAAGATTTTCTTTGGTTGCCTGCAGCTCCACAAAAACAACTTTTGATGGACAGCAGATTTTTACTTCAGCAGTGGTTTGAGAAGTTTCTCAACCTCGGCCAAAGTTGAAGGAACAAACTACTAACTTCAGCAGGCCCCTTTCAAACTTATAAGTGGCTTGAATGCGAGTCTCGCTGATGTTAGGCTGTAAAGATATGTGTGTTGTGGATATACACAGCTATGGAAGCCAGTTTTGTTGTAATTGGACCTAAATTACAGAAAGAACTGGCATCAATATGTGGAAATAAAATTGGTTGAAACTATTAAGATTAACCAGTTACTCTGTCCTGTTACTCACCCCAGTGAACCTACATAAAACCCAATTAGAAAAGGACATAATTTAGAGTGTACACACACACACACACACACACACACACACACACACACACACACACACACACACACAGTACCAGCAAATAGCCACTAGTTCAACCCCTAAGTTGTCTTAATGTGGCAGGATTACTGCTGCATTTCAATTAAAGGATTGTCAGGCTCTTTCCCCACTGCGTACTGTGCAGTGCTGTGTCCTGCAGTCCCACATTCTTTAGCTTTCAGTGACTGTTCACATGGCCTCACAAACATTTCATTTCATAAAGAGTTGTATTCTTTCTCCAGTAAAATTGTCACTTAACAAAAGTAATGTTGTAGCATTTCTATTAAAGTTAGTCGTACCATTAATACAAAGCCGCAAACCTAACTCTCAGTATTAATACTTGAGCTTTACAGCTATTTCGCTCTTGGGATGTGCTTCGCTTTCCCGGCGTAAAACGCACCATTGAAAGAACAAACCAGACATCAGCCGTCTAAGAGACCACTGATGAATGTTCATGTGTTGTGTCTAGACCGCATTCCTACATCTCTCCCGGGATCTGGCCATCTAAGGCAAGAAGAATTACAGCACACTGGGTGCCTGATGACTCAATGTGAGCGAGAGTAGGAGTGAACAAATAAACATTGGCCTTAACTGGAGCTTGAGGGGAACATGGCTGTGCCTCTTTCATGGCTCCACCAGAACAAACTGTTAACCCATTCAAGTATGGGACTGAATCAGTGCTGCAGTGTTTACTCTGACGCTGCTTTAAATGAAGGTATAACCACTGACCTGTAGGAAATTAACCACAGAGCGTGAGTGAAAACTGATCTCCTCTCTGAAGGACTCATACCTTTGTGCTTTTTAGGAATGAGCGATGGGGGAATTTGCAGTCTCTCCTTCATGTGAAAGTAGATGGTTATCAGCAAAACATCACCTCGAAATTCCTGTGTTTGTAACCATGCTAGTAGCTTGGAGTCTATAGATGGCAAGGACGTTGGCCACTGGATGGATTGCCATATTTCATAGAGGCATTCTTTGTCACTAGAGGATAAAGCTTATTGACTTCATGGATCCCTGACTTTTCTATAGCACCCCTGCAGGTTAAAAGTTGCATCATGTTAAGTATCTCAACAGCAAACGAATAGTTGGAACAATTGTTGAGATATTTATAGTCCCCAGAGGATGAATTCTACTGACTTTGGAGATCCCCTAACATTTTCCTTAGCATCAAAATGTGCTTCACATCTGTGGTTTTGTGAGAAATGTCTCTGCAACAATTGAAAAAAGAATGGTGATGAAATTTGATTTAGGCATTCAAATTTCTCATACGGATGAATTGTATTCACTTTGATCACTTTTCAAATAGGACATTTTAATTTGTTATATACTTGTCACATACCCCAATTTATCAAACATCTGTAAAACTAATGTAACATTGATTTACTTCCAATGACCAAACATTAGCATATTAACACGCTAAATTACCACAGTAAACATCATATCTGCAAAACATTTACTTAGCACTGTCACTATGAGTATGTGAGCATGCTGATGTTAGCATTTTAAGGAACAGCACTGCTGTGTCTAAGTATGGCCCAACAGAGCTGCTAGCGTGACCAGCAATAGGATTGTTGGACCTACAGTAATTAGAGAAGTAGGTCCAGTCATGTTGCTCACCAACTGACGTGTCACCGCTTCACTCAGTGTCACACAAGAAGTGTTTGACTTCACTACAAATCACCATGGTGACAACACCATGCAACCATCTCTCACATGATGAAGTGTTCACATCTAGTTAAGTATAAGATCTGTTTTTTTTTTCATCTGCTTAAAAAGTGCGAGTTTCATGTGTCAGGGATTTTGTGCAGGATAAAGTGTAAGCACAGGATGTGAGGTTAATGATGTGGTTTTTCTATGGTCCGCGATACTTAATTGTGCAAAACTATCAGTGGCATTCTGAACATCCGCTACATTTTTCCTCGTGACTCACTTGTGCAGCTGCTCACGCTGTGGCTTTTAAAAGGAAGTTGAGTCGCTGGCAGTGCTCATGTTTGGCACAGAAAGTCCTGCAGGGATCCAGTAGTTTCTTTGCTCTGGGATAAGAATATGTGTCTTTACTTAAAGTTCAAAGGGGGATCAAATATGGAAATTAGCCTTTAATTAAATATGGAGTTCACATGGCTCCAAATGAACAAACGTCAAAGAAGGGGTTTACCTTGTGGTCTTTGATAATGGGCAGCACTGAAAAAAAAAATAAAACATTTCTGGCTCTGAGATGCATCAACTGATCGTATTCTGTCTGTTACTGCTGCATTCATAGCATTTCTCCCACAGATCATTGTGATGGATAGTATTTTTCAGATGTCCTTTGTATATCACTTTAATTTCAGACTTTTTGCAATCTGCATGAGCAGCTGTGAAACATATAGGACCCTGGGGTAAGAAGTTCATACATCATCTTGCCTCTGTATTATGCAGATTGTGGTGCCAACATTGCATGACTGAGAGTGTCCAGGCATGTGTCAGCAGAAGATAAGCTGGATTGAAACCAGTGCAGTAATGGCACAAAGACGGCATCCCAAGCAAAAGCCCACAGGTTGCCAAGAACTGTAGTCTAGAGACAAAAGCATGAATAGAGGTACTGTAGACTGTGATGCAAAACAGCCCCGTGCCGAGTGTTTATGGGCATTGTTCGTGTAAATCAAGATGTAATGAATAAGCTCTGGTAGATTTGGGTGTTAAGTATTAAGTAACAAAAAATGTATTTCCTGTAATCCCTCTATTCACTTCCTTCTGCATTGGAGGAGTGATGCAGAGGAAAACAGCGTGTCTTTGTGTTGTAGACAAGCACATGTGTCTGTGGACTGAGGGGCCTGGGAGGGAGGGGAGGGAGGGAGGGGAGGGAGGGGAGGCAGCGTCTGCTTTATGAGTGAACTTGTGGAATGGGGGTTCTGTAAATTAGGTGAAAGAATGAAATTGTAAAGGCCAATAATCCAGTTAAGGAATGTGCAAATTGAATGAATAGAAAAACATTCTACATTTTGTAATTTTTCTACATTTCCAATGACTGTCCCCTGCATGAACCACGGCCGACAAATCAAGTTTTTTGTCCTGCTGCTGTGGCACACAACTGTAGCACTGACAGGCTGATTGTATATCCCTGAGCAACGAATATGGAGAATGGAAACTCTGATCTAAGCGTATTTAATTGTTGAATATAAAATGACACATCAGAGCAGGCTGTCACTTTTGGGAACAGGAAGGAGCTGTGGGCCAATTCTGTAGACACACGTCTCTTTGAAGAATTTACTTCAAAATTAGATTTCAACCTTTTGCTAGAAAAATAATAAAAAGTTATAATCCTAACAAATTGATGGACAGCATACAATGGTGCTCAAGGTATTCCATTTTAACTTTAGTATTTACATAAATCACAAGTTTGGATAAAAAAATTAAAAAAAAGTCATGTCAATCAGAGGTGAAACTGTACACACAGCTCAAGGACTTAGGGCCACATTCACAAGATTATCGGAATCGCACTCCAAACGCTTGCAGAGGTGTCGAGTGTTGACATTGCTTTAGCTGCAGCGCCCATATTTGAGAAACATTTTTGAAATCTCATGGGCACCTTGTGTTTTCCTGTTTCGCCCCTTCATGCTGTTTGATCCGCCTTCAGTGCACTGGATCAAATAACAGCAGCAAAGCCCCACAGCCTTGCCAGTCTGTCTTTGTTCCGGATGAGCCAACACTAAAGATGCAGAACAATGATAATCAAGAAGCCTGTAAACTCACATGGACTAATGTTTGAAGTCTGACTCTTCCGTCATCTCTCACCGCCCTTTTTAAAGTTTCTTTAAGTAAAGATTCATCGATTTATTTAGATGAGGCCTGTCCAGTTCTATAGATCTGAAGTGAGAACAATTATTCATTTTTTGTGTGTTTTGTCTCATGTTTCTTTACCAGCGCTGCTATCAGTCGCTTTGTAAATATCAATCATGTCAGGATAGCAAGACGAATTGCTGCTGCAACTGTCAGACTTAATTCAGTTATATACAGCTTTAAGAATTTACTAGATATTGTTTCAGGATTACATTTGGTGAATGCACTGAACAGATTTGTACCTTATGAAGTGCACAAGATATCGGCCTTAGTGACTGATCCACATTAACCTAGAATGGCTCTCGGTAGAGCACATTCCTCTGCCAAGGCCCAACAGTCCCTTAAATTGAATCAAGCTGCACAATATTGGAGACAAAGATATCAGTCCTCTAAATACACAGCAAATTCCCTACTTGGCAATAAACCCCCATTTTGATTCTGATATCCAGTCATACAAAATGTTTCAATAAGCTCTATACAGTGAGCTATATAAATCATATCAAAAAAGAAAGTACTGGTATCTAATCAATATGATGAGAATTTGTATTGGAAGATGAAATGGATTGTGGAGGTGGCTCAGTGAGCACCTCCAGGTGAACCAGGGAGAGGGGGTGGGATCAGCTGAGACTAGTTGGCCAGTCTAGTCTGCCTGGATTCAAAAGGCAGCAGCTGAGCTGCCAGAGAGACGGAGAGACGCAGACCCGGACATATGAGTGAAGCTCACAGAGACTGAGCTGAGAAGCCAGCTTAGAACTCATGTTGAGTTTTTGTGAGTTTATGTTTACTCATATTATTTAATAAAGATACTGAAAAACAGTTTCGTCACTGGCTGTGTGGGAGACCCTGATGGCATGGTCGTATGGATCAATGTATCCAAAGTTAAAATATTGTTATGGTTCTGTTCCTATATTCCAGTTTGGTAGGGGTCATATGTACCTGTGTGCTCTGCTGTAGCTCCCACCTCCTCAGTGAGCAGGTTATGCCTCTGTAAGAGCAGTGAACTGGCTAAATAATGCTCTGCAGGCTCACCAACTCTCCTGACGACACTTTGAACTTCTAGAATAATCTCAGTATCAGTCGTCAAGAGTTCTGCCCTCGCCTTGGCTGAGAGGATACTGTTCTCTCTAATCTTTTGATCCTCTTTTGTTGCAACCTCACTAAGACCAATGGCAGCTTGCCTCAGCCCCCCTGTCTATCTTCTCTCTCTCTCGTTGTGCTGAACCTGAAATGCCGTGCAGTCGTTATCCCTCCTTTGTCATGAGTTTAACAGAACAGGTCTGCCTTGGCCAAGATCCAGTCCGAAGCAGCTGTCCTGCTACAGACAGACAGAAACACCATCTGTTGCTCTTCCCTCTTGCAAGCACTCTTGGCATTTACCCTTTTTCTTGATCTCCTGCTCATATACCATTCAGGAATTAAAGATTGTAACTAAAAATCATATGTGCCATATCATATCAAGTGACGAGGGTTAGATTGAATCATTGTATGTGTATAGAAACTTTGAGGACCATTATTTATGGTGCAGTAGAGGGTAGATTAAGAGAACAAGTGAAGGTCTACAGACCTGCTAACATCTTCAAAGCACTAATTTGACAGAAATTATAAAGTCACCATGCTAACGCGCAAAATATTATGGTGATCCATCCAATGGTCATCAAGGCATTTCACTCATATCCACAAATGTGAACCTCATGGTGGTTCATCCTCTGGGGAACGAGAGTATCTGCACCAAATTTCATAGCAAGTTGTTCAACAGTTCAATTAATGGATGAATAGAAAGGTGATCCAATAGATCATTCACAGCCAACAAAGGTTAGACACTATCTTTAAAAAAGGCAGTTTATGCCCATTTCTGTGTTCCACCTCACTCCTCTCATCTTTTCAGGCCCAGAGTAAAGAGCTGTTCATCCAGGAGCGCTACGGCAGGTACAACCTCAGCGACCCCTTCCTGGCTCTGCAGAGAGACAGCGAGGCCGTGGGGGTTCAGAGCAAGGACCCGAGCTGTTCTCCCTCTGCCTCTAACCCTCTGGTGGTTCTCAAACTGGTGGTGAGCCACTGCAGGAGGATGCAAGAGAAGATGTTGGCCCAGCTGGCTGCAGCGGAGAGCAGGCACAGAATGGTGAGTCTGGATGAGAGTTTCTTCATTAGGTGAGGCAGAAATGAGCTGGTTCCTTGTGCTGATTAACAAAAGAATATGGGAACAGAAGTTGTCTGAATAGAAGAGAATATAAAAAAAAAACATATGTGGAGGAGGTAGCCAGATAAGTGTAATGTTACCACAGCTGTGTGGACAGTATTTCCAAAAATATAATATCTATAAAACACAGGGACAGCAGAAACAAAATTAACAGAATTATTTTCAGAAAGAGCTTTTTCCAAGACACACACACCCAAAAATAATTCACTGGGTACAAACATGAACAGGAAATTACATGATTATTTGCAGTTTTTCTGTACTTTCATGTGAGCATGAGACGAGTGTGAGAACATCCCATTATTTATAGATGCTGATGAAACACTAAGTCATTGTCTCCTGATCTCATCGTGAATCTTAACTCATCACACAAAAATGTGTCATACTGACCAAAATAAAACTAGAAGGTCAACGTGACAGTTTTAAATTTAAATCACATCTGAACATAATGCATCATTTAGCATTGAACAAAGATAAAGCACTTCATCATTTTAGATTTTGTTTTTTTAAACCACAGAAAGAAGACTGATGCAGATGTTTAGCTAAGTTGCAACCAGTGTGGTCGTCCAATAGCTTCAGATGAGCTGTTCTTTGCCCCACATACCAAACAGACCAAACTTAAGCGAGATCATTTCATTCTCGACTCTCTGGCTCCCCGCTGTGTTTATTTCAGGTCATTGCAGATCTGGAGGAGGAGAAGAGGAGGCACGCTGAGGACACAGCTGAGGGAGATGATGTCACTTACATCCTGGAGAAGGAGAGGGAGCGCTTACAACAACAGGTGCCATCTAATTAAAATAAACATGGGCTGTTCTGTAGTCTGAGCTTTGCAGAGTTTTGGACTGAACCATAAACAGTGATTGACATGTTTGTTTATTGTGCATCTTGTCTCTGTCCTTTTAGCTGGAGTTTGAGCGTAGCCAGGTCCGGCGGTTGGAAAAAGAACAGCGACGAATTGCTGACCAGCTCGAAGAAGAACGGGCACAGCACAAACAGCTCTCATGCGCTTTGGCTAAAGAGTGCAAGTGGGCGAGTGCCAGAGCTCTGGAGGAGGGTCACCGGCAGACTGAGCTGAGCCGTAAACTCGACAAGGTATTAACATTTTGGAAGTTTGACAGTTTTTTTTTTTTTACTTTCTTACTCAAACACTTTCCCTCTGTTGTGCCGTACGCTGCAAATTTTAGGCTTTGTCAGATTATTCTCTTTGCTGAGTAAAAGTTTTTCTCATTCAGGAAAAGGAGGCATGTCAGGCCCTGAAAAAAGAGCTGGAGGATGAGAGGAGGCGAGCGCTTCGGATGGAGGCGCGAGTGGAGGAGCAGCTGGCTGAGTTTGACACGGAGCGAGAGCAACTCCGTTCACGCTTAAAGAAGGAGGAAGCTCACTGTCAACAGCTACAACAGCAGGTGTGAACACTTTGATATGTTCGGCACTCTGCTGGCAGGAGGGGGGGCACTATCACTACATCTGATACATCTGTTTGAAATTGATCTCTCTCCTCATTTTGTGATCAGGTAGAGGAGCTGAAGAGGAACCAGGAGGTGGTGAACATGCTGACAGATACAGCGCCAGTAGAGGCGGATGTGAAGGAGTGGGCCACTAAAGTTCCTCCAGGAAAAACAACAGAAGACACTATTGAGGTCGAGGACATTGAGGAAGACAGAAACCAGCCTGCGCAACCAAAAGTCAACGGTCATCACTGTCCAATGGAGACCAACGGGCACCACGGTCCAAACAGTGTTCTCTCAGAGAAGATGTGCCAGAACGGGAATGAAAACCCTGCAGTTCATCAGAACCAGCAGTCATTCTCCCCCTCCGCTCTCCCTCCGTCCTCCCCCTGCGCCTCACCTGTTCTGGCCAAACGTCCAGCAGGCAGCCCCAGTCCTGGTAGCTACCAGTCTCCCTACCAGGCTGGGATCAACCAGCGCTTCCATGCTGCTCGCCACAAGTTCCAGGGTTCGACTGACCCAGAACCTCAGTCCCAGGCCGCACAGCCAGCTCCTCCTCTCTCGCCAAAGGAACTCCCCACTGTGACCAGCGCCTCCTCCCCAGAGGCCAGCCCAGTCAAGCAGATGGCACGGAGCACAGTCACCCAGGTCCTGTCTCGCTTTACCACTGTCCAGCAGAGTACTGCACCGAAGCTCGCAGCACCAAACAACTCGCCCTTTGGTACAGACTACCGCAGCCTGGCAGCACCCTTGTCTCCCATTATTGGCAGGTCAGCAGGGGCTCCTCCACAGGGGATCAGATCACCCATCATCCCCAGGGCAGACAGGGGCAATCCTCCACCCATCCCCCCTAAGAAGCCTGGTCTGGCACAGGCCCCTCCGTCCCCGGCGGCGGTTCCCAGGTCTGCGAGCCATTTCTCCGACAGCCCCCTCTCAGGCAGCTGTGGCCTCACCTCCGGTCAGGAGGGAGTCAAAGAACTGGACATGGTGGTTTCATCGAATTAGGCGATCACAATGAATTCATCAGCTGCTGCTTTTCTCGTGACATCACAGTATAATCCACATCTCATATTTGAGATTGAGACATTGTCTTGTATAAAACAGGATTTACATCCTGTTTATTTGAACAAAGGTCCCCTCAAACACTGTTACGTTATTTATTAGATTTATTTTATTATATGACTTAAGACTCGTTTAGGTTTTGTTTAAGGAGCTGGTGCAGCTACAATTGATAGTTTTAGTTTCCAAATGTGCCAATACTATATTCTGGTGGTTACAGAATCCTGCTAGTCTTTTTTTAATGATGTCATTTTTCCAAAGAATACAACTCAACTTACTAACCGACGAGGTGTTATTTTTTTCCCTCATTACTTTGTCTGAAGTAAATTAGAGAGTAGGATTTTAATCATAGCAAATAATCATCATAAATCATCCTTGGTCCAATGTATGCTACATAGTCTTGTTTCATTGTACAGTCATTTTTATAAAAATGTATAGTTTATTTTATTATTGCTCCTTAGTTAATCATGTATAATAGTTATATACAACAGATATTCTAATCAGTGTTGTACATCATGTAGTATGTTAATGTTGTTAATTATGATACAGATCATCTACATGCAGTCACCATTAGTGATCGATGGGTTTTTTATTGGTAATGTTCAGAAAGCAGGGTGGCTGATGGTTGATATAATGATTTAATATTGATACTATGTTCCTTTTTAATTTTCTATATTTTAAAATACACCAATTTAATAATAACAATTGAGACAGAAAATAGCTGAACCTTTTTAACAATGATTATTCACTTTTCACTTCAATGTCTGCAGATATTTTCTGTAATCGTACAATATGTTTAAGATTCTGATGTCTTGCCTTTGTCATTTATAAAGAAAAACACTGCAAATATCATATTGTCCACTGTGGCTCTGATTTAAATAATGCAACTCATAATAATCACATTGTCAACAGTAGTGTTAATGCTAGAAAGTGACAGACTTGATAAATGAGTCATCTATTCATCGATGATATATTTTACATTTATTTCTGCAATAAATGTAAATAGCATAATTTGTTTGTGTACTGTATATACACATATATAGACAAAGTTTAGATTGCAAGCAAGCATTAATAAATACTGTTACCAACTAATAAAATCTGAAATTGTGTTAAATCACCATATTTTCTGTAAATAACAAATACGTTATTTTGGCTATGAAAAGTAATTGAAAGTCTATTGTAGATTGATCTTTGAAATATCAATACATTTGAAGTAAAAACTAATTCCACTGATTGACTGTATTGTGAATATATACACAAAGTGGTTTTAAATATGTACAGCCACAGTGTGTCCTCTAGAGGTCAGTATTTAATAAATTGCTTCCAGCGGACCAGGAAATAAGAGTCCTCAGATATTTGATTCTTTTGTGTTTCTCTTGTATATGTGCACACACACAATAAAGTGGGTTAAATTGCATCATTGTGAACTCGATCAGTTGGCACCAGCTGTAAAAATGCAACAACCTTTGCACTGTTTGTAAATGTAAACATTTTGTGAGTTCAGTTTCCGTTTGTAAAATTACACGTACAGTAGTCTCATGATCACATGGAAGATATGGTGTTTTTAAAATTTGTAAAAAAAAAAACATTACTGCTCTAACGATATTATAAAGATTTTCTTGGTGCATTTAGTCTATAGATGGTAAATACATGTACAGTGTTGAGGTATATTTAAAAGAAGAGACATTGTGCTCCTTAGCTGCAGAGGAGTGAAGAAACCTTTAACTGGACTGAACTCTTTGCTATTTTGCGCCCTGTGTGTTGCCTCAACTCTAAACACTCTTCTTGTGGTATGTTGTTTAAGTGATGCAACTCAAGATAGAGAAAGTTGGAGTAGTGAAAGTGGAGAGTAAATACTGGTGATGACTACAGATATCTTATCTGTGTGTACTATAAAGTCACAGTTTACTGCGTGTCTCTCTCACACACTACAGTCGCTCCATGTGCCCTGACTCTGACTTGGATATCCGTCACACTAAAGCTCCCACCTGGTTGCTGGGGAAAAGTTGGCTGGGTACCGGGATGGGTCACCTCTCCTTTGCTCAGCTCACCTAATTAACATTCCAGTGTAGGACAGCAGGGCTGCATCCCAAATCCAGCACAGGCATGTCTGGTCCTAAAGCAAAGCCCCATCTTTCTCAGCCTCCATAAACACAGGCTCAGGTTGATGAGCTGCGAGGGGCCACGTCCTCACTGCGGTCACTGCCAGCACGGCCACTTCCTCTCCTGTACTCTGCTCTCTGCAGGGACACACTCCACTACAGTAGACATACATTTAAAAGCTTGCATTATTGTTGTAAAACCACCATTGTTATTTGGTGCAATAAATATTAATGATAGTTTGTACAGGTCACATATTTTTAATTTTTTGCTTTCTCTCAGTTTTTACTGAAAAGTATTTTTTTCTCACTCGTAAGACTTCTGTGCTGCCTGAAATGTCTCTGCTTTTGTTTGTTTTCAAGCACTGACTTCAGGCTTTCTTCTGTAGGACTTTGATAAAAAAAAAATTCCCTTTTAAAAATATATATATTTAGAAATATATCATTATATTCCTGCTATTGGTTGAGACCCAAAAAATGGACCTTGGCTCTATGTTGTCATGGTTCAACATACGAATATTTCTGATTTGGATATATTGCATGATATTGTTTACAATTTTACATTATTAAATTATTGTGACAAAGATATGTAACTGAGGTTTGATATTTGACAATTAAATCCTAAACTGAATAATAAATTACGATAAATTAAAAAAAACACAACTAAATATATGAAACGTAAAGTAAGAAAATAAACATTTTAAACTTAAATGCATTTTTCTGTACAAATAACAGGGATCATACTGTTACAAATCAGCAAATCATACCAGCAATAACACTTTTGGTAAATTTGTGTGAAAGGCTCATATAGGGCAATATTTAAATCGATCAGGCTCTAATAAAAATAAATCTCAGAGGAGTTGTATGCATTTCTTTTGCCCAACCTGGAATTAATTTAAAATGCATGTAATCTGATGCAGATTTGCAAGACCCTTCCTCTGTGATGTCATGTGGGAGGCACTTGTGATAGAGCGCAACATAAATAAATGAACTTGAACTTGAAAAGGTTTGCTGCAGCCACATGCTCCTCTGGGTCGGACCTGTGCCGTACTTTATGACTGTGTGGTGTAAAATGGCAGAAACACAATAACACACATGGTTTCATGGTTGCAATGCCATGGTTCCAATGTTGTATGAAGAGATGACAAAACTGAGGTCGAGGAGGGAGCACCCAACCCGTCATGAGAAATTTACGACCTATTGCAAGAAGGAAGAAAGCAAACTGTGTTCGTCCAGCCTTCCATTTTCTTGTCTTCATCAGCGACGACTCCCATCACTGATAACTGGTCGCAAAACTACCAACTGAGCACTCATTTTGTCCAATCTTTCATATTCTGTTGCTGTACTTTTCTTTTCCTCGCTCTAGATTTAGCCCAGGTCATGAGACGGGCCTAGAATAGGAGGTCAGGCCCCCGTGCTGAGCCTCCTAAAGACCACAGCTGGAGCTGGCTCAAGGCGAGACAAGAGGAACGGCCCGATGACGAGTGTTATCGCCATCATCACCTGCTCACTGTAAAGCAATTTGTTATGTAGTTGTCACTGGAAAGTCCATATCTTGTCCTCGGGTAAAGAAAGACATGGTCACATGTAATGAGGATCCAAGTGTCACTCCAAATCCAGATAAGACATAACTGAAGGACAAACAGCTGGGGCTATTGAATATAGAATAAGAGACATAGATTTGAAAGCATGTTGTCTGCACTGCTGAGAACTTAGAGAATAAAAAGATGAAAAATAACGAAGTGCTAATCATACAATGTATAATTTGCAAAGTCCTACTGAACTCCCAGAAAACAGATTACACACACACACACACACACACACACACACACACATTGACCTTTACTTAGGCTCTAACTAACACCCCTCTGATTTAAATCACCTCACGCTCTTATACACACATAATGCCTGAGCTCTTCTCTACCTGCTGGACAAACACTGCACCGAGTGACTCACTGAAGTCGCACAGACACAAGCCAGAGATGTCCTTGTCATATGTTTCCACATTCAATGAGTTAAACTTGTTCTCGGACTGGACGACACACCAGTAGAGGTTCAAGTGCTTGAAGCAACATATTTCTCTCTCCCAAGTCATTAGACTTAAAGGCAACTGTTAAACATTTTCCAATGTGAAAACACCTTGTATTGATTAGTGTTAGAGTATTAGAAGTTAATCACTGAGAACATGAAAGAGGTTGATTCTGTGCAGCTAAATTAAGACGCCTCCTCAAACCAGGGACGGACAGATGAAATGTACAATCAGTTAGAAATAGCATATTTGAGCCTTACTCACGAAAGAAAAGAGTAGAAGTAGAGAGAAAAAAGTAGTTCGCTTTAAAACAAAATATGAAGCCTTTCAATATTCTTTGCCCTTATCCGTGCCCAATAAAGTGATACCACCAGTTAAGCAACACCATCAGTTGCAAACTGAGATTGTGACGTGCACGTAGGTGATTTTCTCTGCAACTACAACTCCAATCGATCTCACTATACTTCAACCACCTCCACAGATGATGAGGGGCCGTGTTATTTTGGGGTCAGAGGCTGAAAGGTTTAGTAAAAACCTCTGATCTAAAGCGAGGGTCTGATGAGAGAGGACGAGGTCTAGTGTACAAGTTGTAAACCTCTTTTAGGTAAAAATGTGATGCTTGATTTTGGGCTATATAAAATACCACGACTGCTTAAATGAGGACGACATATATTGTAGGTGCTCAATGAAACTGCCTCTCAGGAATAAAGTTTGATTTGTGGACTGAAAGCATTGTAGTTTTACAATTGTTACAGATTGTTTTGTGAATAAAATAGTGAACTACCTGTAATAACTCAAAACTAAGGGACGTCTTTCCACATATTTGATGTTTGCTTAAAAAAGATGAAAACCAATTGGTTATCAAAATGATAAAGGCAATTTTCTGTTAATGATAATTGAGTGCAGGCTCAATTCTCCTCATTACTCTCATTAATAAATGCATAGACTATATTACTGGGCAGAGCTCAGTGGGGCAAATGAATGCGTTGATTTGAAAGTGGCCGACAATCACAGACAGGAATGACCTAAATATATACCGCTGCTGTCTGCAGGTCTGCATACCGCTGTTTGTAATGTTCTGACAAAGGGGGAGGTGGGCGAGGTGGGGGTAGGGTCAGGGACAGCTGACGCACCGGAGCGCAGAGCGTTTCTTTGCGCATCCTTACTCCGGCTCCAGGAGGAAAGGTGCGCACAGGGTCCGTCCCATCCTCTGGAAATACTTCTCCCACTTTGACTCATCTGACGTTCGCGACTTTTATCACGTTATCACTCGTGTCTCATGTTGTTCAGAAGAACTTCCTGCAGCATTAGTGGCTTTAAATTCGGTGCGCAACAGCTGAGGGGAGAAGGTGAATCAATACCAGACTCTTTAAAAACCTCGCAGCTTTGTCAGTAAGAACAATGTGGGACGCCAGAGAAGATAATGGATGTACAGCTCGGCTTTAATAAACTCTCAGCGCTTCACTGATGGAGATAAATCCACGTTTTCTCCTTGGGAAGTTTCTTTTGTCTCCCAATGATGGACGGAGGACAGCCGTCATGGACTCTCACACCTGAGTGTGCAGCCTCTGTCAACACATGAGAGGAGGAACCGTGTTTTGTCTGATGGGATCTCGAGGTGTGTCAGACAGCAGCAGGGCTATGGGGATCAGACATGGGACAAAGATACAGCATCACTCCAAACCCATCGCGAAAATATACTGCACTTTTATTTTGCTTCTGCTCATTTTCACACCGAGAGTGGATTCTTCATGGTGGTGAGTGACATCTGTTTCATTTGCAGTCACCACGATTTACTCACACATCTTTAAAACTAACATGCATGCAACTGCTGCAGAATTTAAGACACACACATGCCTAACACTTTAATTTTTAACACATGTATTTAAATACACAAACTGTTTCTGTGCTGCACCTGACACTATACATTTAATTCATCACAATCATTTGATTCAATGTATAAAAATGGAAATAGATAAAATAAGAAGTGTTGTGTGTATATCATCAATCTCACCTGAGAAACTTAATTGGAAACTCTACCTTTAATGAAGCCAAATTTTGTGTCTCTTTGCCAACACACCTAAAATACCCAGTTTGCCAGTTTCTGTCCACGCTCATGAAAATGTCTCATCATCTTATCATACTTTTTCTCTGTGGTGGAATTTTGATGCAAACTGAGATGTTCAGCACAGCAAATGTGTGTCATGTGTTTATGAAGATTAATGGTGTTGGGGCTGGTCTCCCCTATCCATCCATCTTTCTCAGAGCAAGTGGCAGGTGCAGGCGCTGGTGCATGAATAAATGCCCCTTGATGATTTCTCCTGAGACTTTAAACGTCCAGAGGGTAAAACAACAACATTGGAGAGGGACAGTTGTCGGCCTGAATGAAATGCAGAAAAGTTTTTGAATTTCATTTTCACTGCAGAAAATATGAAAATGTTAATGATGTGGTTTTTGCTGGGAAAACCAGCACTTTGCCTTTTGTCCAGAGAATATGATTTGTATGTGGAGGGTAAGTCTGCACCACAATGCTTCACATGACACAATTTACATTCATAAAAAAATTTCCGCTCCTAGGATTAGGAATTTGCACATGGCTGTATTGAAATTAAAATATTTTAATTAGCTGTTCAGCCCTAGACAGTCTGCGCCCCCCTGAAATAATTATGGTCATGCATCAGGTCACATTCACAAATACACTGGATGTGCACTTTATAAGAAACACATTTTTTTTCCTTGGGATGCAGGACTGTTATTCAATTTGCATCTGTTTTACAGATGGATTTAGATTAAAAAACACACCCTTTGTAAATAATGCTGCAAATGGTTATTTCCCAAGAGAGCCATAGGGATATAGGTTATCCTATTTGCAATTGTGTAATTTCTTTGCTGTGTTATGCAAATACATCAAGAAACTGATTAAATCACTGAGAAATTCCAGAGAAAAGGCGAGGGACCGAGCAGCAGAGGCTTGGAAGCTTCATATCTGGGTGATTCATACTTAATTAACCCTGGTTTGTATTGTTACACCATATTTTTAAACTGTTGTTATAATTTAGATAACTGCCATGTGTCTTGCTGCAGGACGACACACTTCCTTCCCTCTTCCCTGACAGTCGGGGGGTCTTTGGTACGGCACACAATAAACACAAGTAGTGCTCCTGCTCTGCTTTACTGCTCAGGCAGAGAGTTGCAGCTAGAACGGGACTGGGACAGCCATAACAGGAGTGGAAACTGCCTGCCACGTCTGTTGCTGTCTCGGTGGCCAGGCGACACAAATGTGGTGGCGATTAGCGACTATAATGATATCCGGATGGAGAGTGGAGCGTGCAGGCTTGGGGGGGGGGGGGGGGGGGGGGGGTCTGCAGCATCATATGGTGGATCTGTGAGGCTGGGAGCGGAGAGAGGCCTGAGAGCCATTTGTACTGTAGATGACTGTCATCATGTCCTGCTGATAAGACCCCCTCGCCCCCCCCGGCCGCGTGTTACAATAACAGCAGCATGTGATCCACCCTTTTAAGAGTTGCTACAAAGTCAAGGGATTATGTGTGAATAGAGCAGGAAGCAATGGGCCTGTCACAGGGAAAGAGGTGCTTTTCACTGAACGTGAGGAATTTAATAATCTCTTCTACATCCTGAACGTCCAAGTCTTAAGTAGAAGAAGAGTATGGAAGTTAAGAATAATGTGCAACTGCCAGTGATCTCGATTGAAAGGAAATCCAGACAGTTTGCGGAACACTTGCTTATTTTATATTGATTCTTTCTTAATAGCCACATATGTATCTTGAGTGTTAGATAAAGAGATTAATATCACTCTTTTGTCAAAGTCAGCTTTATTAGCTTAGCTGTTTGGTTAATTGTAATGAAAACTAATGTTTAAAAAACTTGAATCACTATTTTACTCACCCACCATTAAATATCTATGTCCTTCGAGCAATCAAGATGTGTTAAAAACCAGACAACTCAGTGCTCAAGTTCACTCTACAACCATTTATCTCAAATTGGTTGGGTTTCGACTGACAGAGGAGCTTCACTGAAGCTTTGACATTAAGATGACTGCTGCTGAGATATTTAACAAACTGGACAGTTGTGATGTGTAATAACACTTTTCATTGCTATTTTGCATTTTGTCTGTGGCTGTTAATACAGTGACTCTTGGAATTCAAAAATCAACTGTGGGTTTCCAGACCTTATCGAAAATGCAAACTAGTCGGACAATGCCAGACTAAGCCTGAACATAGATTCACATATTTTCCTTTCAGATGGTGCGTTTTGCACTAAATTACCTCTAATGCTACTCCATAGAGTTCTGTTAAATACCAAGGTCTTATAGATTTCATGTCCTGAGTTTTTGTTGCAGGTATCTCCCACTTGTGAAAAAAACTAGAAACAAAACCAGAGGCAAAAGGGCAACACAATTACAATTGGACAAGTTAATCCTAATAAAACCTTATGTCAACACTTTTACAGTTGATTCAAATAATTTAACCATTAGAATTACAATATTTAGCTGTTTGTATTCTGTTGACATTATATGAATGACTCAAAAGAGCAAGCAAAATCACCCTTAATGATTGACCAATGACCTCATCTGGTTAAATGAACATTACTGTTCTGTTGGTGACAAAAATGGCAAAGTGCACCTTTAACACATCATCATGAATATTGCAGGTACATCGGGGCCCTGGGTGCTCGTGTGATCTGTGACAACATTCCCGGCCTGGTGAACAAGCAGCGGCAGCTCTGCCAGCGGCACCCGGACCTGATGCAGTCCATCGGGGAGGGAGCCAAAGAGTGGATCAGAGAGTGCCAGCACCAGTTCAGAAACCACCGCTGGAACTGCAGCACGCTGGAGCGAGACCACACTGTGTTTGGCAGAGTGATGCTGCGAAGTGAGTCTGCACATGTGCGACTGGGATTTCTATCTGTGTGGTTTCTTTTTGTGTGTGCGTGACACTGGTTTGTTTATCTCAGTGACACTGGAGTTAATCATCCTCGTAAATGTCTCCGCTCTTTGCAGATAAGCAAAGAATTAATAGGTGTCTTTTTAAAATTAACTTTGTCCCAAAATACAAACAGAAAGAGAAAGTGCTGTGTTTCTTTTAAAAAAAACTTCTCTGGAATGAGGGAAGATTGGGAAAGTGGCTGTTCTCTGAAAACAAGTAGCAGATCGAGAGATCCACGCTGGTGATGTATAAACAGTAATAGGAGATGTAAATATTTGGGTAGATGTTTCTGGCTGCCAGACAAAGTTTTACTCCCTGACATATCGCCTGTGTTCTGCTTCATTGCGTGAGCAGGAATGAGGACGGGAGGTGGGTGGGAATGCCAGACCAAATAACCTCCAAAATCTCCTCTTGTCTGAAATGAAAACACAGCCCAGTGACTGAGAAAGCTGCCATCTGTGCAAATTAAAAGGTGAAAGGAGAGTCGGCTGGACTGTGATGTTGTAGCTGATATGCCGTTACCTCTGTCTGGACCATCCACCATAAATGGACTGATTTCTGTGCTCCTGCTGTCTGGAATATACTTGAGAAAAGGCTGCTTTACTGAACAGCAACACAGTGCACAAAAGAGCAGTTCGAATCTTACCAAAAATAGTAACAAAACCAGCTGCATTGCAATGTTTGACAGCATATGAAACACTGTCATATATAAAACTAGAATGGCACTCAGTGGAGCGCATACCTCTGCCAAGGCCCAACAGTCCTATTAAACTCAATCAAGCTGCACCAAATCCCCCCCACAATATGTTTATATTTAATCCAGATCCATGAATTATTCCCTGGAAAAATCAGTGAAAATGTAAAAAGAAAAACGCCCTAATGGAAGTGAAAAAACATTCTTGGATCTGCCACCTTGTTCAGATTGGCACCACAATTGTACGGGTTCTTTCTTAGCCCATGTCTCATCTTTCTACCAAGTTTTGTGAAAATCTGTTGTGTAGTTTTTGTGTAATACTGCTGGCAATCAAACAAGCAAACCAACACAGGTAAAAACATAACTGCTTTGGTGGAGGTAATAAAAGTTGACATTCTCTGATCAAACTTCTTATTTCTTTGCGCCCAGGCAGCCAAGAGGCAGCGTTCGTGTATGCCATCTCCTCGGCAGGGGTGGTCTACGCCATCACCAGGGCTTGCAGCGTGGGGGAGCTTAAGATCTGCAACTGTGACAGCCACAAGCGTGGACGAGCAAGTGACGACAGGGGCAATTTTGACTGGGGTGGATGCAGCGACAACATCAACTATGGCATAAAGTTTGCCAAGGCTTTCGTAGACGCCAGGGAGAGGATGGTGAAAGACGCCCGTGCACTGATGAACCTGCACAACAACCGGTGTGGTCGGATGGTGAGTGGAAGCTTTAGTTTTTACACCTGTTTCCTTTGTCACATGATGTAGAAACAAACCATGTTTTACTTAACACAGATTAGGATTGATTCTGCACTGTTCAAATAACTTTAACCAAATTTTCTCTTCTATACAACAGGTTGCTTGTTCTAATTTTTTATATCGGCTGATCTCTGTAACGGAAATATTTAACTACCTTACATTGGTATCATAATTGGCCCCATTAAAACTCATACCAGTGAAGGATTTAAGCTAACAACTGCGATCACACTTAAATCAAGCCACGGGCAACATCCTCGGCTTAACACCCTGTCACCTCTGACCCCTGCTCTAGGCAGTGAAGCGGTTTATGAAGCTGGAGTGCAAGTGTCATGGGGTCAGCGGCTCCTGTTCTCTGAGAACCTGTTGGCTGGCCATGTCTGACTTCAGGAGAACTGGAGACTACCTCCGCAAGAAGTACAACACGGCCATCGAGGTGACCATGAACCAGGACGGGACGGGATTTATGGTGGCTGACAGGGACTTCAAGGGAAGCACCAAGAATGAGTTAGTATACGTGGAGAACTCGCCAGATTACTGTCTCATGGACCGAGCAGCTGGTGAGTGAATGAATGAAAAGACTTAAGAATTAGTTTTTTTGAAAAACTTGTGTTTATACAATAAGAAGACACAGACACACACACGGCATTAAAAAAGTAAAAGAGAAAGTATAGGTGACTGAAACTGTATGATGATGATCAACATTTTCTGACATGCTGTATTCTGAAATCTCTTCTCTACTTATCCAGTTTTCCACCATAGATGATCAAAATTTTGTTTGCGGCCCTTGCACGTCTACAGCCCCCCCCCCCCCTTATTACTTCCACCAAGAAGGTTGTTTTCATCGACATTTTGTTTGTTTGTTAGCTAGTAGGATTTTGCAAAAATCACTTAACCGATTTCAATTAAATTCTGTGGAGGGGTGGGGCATGACGCACAAAAGAAAAATTAATTTTGTGAAGTGGATCCAGGGATTTTTTTTCGTTAACCCTGCAAAATGGGTGTTAGCCTTGGCAGAGGGATATGCACAGTCTAGTGGGCTTTCATTTAACTGGGTTCTACATCAGCAAAACACCTAAAGTCTTAATTTTGATATTCAATTCCATGTTTATGAGGTTTTTTAGAAATAATTAATAGATTAAAAAAAATTCTTGTTTTAATCTACATTGTACAAAGACAAACATAGTTGGTTGGATGACACATTTTTAAAATCTACGAGAATTTGACGCATCCACTGAAGGCTTGCATTCCTCCGCAGCTTAAAGTTCAATCATTTGACCTTTAACATCTCCTTTAATTCCGAGTGTTTGCTTTGTCTTGTTAAGCTCCGTCTCTCTCCTCCAATCCAGCCTCTTCAATAGAGCGTGAAGGAGCTCACTAACTCACTGTTAATAGTTTAGGGAAGTTGTCATAGTGCATATGTGGGGGAGACACGATGGTTCTGATTTAAACAGATTCTCCCACACCTCCCTGCTGCTAGCATGGTTACAGGTTGGTGGTACAACCTGAGGGGTAATGAAGGTGTGTTCACTGAAAGGAAAGGCCATTCTTCCTTGTTAAAATTGATCTTAAAAAAAAAAAAAAAGAGCTCCTCACAACTAATCTCCATTGTATAGGAATTCACAGCCTAAGGATACATGCAGGCTTATTTGTCAAATCTCTCCTTTGGTCAGTAGTAAGTGCCACTCCCTAGAGCCTGAGGGGGATATCTCATCGTTTCCCTGACCCTTTACTTCAGGGATGTGCTGTTATTAGTCGTGGCATCTGATCTTAGGCCTGGGATTTTACACCTGAGTACATGATGGACACCTTTGTGTTTGGGTCTGAGACGATTCTGTCAGGGAGCCTGGAAGCCTAAACCCCACTGAAGAGTGTGGGAACTCTGATACTTCACTTTGTAAAAATAGTTTCAGTTTTCAGCTTGAAACTTCAGAGGTGATCACCTGCCAACATTTGCTCTTCTGAACAGCTATGTCATCACTTGAGGACAAACAATAAGCAGCCAACTATCTAGAGTTACTGTAACAGCAACAGAAATGGTGAGAGTAATTCCTGAAAAACAGCACAGAGAACCTACTTCTTTTAAAGCTGCACTAATGTGCTGTATATTTCCATGTATATAATACACATACAGCTTTGTGTAATGTTTAAGGGGTTAAAGCCATAGAGAAGTATCCCAACTCAGAGTCCACTGGCTATTTTCTGATGACAAATTAAACTCTGGGGGCAATTGCCAATATTTTGGGACTTCTAGTGTTGAGTCAGACAGTGGATATCCAGGCCAAAACTCCTTCTGTTCGACGCACACTGTTTACAGTCCAACTAGTTTCTTTTATCACACAATTTGAATGTTTCTCCACACAAAATACAACAGTGATACCTTTTGTAGGCATTTCAGGGCCAGATGACATTTTGGATGATATCTTTTACCAGCTAACAGCAAATGAATGCAGATAAATAAAAGTCTTCCACCTCTTTCGTTCTCAACAGGAACCAAAGCTTGCTCAAATGCGATTTTGGAAACCAGAAAACTTTGCAGCCCCCTCATATTCGTATAATCTTATATCTAGCATATTTACATGTAAAGTCTGTTTGTAGAGATAACCAACCGCATGACTATGATATATTCTACTGCGTCCATGTTCGTACAAATCTTCGCTACTCATTTTTTTAAACATAATTAATATTAATTTTGCATTTACAAAATTACCATATCATGTACTGTCCGTATTTAACTGAAGTCTGACAAATTGTGTTTCCTACAAATATACATGAATTTCTGTCAGACTGGATGATGAGTATTTTTACTCAAAAACTGCAGCATTTAACTCCTTTGATCTCTTTACAGGCTCCTTGGGCACAGCGGGCAGAGTGTGCAACAAGTCTTCAAGAGGCACGGACGGCTGTGAGGTCATGTGCTGTGGGCGTGGCTACGACACAATGCGAGTCAAGCGCGTCACCAAGTGCGAGTGCAAGTTCAAGTGGTGCTGCGCTGTGGAGTGCCAAGACTGTGAGGACATGGTGGACATTCACACCTGCAAGCCCCACAAGCGACCGGACTGGCTGGACATAACCTAAAAAGGAGGAGCCGTCACCACAGTCACCACTGACTCATTAACCCCTGCGCTTTTGACTGCATTTTATAACGAGATATATGATTGGGATCCTTTAACTGTAATACCTCTGACTTTTGAGCCTTTGACACTTCAGAAGCTTTTTGCTAAACTGGAAAATATACCAGTTACTATGTGTTGCTTTTATCTAAGAACAATTTGATGAAAAAAAAAACAGACTTGTAAATGCACCGTTTGTTTAGGAAGAAATATGAGGTAATGTCTTCTTGATTTATGTAAAGATGATGTGAGCACATAATTGAGCTCAAACTCATGATCATAGTAATGATCATAATAGCAATTTTTGCCTTAAGAAATAGAGATGGAAATATCTTTCAGATTTTGTACAAACACTGACACATTTAAATGACATTAAACCATTGTATGGTTCTGCAACAAATCATGTAAAAAAAAACAAAGACTGTTTGCTTTTGATTAATGCAACTATAACAAACTAACAACCGGTTGTTTCTTGACAAAGGACAAATACTTGCACTGTGAAAACAAAGGAACAAAAAGCAGGAGAATAATAAAGTAAGTTCAGTTGCAATGGCAGCGCTCTGTACAGCGGTGGTTCTCAGGAGAAAAAAGGGCACACCAATAGGACAAAAGAAGTTTCAAATGGACTGTGGACTGTTGTCTGGAAGAGTCAACATGTTCACACATCATCCTACGTATCTGAATCTCAATAACTAACTAACTAACTGGAGTTGTCTCATGCAAATAGTTTCATTTTTTACCAACAGCTAGCAACTGTCCAGATCATAGACTATATATAAAGATATGATGCTATGAAGTATTAAGGTCCTGCTGATACATGCTTTTGATCAATTGCAAGTCAGTCTCAGCTGTCAATCATGACTTTTCAACCTGTTTTTAAACACATCCATTGTCTTCCACTTATCTGGGCACTGAGGTAGCCGCCCAAGTCGGGTATCCTGAACATCCCTCTCCATAGCAGAGCTTTCCAGCTATCCTGGGGAATTCTGAGGCATTCCTAGACCAGATGGGATATTTAGTCCTGCCAGCAAGTTCTAGGTGTACCCCAAGGTCTCCTCCCTGTTGGGCATGCCCAGTAAACCTCCAAAGGAAGGCTCTCAGGAGGCATCCTCACTAAATGCCTGAGAAAAATGTATACAATGTGTACCTTGACTTTTTATTTGGCCAATATTTCATCTGCGATCATGGAAGAATGAGGGTTTATGATCTATACTGCAGCCAGCCATGCAATTAAAGTGATTTGGCTTCACTTTGTCATGTCTTCCATCATTATAAACCAGCGATGGCTCAGACAGACAAAAGTTATGTATCAAAACCAGCCCCCATAGTCAGTCCAGTGAGGCCTTTGGGACAAAATAATGTTGGTATGAAGTTGAAGCCAGTTCAACTTTTGTCAGAGCACAATGTAATGTCATCTGACAAGCATGAGCCAGTTGAGCATATTCCGAGTTGATTTGTTTGAGACAAGAATGATGCAATTCCAAATTAAAATCGATGACAGTAATATTATGTTTGAAGTGATGACTTTTCGAAGTTGTAATTTCCTGTTCCCCGCAACAAATTGAGGTGATTGGGTGTAACTCACAGATTTATGTCTCAAACTGGCCTTCAGAAATCCTGTCTCATCTAATGCTCCACCAACACAACGCCTTGATTTTTTTTGTCTGAAACAGGGTTGATTTTGATGTGAATACTCTGTTAGTTATCATCATTTAATATAGTGTTAAAACACATTTGTATGCTTGAATATTTTCATCCATCCAAACTTGAGTGGTAAGCAAGACATGAAGGCGGAAGGTTTTAAATTTTGTGTACAGTAAGATATTAAAACAAGTTTAAAGCTGTAAACTTAATATTTCTCATTGCTTGGTCTTCATTACACTACAATACTACACTACTTTCTATTGTTATCACATTGTGGAAGAATCTTTTTACAATGCAATCTTATGCAACTGTGCTTTGAATCCTTTGTACACATATTCACTGGCCCCGACTGGTTTGTGAGAAGTGAAGTATTTCGTGAAATGGAGCCAAGACGTTGCAAAAAGAGCAGTGAAGTAGCTGCAGACCCTGAATTTGACTTTTCAACATCTGGTAATGCAGCTAAACATGATGTTGGGCCATTGGAGACTCAACCCTCTGAGGGGGTTTTGTAGATCTAAATGAATCTGACAACAAGCTGTGGATGCTGAGAGTCAACAAATTGTTTCAAGTCCACGTAATGAGGACGAGAGCCAAAGTAAAGCTCTTTGAACAATGCCAAATGACACGCTGCGTCAAATGTTCACAAGTCAAAAGTTAATTGCAAGCACAAAGGGCTGTGTTGAATGTAAATGAAGAGTATGATGGCTGTGTTTTTCTTTAAGATTACAAAAGGTGAGGGCCGTTCACACACAGTGAGGGCCGTCGTCAGCCTGTCCTTCTCCAGCCTTCAAAACTTCACAGTGCTGCAGTAGTTAGAATGTTTCTGTGTGGAGGTCTCATGTTCTCCCCACAATCCAAAGACAGGCGGGTTAATTGGAAACTCTAAATTGTCTGTGGGTTTGAATGGTTGTCTAAATGAGTCACAGAAATTCGCAGATTCAAGTCACAAACGCAGAAGAAAACAATTTACAGAAATTGTGTTGTTTTGTGTGAAGGAACCACATCCCTAAATTGTGTACTTCGCTGCAGCTTACCAGGTAATATCCCTGCAGTGGATGACCTAATCAAACTATGCTTTGTAATCAGATTCTGCCACAAGGAAATTTGATCCTCAAATCTGTTTACGATCATCCTTTGAGAAGACACTGTCCTGAATTGGGCTTACTCAGAAGAAAACAAGAAATTCAATTGGAAGAGGAAGCAGTGGTGTTTGTGTCCTGCTGTACCACAAATGCCAATTGAATTGCCAATGGATACAACCAGCAATATCGCTGCATCTGTTTATCGCATCCCTGATGCTCAAATATTTCTGACTTCTAATCTCAGAGAATGTTTGAGCCTTTTCTCACAGATGACATTATTTTCTTGTCTGAGTTATACTCAAACTTCTCGCTAATTAATCACTTTAATGCCGGAGAATCCGGTATATAACAGTTTAATTAATAAAATTCTACAACGATAGCCACGAAACGTTTATGTCCAAGTCAATCTTTTGTCTGGTCAGACATTGGTACATCAGTGTCCTGGTGTGTGTTACTGTCTTGGGAGGTATTTTCACCTTGGAAATGCAGGTCCCAAAATACGTTAGTGGTTCTATATTAAACCTTGTTGATCCACCCTCTGTCACTTTCATTAGAGGTCTGTTCTCCTCAAGCTTATATGGCCTGCTATGCTATAGCCCTGATTCAACTTTGGCATGGAGAGGATAAAGATAATGCAACCAACGAGGTTAGTGCTTTAAAGTTCAGTTCATTCAGAGCAGATGGTTTGATATAGAATATATTTCCAGTTGAATTACAGTAGTATTATAGGGCAGTGTTTAAATAAATGAGGAGCGTAATGACTTGCTTTACATGGAGTAGATGAATAATGCTTTGCTGATCATTAAAATGTGTCACAGTATCCATGCTGCTTTGTCCCCCACGATGTGACATCCAGCTGAAGTCTGTAAAAATAACTGGAGTGGCATCAGAGGTATTCTCTGCCATCATAGTGATATCAAATGGGCATCACCACTCAACAGCATTTCAGAGCTAAAATTGGCCCAGGGGAGAGACTAACAGTGTGGTCTACATGGATGTTTCACATTCAGGGAAACTAGCGGAGAGAAATGTTGTAATCTATGCTTAGGAGTCAAAAACAATTCAGCGTTGCATCAATTTCATAACAAACATGTTTAGTTTTCTCCTTGAACTCATCTGACTAGTCCTCCATTCCTCAAACGCTGAGCTCCCTCCAACCATATGATTAATATCTGTGATATACAGCAATATGGGAAATATGTTGATATGTATATTGTGAAATTGTTGGTCTCACGACTATATAGGAAGTGTTGAAAAGGGCTTTCACTGTGTTTCTTGGAATAGAAGGTGACCCTTATGACCCTATCAGCACTAATTAAAAACCCCATGCGCACATGAAGTTGGACTTGACTATAGCTGCTATAGAATAGTGTATTTCTCGTCCTTGCCAAGTGACATCATACTTATAAGTGGAAACAAGTTATATCCACATAAATCTCACAATGTTTCTATAGTGCAGATAAATACTCCTGTAAACTAAATGATCTTTTAATAGCATAAACCACGGAAAAATGCATTGTAGGCATCTAACCTACTAACATCCCTAGTGACATACACTGACTGATTCAGTGTCTTTCTTCCATTCAAGAATTCAGACAGCTAACTATGCGAATTGGATGGCACCGAATTAAATGATCATATGCATAAAACTTATGTGAATTCCGAAACTCATCTACAGCTATTCATTATGTGTAAAATATTTGTATAAAGCAGATATTTGGCATTTAGGCAATGACCTCATCAGTCTCCGCAACATATACAGCAAAATCAGCACAGTAGAGATAGAGGAGATAAGAAACTTCCCCCTAAGCTAAATCAGATGCAGAGCCTGACGCCAGCTATGAGGTGGAATCTGCTTTATATAATCCACAAACACCAGCTGACAAATGCCAACTTTCCTGCAAGGCATCACAGACAGCAATATGAGAAATGAGATGAATAAGTCCTCCAGCAATCCATCTGATGTGCGTGAGCAAAGAAAAGCTGCAGGCTTCAGCTATGTGAAGGGTAATATTAAAAACCTATGCATCTTAAAGGGACAAAAAAGTGTTCACAACACACTTGAAATAGACACACAAGCTGTTAAGCAGCAGCAAGCATGGATACGACTCAGTTGGCAATGAGTGCAGCAGTAGAGTAAACCAGAGCCACATGATGACTGGACAAATGGAGAATGTCGTGAAAGTTAAGATTAATAACCATATATTAGTTTCTAAACTGCCATGTTTGAAAGGGGATCATAAAAACAAAAGATTGATAAATAAGGAAAAGTCACACCATCTTGTGCACAGTCATGGATCTCAATCTGCGTAATGTAATAGATTTTTTTCAACTGAATCCGCAAATGATTCCCTGGGGATTCAGTGAAAATGTCAAAAACATATCTCGTAAAGTTAAAGGAAGTGATATCCTGGATCCACCCCTTTCTCCAGATCTGTGACAAATTGTCATGTGTTCTTTCTTGGCCCATATACCATCCTTTTACCAGACCACTTCCTGTTTGGTCGAAACCCTTCAGCATTTTTTAGTGGAAACCTGCTGACAAACAAACCAATTCACAAACGAACAGCAGAGAAAGCAGCAGCCAGCCATGTCCAAAAACCACTTCAACACATAGGACTCAAAATACTCTGAGCATGAGTGTAGAGGTTGATCACCAGGAAATCATGAATCATCAGAACCAACTGTGCCAAAGAACAAGCAAAAACAAAGTAGCTGCAAGGAATCAAGAACACAAACACGAGCCGAACACAGACAAGACGTCAAACAGGCCACAAAGAACTTACCTTGATAAATGAAGGAGGAAACCTTTGTCCCCTGAGCTGGTGTGAGGCCGGACATGAGGACAGCTTCCTGTTTTAATGTGTTGTAGCAGCAACAGAGAGCTAACTGCTCCTGTCTGGGGCTTTGGATTGTTAGCTTCTTAATAAAATGTCCCATTAGTAACTGTTGGCTGGTTAGCTTCTTCACTATATGTCACATTAGCAACTGTTGGCCGGTTAGCTTCTTCACTATATGTCACATTAGCAACTGTTGGCTGGTTAGCTTCTTCACTATATGTCCCATTAGCAACTGTTGGCTGGTTAGCTTCTTCACTATATGTCACATTAGCAACTGTTGGCTGGTTAGCTTCTGCACTATATGTCACATTAGCAACTGTTGACTGGTTAGCTTCTTCACTATATGTCACATTAGCAACTGTTGACTGGTTAGCTTCTGCACTATATGTCACATTAGCAACTGTTGACTGGTTAGCTTCTTCACTATATGTCACATTAGCAACTGTCTGCTGGTTAGCTTCTTCACTATATGTCCCATTAGCAACTGTCTGCTGGTTAGCTTCTTCACTATATGTCACATTAGCAACTGTTGACTGGTTAGCTTCTGCACTATATGTCACATTAGCAACTGTTGACTGGTTAGCTTCTTCACTATATGTCCCATTAGCAACTGTCTGCTGGTTAGCTTCTTCACTATATGTCACATTAGCAACTGTTGACTGGTTAGCTTCTGCACTATATGTCACATTAGCAACTGTTGACTGGTTAGCTTCTTCACTATATGTCACATTAGCAACTGTTGACTGGTTAGCTTCTTCACTATATGTCACATTAGCAACTGTTGGCTGGTTAGCTTCTTCACTATATGTCACATTAGCAACTGTTGGCTGGTTAGCTTCATAAAATACTACTATGATCAATGGTGGAAGTAGCTCATTGTTATTAGCAAATGTAGCACGTGGCAAACAGCTTTAATGGCTAACCTGTGGGCTGGGCACTTCCCTTTAAATACCCCGCCTCTTCACAGAGGTTAGATATGTGATTCAGCCACGTGACTAGATCACATGATCCCCCCCCCCACACACACACACTCACACACATTCACACAACTCTATGATAAACATCTTTTCTTTTCTTGACATGTTGTAAACTTCTGAGTTTCATGTGATTCTTTTTGAGTTTTAGTGTCGTACGTGACGTAAGTAGATGTGTGGGACAAAGACAAAATGGCAGCACTTTTGAAAGACCCAGTCATCGTCTCTTTACTTGTTGGTCATCAGGGAATAAACATGGATGAAACCCAACAGTAAATTAAATGTTTGATCTTGGGTTGCACATCGTTCATGTGCACACTTAACTGCGTCATACCGCTCTTTCTCAGATGGAGGACACGTTTGCACAGACCAACAGATAGACATGACTCACCTGACCATGTGAGCAGTATGAGTTCATTTCGTCTGGCAGATTTCCAGACCAACATGTGGTGTGTGTGTGTGTGTGTGTGTGTGTGTGTGTGACCTTCAATGACATATACGGCCCTGAGCTCATTCACTTGAGTTCATTGATGCAGGTCAGGTGAGGGGACAGGGCCGGTTATAAGGTATTAGCCAATAAAAACTCTATTTAGTGGGTCAACTGCCAGAAATGTTTGTGAAACTCCTGCCACACAGGCATATACCTCAAATCCTCATTGCACTATTTCAATTTTCATAGTATTGTACATTCATGGTTATAAATTCTTATCACTATCACGAGAGGATGAATTAAAACATGTATATACTTTCTTTGTCTCACTCTGATTTGTTGTCGTCAGGTTTACCTTCTCTCCCCTGTAGTCCTCACTCGTAACCACTGAGGTCAGCGAGCAACGCAGGTTTTAACGCGCTGCACGAAACCCGCTCTGACACGGAGCGCAAACACTTCAGCACTTGTCAACAGCACTCGGCAGTGATTTTCATTACTGATGCCACTTAAGTGCGAGTGTATAGACTATGATTGTGGCACTAGTGGTTCATTGGGAACATGCCAAGTAAACCATCTGCTGATGTTGGCGGAGTGGTATAATCATAATGATGGGCACGATGGCTCTCAGCTTTATATAGTCCGAGAGCAGCAATAGCACAATGGCAGAGTGAGTAGCTTGTCCTTGAACAAGACACCGTCTCCCCATCAATATAGAGGTGATTTTAAAAGATGAGGGGTAATGACATACACCTTACAAAGCACAGTATTTATATCTCTCACTTTATGTTGAAAATAGTTGGCCACAGTGATCACCTGTCTATGCACGCCCGGAAAGACTGTTGTAGGATTGTTAAATCAGCTTGTCTTTGCAATCCCGTTTGTCCGATCTACACTCTGGTGGGTGCAAGTGTAGCATTTTAATTTAGCATTTCTAAAAAGCCAACAATACAACAAAACATCACACATTCAAGAAAGTTGCACCGAAACAGTAATTTATTGTGAGTTTTACTTTGGAACTCAACCACGGATAGTATCAGTTTCAAACATTCTCCTGTCTTCAGCATGTGTCCGAACATTTCACATGTTTGTCAGTGTCTTCAACTCCAACAATTTGCAACACAATAACACACATGCATGTGCCATCACATCATGTGCATGTTTGCCATTGTTACCCGGCTGGTAAATCGAGAGGCTCCTCACAGAACACTGGATGAATTTACAGCTTTTTGAAGGCATCTGTTGATCAAATTTAGTCAATGTTGGTTTTAGTGATGTACTAAAAAAAAGGCACTTTATCGTCACATTTCTGTGTAATCACATGTGGGGTGAAGAGTCAGAATGATGTTACATTTCACACCGAGGCCTTTGTTGCACGAGACTGCAGCTGCCTATAATGTAATAACTATCTATTCACATAACTTGACGAGGTAAAACAAACATGACGGAAGGTTTAACTGTAATAAAACCTGTTGATACATCATAAATAATAAACAACAATTGTCAAGTGTTGGGATCATGTGACATCACAATATTTCTATCTCTGAGGTAGAGAACATTGACGTACAGGATGTTACACCGACAGGTTTTATCACAGTTTCATGCGCATTTGTTTCTCTGTCATGTTATCAGATAGTTTTTACATTAAACTTTACAGCAAGGTGGTTCCAGTGCCTCAGTTTAATTAATGACTCAGCGAAAAGCAAATCCTTCCACGCTGGAACCAACGGAGTAAAGTATATATATTCAGGATTACTTAAATACTACCACATGTATTACAGCTGGTTGTTCCAGAGGTTGTGCTGTGTGCCTGTGTAATTTTTTGCTAGTTGACCAACACACTGACTCACAACAGTCCGTAATGCAATCAAAAGAAATGAGAGGTTGTGAAAAGTGCTGATCCCATTTACATTTCCATGTTGCGGGGGCGGCAGTTGCCCCAGTGATATAGTGCTGAGGTGTCATGCCATGGTAACAACTGTTGAACTGCCGAGGTGTTGTATACACTGCAGCCACTCCGAGGCTGTAAATCACAGGTCTGTTTTTAGGAGCTCTCGCAGACTTTTTCTTTTGTGCCCAGCTGGAAGTCTGCGGGGCACGGAGGGCTGGTAAAGGACACATAGGTTCCCATCCCAAATACCCCACGTACCATAAAACATACCGTTTTAGTTTGGTCATGTTTGAGTTATGCCTCTGACCTAAAAAGATTTGTACGAAATTCAACAAGAGGCTACGTGGGATACCCAAAAAATTTCAAATTGCCCGATGGTAACATGATGACAAATGAATGTCCCTGTGAAATCGGTGGAAATTGTACTCTTTAAATGTGTTCTTGGAAAAACTCTGGCTGCTGGGACAATGTGGGAGAGCATCTTAAGAGTGGTTTTGCCGTGTTGATACAACCTCAGCCAAGATAATCAGTAACAGTGCAGCAAGTGGACAGTAATGCTGAAGACAGGAGAGCAAACACTTTTTGTCTGAGGGTTTGGAGTGGTATTGGTGTGTATATGTCTGTGTTGTGTGCGTGTGTGTTTGTGTTTGGAGTGGTAATGGAGCGTATAAGTATATCTCTCTGTGTGTGTGTGTGTGTGTGTGTGTGTGTGTGTGTGAGAGATGGGGTCAGATCCGAGTCAGCTGGTGCCAAAAACTGGACGGCATGAAGCTTTCCATCTTGTCTGCGAAGAAACCCAGGGGTGCAAAGAGTGTGCTGAAGAACTGAGAGGGAGAAAAAGCAGAGTGAGCTTTCAGCTGAAAGTTCGGAAAACATTTTAAAGAAGAAGAAATACACTTTTAATGAAAATACACAAAGTTCATGATTTCACTGAAGGTATGTTAAATATTCTGTCTCAAATGTCTCTGTGTACTGGGAGTTTTGGTTTCAAACCCATGAGCACTGGACAGATTAGACATGTGGGCACGATGAGCAGGGTTTTTTCAGGCGACAGGAGATAGTGTAGTTGCAAAGCAGCAGGACAGTGTTGACCATTTTTATACATGTAATCCAGAAGCTTCCCCAAGTACAGGGAAGAGAAACAGCATTGTCTCCATATTATCATTTTGAAAACTTTGTTTGTAGAAACAGTGCTGACAGCACATCCAATTCTAAGGATAAACTTTATACTATCCATGATTAACATGTCAACACACTTTTATACATCAAATCCATCACATTCACTGGTTCTTTCTTTTTCTAAATAAAGATAAATGTAAATAATCCTAAGGGGGATGACGGTATAAGTTTAATTGTTGACACTGGAAACAGTGATTTGGCAAAAGAAAGGGTCAAATTCATTCAAAATCGAATTATCACCCGAGCCAACTGATTTATCATTCGAGCCGATATGAGCCTTTCAAAGATGTATCAGTACAAGCCTCAATGTTATGAAAATACAGAAAAACACTTGGCTGTTGGAAATGGTGTCATTACATAGTTTGCTCATAACGAACTTAGGTTTATTGTTATTATTATTATTATTATTATTATTATTTATCTGTGTAGGTATTTATTTATTTAGTTTACAATGAATAATACAATGATTGGAAATGTTTTACGCCTTAATGTCAGCATCATCCCCAAAAATCCACATCGGTCAGGCTCTACTTATAGTCACCATATAAAAGAATGTGCATTGATTTTGTCCTGAAGTAACGTAAAAACAACAACAAACAACAAAATGTACATCGTTTAAGTATTTCTGTGATTATTACAAATTTTTCTCTGAGCACATGAAAACAGGTAAAATAACTGAGTGCAGTTGTCTAAACAATGAAGATTCTCTAAGAAGGTCATATGGATTCTCTTTACAGTCGTTACAGGGAAACTAAATGGTTTTAATCATATCAGGACACTATTTATTTATTTACTTTTTCAACTGTAAGTTGTAAAATAGAATAAAATGGGTTTTCAACTGTTTTTGTTTTACTATGATACAAAACAGCCTGAAAAAAAAGATGATTTTACTTAAGGAGCAACTTAATCACTCATGTTTTATGATAAAATGAGAAATTATATCAACTTAGATCTAAGATAAGGATCTAGGATAAACAATATATTACATTAACTATGTGTATTACAGAACTTTTAAAATGCACATGTTGGTGATTTAGGTTCACTAGTCACAGTCAGATGTCCTCTAAAATATTACAATATGGTTTCTCACTGAAACTACTTGAGGTGTGCTTGATGCACTTGACACTTTAATAGTCTCATAAGTGGACGTATCATCCCAGCCAGGCCAGTGCAAATCAAGTGCTCTCTAATCCCATTTAATACATGAAACATATTCAACTACCATACTCTACATGTCTGGTTTCCATAAATAAAGGAAAAGCAGACGGCCACAATCACCACTGCTGCCTCGTCCTGCTCGCATTTTCTTTCAAAGAGTGATTTTTTTTTCTGTAGAATGCAGCAAGGACCTCTGTGTTCCTCCCTCAATGGTTTTATTGCACTCTGTTACCTATTACATAGAGCAGGCTCTGCCCTGCTGTAAAATCTCATCCACGCCCAATTTTTCTCATAACAAAAAGAAGAGCACTAGATGTACTCAGCAGTCTTGTTTTTGCATCTGTAAAGACAGGCTCTAATAAACAGGATGACTATAAACAAAGGCTAAGCCAAAGAAGAGTTTGTCAAACTGGCCGAAACAGAGAACCGTGCACGTCTTTAATAAATAAACAGTAAAAGGAATCATACATTTTAATTTTCTATATTTTTAGGGCGACATGTTTACACTGGTATTTTGCTGTGGTGATGGTTTAAGATGGAAATCAGCTTGTTTTGGTGGGAACTGCTGACTTTCACAGGACTACAATTCCCATGAGCCTCCAGTGTTACTGACAGATGGAAAGCAGCCATTAGCACACGGTTAAAATTTACCAATACGGATTTAAATACTATTTTTGGGGGGGTGATACTGATATTAGGCATTCAAACATTTCTGATACTGAAATTTTTTGGCAATGATCACTAAAATGTCTTTGTCAAACCTGTATGACAAAGAAATGTAATTGAAGCTTAATATATTACAGTTTAACCATAAAAGTTATCATAAATAACTACCAATAAACAGAAAACACAGATACAAACAAAATACTAAGAACTTAAATAACATAAAATGTAAACATAAATCAATATTTTTTAAATTTTGATTGTTTTAATATTCACATTTATTTTCATATTCGTATATCAGCCAACATAAACCAACATACAGATACGTCTGTAACAGGCTCATATTGATAAATAATCAGCAAACTGCTCTAAATAAAATGTAAGTGACAAACAACTTTAAAAGGTGGACAGTAAAAGAGACTAAAGCTCAGATAAACTGATGATGACTTACTGCTTTGGCAAAGACACCCATGAGCTCAGGGAACTGATGTGTGAGCATGGCCAGTATGGCAGTGAAGGAGCAAAGGCCTGCTGTGAAGAGGATGAAGAAGGGAAGCTCTTTTTTTGGGTACACAGACACCTCGTGAAAAGCTACAGTGAAGATGAGAGAGAAGGAGAGAGCAAGATGAAGTCAGATAAAGATAAACAGGGTTTAAATAGTGAGAGGATTATCATTCAAATGATCAGTTATTGGAGGTAGGTAAGTTAAGACCGTCTTATTTACAGGGCAATAGTTCCCTATCTGCTGTTTCTGTGCATCCTGGGTAAGGGTAAAACAGGTGACCCTTCTCCAGCGGGTAAGGAATTATCCGGAAGGCTGGAAAGACAGATAAAGGAGCAAATAGAAAGCTGCATTACGTTTTAAATCATTACCAACAACATAACTGGTAAGAGTTGATCAGAGTGTATAGATACTAACACTATACAGAGGGATAAATTATCACATTCTTCCAGTGACGAATAGGCTCATTCCTGTAAAATGAGTATTTGTGGGTGTGTTGTGGAAACAAAACCGATGACACAATAATTTAAAAATGAGGAGCAGCTTGCAAGAAGATAGTTAGATTAATGTACCACACAACAGTGACTTCTGAATTTACACAGAGGTTGTAAATTCACTTCAAAAGATCTCAAGGAAAAAAATGCCTAAGCAGAAATATTATATTGCTGACAAATTAATAAAGTGTAAATTCCTCCAAGTAAGTGATGTGCAATAAAGGAAATAGAAGTAACACATACTGCCCTCCCAGGTGCAGTGTAGTAGGTTTAAAGCTCCCTCTGCCCTCTTCCAGTGCTGCAGATGAAAGAAAGCGTATGCCACTGCCTCGCTGTCACCTCTCTTCAAGATGTGCTCTGGAGGCAGGATCAGACTCTTCATCTCTAATAAGTACTGAAGAAAGAAAGGAGAGGAAACACTTTTCTTCAGTATATATTCAGTATGGATGTCATCTGATAAAAGAGTACTTTAAAAACAGAGTGCCAATGTATGTTTTAACTCTGCTTTCACAATTCAGCTCAGCCACAGAAACCGCTTTTCTGTCCATGTAATTCTATTTGGTTGAATCCCAACGCTGCAGAATACGTAAACATCGTGAGTCACATTGACTTCATTACATTTCCACTATGAGATAATGGCAATTGAATAAAAAACTGTTGGTGAAATATTAGATGTGACTATAGACTGTAAATAAAGACACTTCCTCACGTTGAAGTAACTTGGAGCCAGAGTCTGTGCAGTTCTGATCCTAAAGTGGAGCAATGGTCTCTTTGATAAATGCTCTCTAAGTCGCAGCTGTCAATCATGATGTTTCACCCTGTTTCTATTAGATCAAATAGTGAATTAAAACCAAACTTAGACTTGGACATATATACCTCAGTGAGATAAGAACCTAAAAAGACAGGCAAAAACGTATTTAACATGTACTTTGAGTTTGTTTTTGTAAATTTCCAATCTGCTAACATGGAGGAGGCAAGGTGTATAACTTATACTAAGGCCAGCCACCAGGGGGCAATCAGGATGATTCAGTTGTCTCTATATACAGTCTATGTTGTGCACCTTGTTATTATAATGTACAAGGTCTGAACACATTTGAGGACACTTGATGTATACCGCCATTCATTCTCATGTTATGTTGCCTTATGCTGACTTTATTCCCTCAGGTATTATGTATGTGAATCAGACACAAGTAATGCCAGGTGAATATTTCCATCCTCATGTTTGAATGCTGGTCAGAGAGAGGACTAAAAAGTATGTTGCTTTATAAGATAATATATTTTTTCGCTGAAACATGCACCTAAATTTTGCTGATAAGAGTTTGGTCTTAAAAAATAAGATGTCCCTAGTGGTCACAAATTCCTTTAAGCGGCTTTAATGGTTTCATTCACATTTTCTCCTGGCTTCTCAGTCAACACTTGACTTCACCCTATCCTATTGAGCAATTCCCTCTGGCTCACTCCCTGCAGAGTGAAAACATATTTTTTTCCATGGGAGGTATTTGTCAAGGGCCTTATTTTGCAATTGTTCAAGGTGGGAGGGAAAAGCTTTCCAAAGCTCTGTGTGTGTTATTGTTACAGTATAGTACATTCATTCCATGAATGTGTAACATCCCGCACTCACCCCTCCTCTCTTTCCCTACTGTGTAAGATTGTCCCAGTGAGTCAGTCAGTTCACTGTGCTGACAAAGATCCACATCCAGAGTTACAACCTATAGAACAGGTCTGCTTTTCTAGCATAACACAGACCAAGCATCCAGAAATAACATTGTGAGAATACTGTGCGCTTGGTTTTCTGCATTATGCAAAAACGGCCAACCTTTGTCAATGGGTAAGTCTTTAATGGATGCATAATGTCTTCGATGAACCTGCCCCTCTGCGTGATTTATGTCTGTGGTGCCAGTATGGCAGGAGTCTGTGTTAAACAAAACCCATGTGCAGGGCTGGGGCCCCCTGGGCTGGATTCCCAGGCGGCTAGCGTCACAGTGCTCTGGATCTCAGACTGACACTTTGGGAAGGTTACCCCACAGCTAATCCTGTCTAATCCCTTCCATGGTCACAGGCTCAGCCAGCCAGCCAGACCATGCTGCTTCGCCCATCTCCCCCTGCCATATCCTCTGTCTCCAGTCTCGCCCCCATGATCACAGCCTGCCCAGGCCTTCCAACCGAGCTCATCCCTTTTTCCAATTGTCTATCACTGATACCAAGACTGGAAATTTCCCTTCGCTGTGTCTCTCACTCTCCTCACCTCTATGACCTGAACTAACCTGCATCACCACCAGTCGGCAATTACTCAGCATCTTCTTCCCTTTCTCTTCCCTTCCCCCCATTATGGCGAATACTCATCATCTCCACCAAGGAGCTGATGTTTTCGCTCCTGTCTGTTGGTTTAGTTGTTTGCAGGATACATGGACAGGATGATGCCAAAACTACTTAGTGGATTTCCACAGAAAACTTGATGACGTGTCCAAGAAAGAACCCACTCAAATTTGGAGTGGATGCAGATAGGCGGGGCAGATCCTGGAACTTTCTTTAACAGAGATGTGGGCATTTTTTGACATTTTCACCAATTCCAGAGGGCATAATATACAGAATCAAGTCAGGCATTATTAGAGGACTCACATCTATGAATGTGTGTCATTTTGGTGCTGCTTGACTCGATTTTAAGGGACTACTACTCAGAAAATGTATTGGCACACTTCAATCTAAAAAGTCAAAATATGGTAAAAAGGAAAAGATAAAATGATTGAAACACAATTTACAATACCTCATTCTTTCATTATTGCTTCATCACAAGCTCAAACATTCATCACCCGACTGCACTGCAACACCAAAGTCACATTCATCAGACAGTGAAGGAGGCTCCATTGTATGTGCCTCACTCACCACCCTTAATGGGAGAAGGCTCACTAAAGCTGGGAACCACAGGCAACAGGTGAGAAGCTCCTCTTCATCCATCTTACTCCTCTTGACTCATCCCAGCAGACCACCCTGTCTTCTATCCTGCTCTCTATCCATCCTTACATTCTCTGTAGTGATTACAAAGATCGGTGGCTAGAGACAACCAGAAGCTGCCTGTTTGTCCTCCTCACTTATCCTGTCTGACTGATTTAAATCAGCTCCCTCTGCTCCAGCCAAGACACTTGACTGTCTGCCTTCATCTTCCTCACCACCTCGCTTTCCTCAATTCAAACCTTTCGCCAGCCTCCGCTCTCCCTCTGCACCGGTGATGAGGCAGCCGGCAAACTTTAAGAACAAAAACCAATCACTTCTCATCAATTGTTGATCACAGAGCAACTACTGTGACTGCTCAATAACATGCATTAATTTCACATCACGCTTCAACGTGGGGAGATCTGCACCAAGAACTGAACGACCTATAAAGAAAGTTTCATGTGTGGCCTGATCTTGAACTTAAGATTTGATCATTCTGACGAGAAGCAGGCTAATTTAATCTTTTGTGTAAGCTGGATATTTTACAGATACATGTAGTTCTGCCTTCGTATTAGTCAGCTGCTGATAATGAGAGGACGGTGTATAGCAGCCGTGCAGGTCTGGGTCCTCTGTGTGTTAAGATTAACCATTTAGAGAGACCGGCTGCTCAGCTGTCCTTCCTCGCATGCCACGGCATTAGAAATGGTGACACCTCAGTCCTGTGTGCTGGCCTCCCTCCCTCTCTCGTTCTTCGGTCTGCTTCTCCACTCCCCGTCGCCTCTTTGATGAAGGGATTGAGTTTCATGTGTTCTCCTTTTATCCCCGGGCAGTCATAAGCCCAGAGCATAACTCATAAGCTGCCTTCTGATTCTAATCTGCAGCACTTTGCTTCTCACAATGGGACACACAGGCAACAATGACATCAGCCTTGTAGCTGCTCTATAAGGGTTTGGACAAACACACACGCTTACAGGGAAAGAACATGAAGACAGCAGGTGTTGGCTTTAGGAGGACAAACAAAGATTAAGAATTTCATAGTCAGTAAATGCTGCTACCAGATACTCCAACCTCTGCCAAGGGAGTGAAAAGTGTCAGAAAACACACAACATTCGTCCTAAAGTGGGCTGCGATGAGGCAAATTGTAACTACATCCTTTTCCGTCTCTGAAACAAACCTCATCCATCTTACTTCACAAGAAACACAGTGCAGCTACTTGGTCACAACTCACGAACCAAAAAGCCAATTTCAGAGGTAAACTAAGAAAAGGTCTAGGTTTCTGAGTCCTGACAGGCGTTCTAGATGTGAGCGTGTCAGCCAGAATGGGGTGAGATGAGAAACTGCTCTCCAAAGTGGAGTAAACTAGCAAGGTAAATGGGATCAGGTCGCCCTGACTGCTCCACAATGAACGAGTATGGACCAAAGTGGCGGTAAATGTAAATGCAAAGCAGACTCAGGTAGCAGGAACACTTAATCAGCTGTCCAAAAATCCAGCAAACTGTCAGCCTCTTAACCACTGGCTGGTAGGGAAGCTGATTGGAAGGGACAGACAGATGGAGAAAAGGAAGGAGGCGGAGGAGAGGAGAATAAATAGAGAAGGACAAGAAGATGAGGAGGAGAGGAAAATGGAAAGGAACAAACGGGAAGAGGAGGGAAATAGGAGCAAGATGGAGAGCTGGAGAGGGAAAGGGGAAAGAGGTCATGAGAGAGGAGGATGGTGTGCACTGAAACAGCTGTGGGGTTAAGGCGTGTGTGTGGGCGTGTGTGTGTGTGTGTGTGTGTGTGTGTGTGTGTACAGCCTTTTCAGCAGTTTGAATGAGCTCATGTGATGTAGCCTTGCATTATATTCATATATAAGCTCCTTGGCATGCTTGATAAAACACCCACACACTTAATTCTTGACCTAATCACGTTCCTTCATTAATCCACCTGCTCAAGGGGGCGGAGGCTACTGAGTAGTGCTTGTTAACTGGTAAATGGTCTGTATTTATACAGAGTGGCAGTTTTCTATGAGGGGCAATTCAGGTTCAGTATCTTGCCCAAGGACACTTCGGCATGCAGATGGGGAAGACTCGGATCGAACTGCCAACCTTCTGGTTAGAGGACGACCGCTCTTACCCCTCAGCTATAGCCGACCATGCAAGCATAAACTAGAAGAACAGTCTGAGAGCGGATACCTCCGCCATGGCTAACGGCCTATGACACCCCCTTTACAAAATTTCCTGGAAATTCGTTTTTCAGTAATCCTGCTGACAGATAGACAAACATTTGTGGATGAAAACACAACTTCCTTGGTTGAGTTCATGTAATCAACCACTTTGACTGTATCAAGACACAACTGAAATATCACATCAAGTATTGAACACATTGTCATAAAGGTTCATTAAGACATCTATGGTTCCAAGAGGATTATTCCTACTGACTTTGATGACTCAGAGTTTTTATCCAGGTAATAATTTCACTTATCTTGAGAAATATCTCAAAATCATTGTGAGAAAGACTTTCTTCTCAAAAACCAACTGCTTGAATTGGTAACATTTTTTGTGCAGACATACATGTTTCCCAGATTTCCAGGAATTTTGTAAAAACACCCATGGGATGGAACAAACTTGGTGGTTCCCTAATTTTTTCTCTGGCGCCATCATCATGTAAAAATGATTATTTTTTTGTTTCTTTGTCTTTGAAAAAAATAATCAAATTCCCATTAGCCTCATGGGTACATCTGTACACTATGTGAATAGCCTAAACCTTGAAGGTGAACATGGTCAACCTGCTAAATATCAGCATGTTTGCAAAGTCACTGTGAGAACTTTACAACCGCGGTGCTTGATTAAGCTCAAAGCCCCGCTGTGACTCATGGAGGCACATGCCCCGTGCACACTTAACTTAAACACATTCATGCCCAGGAGCTGTGCTGTAAAACCACAGTCTAATCTGTTTGTCACTGAGCAGCTCCACTAGAGCGGTGGGGGGTTAACGCGCTTCCTTAAGGGCAACAGATTAATGAGAGGAAAGTACTGTTATTTTTCTTGTTTGCATCCTGCAGCTATGGAGATCAAAATGGTGACTGGATCCATTTGCAAGCCTGTTCCAGTAAACTCTATCTCTCTGTCTATCTAATAAGGCTTCTCGATAGCAATGCAAATATAAATCTTGTTATGAAACCTTGAAATCATGTATTATAGATATATAACTTAATTAATGTCTCGCTTAATTGGTATTTGTCATTTACAGGAAACTTGTAGGAGGGATGTTTAGTCACATTTTTATTATACTGGACTGAGTGTTTCCACGCAAATGTCTGTTGTATGGAGGAGCTTCATTAATAACTGAGATAAAAGAGTGTTTAGCTGTGACAAAGGTTCATGTTATTAATTTGCGGATGGATCATTAAAATCATTCCTTCCTTCGCAATCCTTTACTGCCAGATTCCACTGTGTCATCAGCTGCTGATTTTGAATCTTTCCTACATTACACAATTCCTCAATCAATCAAATAATCCTACATAATGAATCACAAATGGGGATGTCAATACGTGAAGCATCAACAAGCAAGAAACTCTACCAAGGCGTGCACATCTACACAAGAGGACAGATATCAGCCCCATGTCCAAACAGGCCTGAGTCACAGGTGCACTCACCGTGAAGACATGCCAAAAAAAACACACAAAGCAACAACGTCCCTCCTTCAACACACAAGTCGTCTTCATATCCAACAACTACACACAACTCTGCCTGAGTACGTTCAGATGCTTGACAAAGAGAAAACAACTAATCGTAAAAGGTTTGTTGCTAATTTCAATTTTCATGTCATTTCGTTATTCACGTACACTCACTGGAGTCATTTTGATAAAGTTTAAGTGGTGCTCAGATTCAGACTGAAACACAGGAGGAGAGAGGATGAGGGAACATGAGAGGATAAGACACAGGATGAGGGTACGTGATGAGAGGCGAGAGGGCGGCTGCCTCTGGGCAGGATTGGGAGGGAGCGGTTGGAAAGACATTGAAGATGAGGGCCCTCTCTTTATAATCAAAGGCTGGATCAAAGTGCTGGCTGACGTCTACCCCCCCGCACATTTATTCTCTTTCTCTCTCTCAGACAAGAAGATGAAACAACACACACTACAAAGGCTAAACTACGACAAAACTGTGCCTCATCGGCTTGTGTACAACTGTGTGTGTGTGTGCATGTGTGTGAGACATCAATCAACAATCCTGGGGGAACTGGTGTGAAAAGGCAAGACAGATATCCAGTGTGGTCACATGTGTGCCCTGGTTCACCCGCATAGACAGAGCTGGATTCTGCTACACATTATCCTGACTGCTATACTTTATAATAAAAGCTTTTTGAAAGTTAAAAGGTAAAATTCAGATGAAAGTTCAGATGCTTTTTTAAAAGGTCAAGGGTGATAAATACAAACACACATTTGATGGGACATTTAAAATAAATGAAACAGAACAAATTGTATGACCTACACTGACACCTGGAGGTGGACTAGAGTATCACATGCCTGGAGTGCGGGCTGCTCTATTTAAAAATATTACACCACCTCTGGTTGTTGACAGAATTGTTTTTTCCTGCGGGTGTAAACTTTAAACATGGCAGTAATGTGAGTCTGGTGTGATCCGATTAAATATATATTTATACATGTGTGTATATATGAATCCATAAATTCCACTAAGAGCAGCGTGTCCAGAATCAGGAGGTGAATTGATCAATCTCAGTTCTATAAGATCCTGATAATCACCAGATGTCTGTGGAGATGCACATGTGTGATTTTCAAACACACGTCGGTTTCAGAAGCTAGAATGACTGAAAATGGTGTCAACATTATTCCAGAAAAATAATTTTAGTTGATATTTTATACTGATTATCAATTAACAGCCAGATTTAAAATCTTAACAGCAAGTCAGGCCACACTTGTGCATGTTTACAACTCAACATCACATTGCAAAGGGATCAATAGGTTTGACAGACCCACAGACTCTATGTGACATTAGTAATGAATGGCTGACCTTTGGCACGTGTGGATTGAACTCAACAGCTCTGTGTATGGCCTCCACAGCGTTCATCTCTGCTGTGCTCAGTCCCCGCCTGGACGCTGCCTCTGGAGAGAACCTGTGGCAACACACATCAAATCAGTTTTCTTCTACTGTCACTTTAGCCAAAGACATCACGTCAAATTTGAGGAGATACAGATTCTTGATTGTATAAAACAGATATTTTAAAACATCATGAATCAAAAGGAAGCGTACTTATCAGACACAGCCCGTGCTTTCAACAGTGCAGATGTGTAACATATAGTGGCTGATTTTGGCAAGCTGATGTCTGCAATGGCAGAATAAATTAGGGTCATGCGACATAAGCCATTCAGTACATTTTCAGGGCAAATTTAATGACAGTAAGTTGTGTCATTAATTTGAGAGACAAAAACAAACCACACATTCACTTGGTTCGGTCTTACCATCATATTTAGCGAGGACTGCTTGGACATCAGCGTATGCCTGAAGCTCTAGTAGCGCCTCCAAGAGGTTTTCGTGAATATTTAACATTCCCAACAGTGGGAACTCCTTCATTAACTGTACAGAGATAAAACATGGATTGACATGAAATGTGTTTGTATGCCCGCACTGCCATTGTTACATATACAGTAGATACAGCAGTAAACACTATAAAGTCTGAAAGATTATTTCAAACTCACATCTCTCATCATTTTCACTGCTTCTTTAATCCGCCCCAGTTTACGTGCACACATTGCCAGTCTGCGTTTAATGTACACCAGTAAGTTGATATCTTTTCCAGCTGTGGATAGAAAATATGAGACACCTAAGGCACAACACACTGTTCAGGTTACAGATTTTAAAACATGAGAAACACTGATCAAATTAAACATAGGCCTCAGGCGTTTTACTGCAGGTGGGTGTGTTCTATCTATAACCACACTTACCTGTGTTGTAACATAGCAACTCACAGGTGTGACATGCACTTAGTTTCTCTCAGCTTCATTCTAAAGCTAGTTGTACTTGTTGTAAAGAGTCAAATCCATACTTACCAATACTTAATGCTTTTTTAAAGAGGCGCTCGGCTTCTGTGATAGTTGTGGCTTCCTCCTCTGCTAGCAGCACGTAGGCAGCAGCACATCTGTACAAACAAATTCAAATACAAGACACAAGGGGACAGATTAGATGTCAACAGATTCATGGACATTAAAAGCTTACCACAATAAAGGCAATAATGTGAGTATGAAAACACCATTGACGAAGCCACTAAATAATCATGTTAATGTATTAATGCTCATGTGAAGCAGGCTAACAGAAACACGTGAGTGAGTTTTAACTGCGTCACAACAGCAGATACTATTTAAAGAGATTTAGTATTATATTTGCAGATACAGTGTAACTGCGTAAGAGATGGGACTCACTCGTGGTTCATCTCTATGGCCTGGTAAGCTGCTCGGATCCTGGCTTGAGGATTTCTCTCTCTCCAGGCTTTCTGCATTACTGCAACGAGAGGATGAACTCAGGTTTATTATGGACGTGACCCTACGCTCATTACAATAACACAACCTGTGTGCATCCAAGAAATATACCACCACTCTTATTTCGTAAATATAACATCTCTCATTTTATTTTTATTTTTTAGCAAAAGCCGATTTGATTCTATATTTTAATGTTTCAAACTCACCGGCATCTTCCGGCCGTAGCTGCTGAGTGTCTCCTGTGAAGAAGGTCTGATGGTCTTGAGCAGACAGGTTCATATCATAGTAGGTTAAGGGTTCCTTCCCTGTTACCCAGGTGTACCTACAATGCACACAGCAACGTACAGAAATGTTGTGCTTCAGTTTTGTTATCCACAGTAAATCAATTTAAACTGAACTAATTTTCTTGCGTCCAATGCACAAAATGCACCTTTATAAATTATTTGACTTGATACTTGACTTGAGCTAAATCATGTCTCTAAAATCCACATACCTGTTGTATTCTGCTCCTCTGAACAGATTCAGAGGGTTCCTCCAAACCTTACACTCTAGCAAAGGGAAGATATTGTTATGAGTGCAGATAGTATTATGAGTAGTATTGCTGTTATGGTTTGTATTAAATTAACATTTACCAGAAACACTGGGCCTCGGCTCTGCTTCTCCATTAACTGATGAGAACAGACCGGTCGTGGAGCTGCTCTCCACCCCCCCCAGGAGAGGACGCAGGTGGCTCACGGACACTTGTTCAATGAACGAGGTCCCGTATTTACGAAAATACCACCACTCAAATATCTGTGGCGAGAACACACATGGCGGAAGGTTAACGAAAAGACAACAATAACTTTTAGAGGCAACTGCTGATATTTTTTTCTGTCCTTGGGTGAACTACTAGCTGCTCTAAAACTACACATCATCCACATGTTAATAGACGAGCAGTGACCACCATTTTTGTGCCACAGCAACAGTCTAGGACCCATTTTTGTAGTCATGCCTCTTGTTGGACATCCATCCCCAAAACCAAGCTAGTAATGTGGATTGTACCTGCACCGTAGCTCAGGGAGGAAACACTGTCCCTCAACAAAGACTGGGGCACACTGACTAGAAACTAAAGCTGGGCGGTGTGGCCCAAATTATACATGACAAAAAAATGTTCATATCAGTCAATATTGAAAATCATCATGAGAACGGATTATTTTTTTAATCTCTTGACAATACTGAAAACACAGTAACTTTGGAAAATGTTCACTTGAGCAACTCATTTTGGATTATGCCTTGTGTACAGTGCACAATGGTATAACACATAATCGATTGACCTCACATTTGTAAAATGTTTATCAGTATCTGCTCAAAAAGAAGAGTTTGAAAACCACAACCTTCACTCAGGAGCATTTATCGTGATTATTACCGATATCTAGGGACAGTGGTTTATCTTCATGCAGTTTTTGGCCGTGTCATCCAGAATATAATGAATAAGGCACTTGTCCTCAAAATGGCCTAAAACAAACCAAATTTGGCAAAAAGTAGAAGATCATAATTGTATGTGACAGGAGGAGAAAAACCATAACTCACCAGGATGAGTCCAGAGATGAGGGAGGAGGTTCCAGTGAGAGCCACGTAGAACTTGGGGGTGAGAGTGTTTAGAAACACTGAAGCTGGAGGACAGAGAGGAGACGGACAGGTTAGAGTCCTCACACCACAGGACACCGATCAAATCAACGGACAGCAGGAGACATGAAACACCAGAGCATCTCTGGTGACGAGTCACAAACAAAACACCGACTCTTGGCTGTAAAATGAACTCGGCGCGGTTGTAAACACGTTCACCCAGTGTCTGTTAAAGCTCACGAAGACATGTGACTCTCTTCTAACCCGCAGCTCTCCCGTGTTCCCCCCTGACTCCCTCTGACAACGAGCTGTCAGAGCTGCACCAGCTCCGGTTCACTGGCTGCTGCAGCCTCCCGGAGGCTAACGGCAGCTAGCATCGGCTAGCTAGCAGCAGCAGTCGTGTACCTGAGGTGAGAGTCTCCTGCAGTTTGAGCGGACTCCACAGGACGTAAACCATGATGAGCACCATGCCGAGCCAGATGAAGCACACGTAGGTCCACGACCAGGAGAGCCACGACTTGAACTTCTCAGTCAGCCCCACAGACTGAGGATTACTGCCAGCACTGTCCTCCATGATTCTCCGGATGTCTGTAAACACACGAGTCACGTGACCGCGCACAGCCGAGGACCTCTATTCTGAAACCGCCGCGAAGAAGAGAATCCATTTCCGGAGGGCACAGAATTTAAAAGAGATGATTTTAATATTGGAACTTCAGTCACACAGGATGTGGACATTTGAATGTGCACGTGTCACTGTGGATCAAAGATCTAAGCAGCATTGATAAACATTCTTATTTAGACTAATCTAATTCCACGGTCATTTTTATTTTACTTTAATATTTTTGATTGACTCATTCAAATATTATTCTTTACACATTTTATCTTTCTCATCACTACTTCCACGTTTTGAAAAAATGTATGTAATCAAAATAGAAAACACCACGATGGATATATTTCACTTTAGCAGTAGCTCAGTCCATAAAGATTTGGCTTGGGAACCGGAGGGTGGCCAGTTCAAGTCCAGCCTGGACCATAAGCATGGAAGGTGGACTGGTAGCTGGAGAGATGTCAGTTCACCTCCTGGGCTGCTGTTTACTGCTGAGGTGCCCTTGAGCAAGGCACCGTACCCCCCCATTGCTCATAGGGTGCTTTTCCTGGGGCTGCCCATCACTCTACCATCTCTCTCTCCAAAATGTGCATGTCTTTGAGCCCTCTGTGTGTGTGTGGGTTTGTGGGTTAATGCATGTATGAAAATGAAAACATGAGTGTAAAAATTTCCCCTTGTGGGATCAATAAAAGAAAGTTTAAGTTTAAGTTATATTTAACAGCAAAGGTCATAACTACTTAGAAAAACCTAGTTTCTGAAAACAGGGTCAGCTCGTGCATATTTGTGCATCAAAACTAAGTAGTAAACATATAAACTCCACTTCTAGCACATACAATAACAAAATGTGTCTTGTATTCTGAATTGCAGAAGCAGTACTTTTACTTTGAATTTTGAAAACTTTTTTTGCTGTTACTTCAATACATGCTTTAAAAAAAATGATATCAGGAGTTGAATTTCATCATTTATCAATATTTAAGAAGTGAGTATTTCTCCCTCCATTTCACTTCTCTATTAGGGGTCCAGCAAATAATCTTTTATGACCATGACCTTTTATGACATGATCAGTCAAGTCATATTTTACTTTGTAGAATCTTTAAAATGTAAAAATGTGTATTACAGTTTCCCCCAGCTTTCAGAGGAGATGTCTCCAGATGGATTATTCTCACCCTTCTGTTGACATTCATCATCTCAGTCATAAACGTGAAACATCAGCCAGAATCATTCATCAGACCCTGAATCTGCCTATTGCTGCATGTAGTACTTGTCATGGCCATTAGGTGGGGCCATTACAACACAAGGCCATTCTCCTGTTATGCCATTTACTGACTGCAGGTGGAGACAACGTTCAGTTTAGTTTACTTCCTCATAACCTCTGAATTCATTTTAAAATACTCGAAATAAATATTTTCAGGTTTTGCAAAAGTACAATTATTACAGTTAATACCTTTAAATACAAACTGATGACTGAACAACTTGTTCAGGACTTATTCAACACAGAGTTTGATTCAACTCTTTGGCTTTGTTCAAACTGCCAATCATTGTCCAGTCACAGTTTTCTATCCCCATGACTCACAAACCCTGAGATGCATGTAATGTGTCAAACAAGTCATTCAGACTGTTGCAAGATGAGGAACAAGTATAGTTTTGGATGCATACTAGCAGTTGCACTCCTCACCTTGAGTGACGGACTCACATCTAGCAGTGCAGGAATAAATGTGATTTGTTGGAGTATTTTCTTCTTGGAGGTTACAGCCACTGCATGACAGAGAGCCAGATTTGGTCCTGCTCACACATGCCCTTGGGTGTTTTCTGCCTGATGCTGTTGGACAAGCACACGCAGGGTTAAAGGCCTGTCATATAAATCAGGTACAATCACTTTAGAGGTGAAAACATGCATGATGCCTCTGACAGGGAGGAAGAGTCGGGGGGGAGAATAAAAGAAGAGGGGGAGAGGACAGGTCTGTAGAAGTTATCCGCAGTGTACAGCACGACCTGCTTGTCTGAAAGTGTTTGCAGCTGAAATGATATTTTCAAATGACCTCTGCTCAGTGACTCATCCTTTGATAAAACATACATGTGCCCTCCAAGAATATACAGAGATAAGAACGTTATCGTCCCTGGTATTTACACTGCACCACTTTCCCTGCTTGAACATCAACAGCAGCAAAATGAAATATAGTTGTATCTACATGAAGACACAAGGACATCTGCAGGATTTCTGCATGCATCACAATCAAAGATAATATTTTATTTAGGGACAAGAGTTAGATTTGATATTGCAAATACAAAACACGCTGATCTGAGAATCAAAAACAATGGACGGAACCTGTGCTCGAAGTGCGACGTGACCTGTGCACACGCGGTCAGCCGGCGTCCAGCCATGCAGAAGCAACATCGCTCATCATTCCGCAGTCACCTGTATACTTAAGGTTCATTTACAATTTCACGTCTGGTATCCATCCAGCCATTCTGGACTTCATGTTCTGTTTATGTAGTTTCTTTCTTTTTCTCTGCCCAAAGCTTTTAAGAGTCCTCTAATCATACATAATTAATCAGGGTTTTCACTTAAATGCACTGCATTTCTCACTCTCATTATTACTTAAGAGGCTGCGCTTTAAGGACTGAAAATACCCGGCGCCCTGTTGATGGCATTGTTCACAAAGCCAGCTGTTTAAACAAATGAGGATTCACAAGACAAAAACAATAGAAATACAAAAGCTTGTATCAACACTCAAGAAGATTTCTGGCCGACGACACAATTGTATTACTTGACGTTAACATTTTAATTGTGTCTTCTTGATATGAGTGAAACATTTCAGTCTGATCTGAGCACAGATTTGGTGATAATGTTAATTTAATGAGTAAAACATTGAACATGTACAGTGTACTCTTTGACTGGTTGTGGTTTTTTTTAGCTCTTCATTCGGTGGTCCGAGCCCTGATGGAAAACTTTAAACATGATGAAACTGGTTCTCGTCTCCCACACTGCCTTCTCTGAGTGAGTTTATATTACTTGTCTCCATGAAGGGCCTCTCCCTCCACAACTCATTTCTCTCAAAACACTTCATTTTCAGAAAATGCTTGTTCTGTTTCTTTTTTCTTCTTTACTTCAGGAGACCATACCGTTTGACCACATATGAAAGCAACATTATCGCAGAAGATATGACTTCCTCTGCACTGGCAGACTCAGAGAAGCAACATTTCAAACCTTTTTATCAGTAAATGGACTAATGGACATGTTCTGCTGTTGTTTCCATAATGACTCACAACACGCCATGCTAGAAGGGAAGCAAGGGAATATAAATGTCATGCAACACTTTACATTCACCTGTTTATAAACGTGTTTTCTTGTAGCCTAACATTTCTTAAACAATTCTATATCGCTGCCATTACAATGTTATTAATTCAGTGCAAAGTAATATAGTGTGATCCTCTAGAATGCTAAATAAAATCCAACAAACACAAATCATCACTGTCGCTCTGCAGCACAAACATGGATATAAAAAACACAAAGCATAACCAGCATAAGAGACGCAGCTTCTCAGCCTGTGTGTACACTGGCTCTTTCATTGTACACAACTCCAGCCAACTGTAAGTATAAATGGAAGAGGCAGAGATGAATAATACATATGAATTACCTACATGCAGTCAGGATCTTTTTTCTCTCTCTCTCTCTCTACTCACCCTCTGCTGCAGGGACATCGCTTTTAGTAACAATAAAAATAAAAGGCAACGTGCACAGACAAAAACCACAGGTATTGTGAGTGAACGGCAGAGTGTCAATAGGTGTCACAGTGCTTTTACAACGGTGTTAAATAATGTGTAACTGCAAAACAAGGAGAGTGAGGAAAGTCTTTGTGCAGTAACATTGAGAGCAGATGGAGACCCCCCCCCCCCCTTTTTTAATGGTAATATTGTGTTTGTACTGTGCGCGTCTGACGTCACTACAAGTTGAAGCTCTTTGTGCACAATCTGTCTTTTCTTTATTGAAGGTGTTATTATCAGAACTCAGCAGGATATTATTGCACATGTCAGTGTGGAGGAAGCAGATATATGAGTCTGTAATGAAGAAGAATAGAGTATGATGAAGATACACATTTTTATTTTGGATTTACTCAACAGTAGATTGCAGATTTTCTGAGGTCCAGTTGTCCGTCACAACAAAAATTTAAAACTTGACTTACATGTATGAGAAGGGATAAAAATACCAGATCAGGCTTTTATAAGTGTTTCAAACTGAACTTTTAAAACTCAACATGATCTCTTGAGTCACCTGTGAAATCCTGCTGTGATCTCTTATGTACACTTTGATTACTGGTTGTAATTTGGTCGTTCTTATTCACTCTGTGTTTGCTGAGCTTGAATCGTCCTCAGCAATCACAGTTAAAAGCTCAAAGAAGCAGCACAGAGCTTCCTCATGGAGGATTCATCCCACAGTGAACGTCTGAGCACAGTTTCACAGCGATCCGCTGCACAGTCGGTGAGACATTAAAATGGTGGACGGGCTGATCGATAGGCGTCGCCATGGTTACTTGCAATAACAACATTATTCACTGACTCACAAACCTAAATTTAAACCCATCAGCATCTCACTGAAAGTAGACAAGTCCTCCCAGCTCATTCACACACGACTCCACTCGGGTCTCTGTGGTTTGAGTCTACCATCACATTCAAAGGGCTGCTGTTGAGAATCATGTGACCTTTATGCGACGCTTTCAGAGATGACTCATAGCTAATTTCAGACGGCTTTGTGTTTTAGATTGTCCTTGAAGTACACAATTATAAAACATGAAACAGATTGACTCAAACAAAAGACTGAGATGCCGGCACGTGTCACGCTGAATGGCGTCTGACTGCTCCAGAGGCTCCAATACATTTTTGTGTAACCCTGACGACACCATATGTAGAATTTGAAATCAGATTATTTTGGTGGGCGTGCTCTGTCTTTACTGGCAGTAATTTGAGACAGATGTAGAAGGACTTACCGACTAACCGCCCCCACCCCCACTCTTTGTGGCACATACACAAAGACGTGAAATCAAACTGCAATAATGCAAACTGAGGTGGAGGAAAAAGTTTTTCCAAATGGAACATTTGTCATCAGTAGTGAGAAGAAACAACTATAACATAACTGCTGGGTTTGGGCTCAACAGGTCTGTGTAACGCTGACAAACCACATTGAGTTTATGTTTCTCAGTGAATCCGGCTGCAGAGTAATGCAGGTTTTTACTGTTGCTGGTTATTAACTATGAGTTCAAATCACTGAACAAGAAATTACTAAAAGTCCCCGTCTATGTTGGAGAAGACCAACAGCTGCCAGGAAGACAATCTTGAGACGCTGGTTTGACCCATGAACTCCAACTGACTGTCTGACTTTGAGAACATTGTGTTACTTGAACATTCTACAGCTGAAAGTTTGATTATTTATCGTCTCAAAATCAAAGATGTCTGTTTTTTGACTTATGATGTGATTCATTTATTGTGAACATGAGATTTCATGAGCATTAAAATTACCTGGTATAAATAGTTTTACTAACTTTACTACCGAACATGGGTAAAATCAAAGACTGACACTGTCAAATGTAATCGATCAGTTATTTTAACGGCCTCCAAAAGACGTGTTTTAACCTACAGTGAAGCGTGGATACACTGAAGAGGAAAAATAAATGAAATCAGATCAGTTCCTATCATTTATCACCTAAATTTAGAAGTTGAAGATGATTTTCACATCTGATCACATCTGTAAGCTTGAGGGTTAGAATCCAGACTGAGTTTAAATTTGGTCTGAAGGTGTTACGTGTTATTTTGGATTGACCTTTACTAATGTGCCAGTTAATCCTTATCCCTTCTAGACATACTCAAAAATGTTAGCAAAACCACACAAGCAAAAAAATAAAAGATATATAAAATCAGACTTAATCAAACTAAAGTAATAAAATAAAATGGAATATAATATACAGCTAAAATATAGATTATTGTGAAAATAAAATATATTTCTGGGTAAAATGAATAAATGAGAAGTAATACTGATTGGGTAGAGCAAATATTGCACGGTGCAATCTTCTGGCAGTTTAGGTTTAAGGTTCGATCACTGTGCTCAGGCTCCTGACACTCCTCCGTCAGCTGAAGGTGTAAAAGAGAGCTGCTGGATGCTGACGGAAAAACAAAACACCAAATTGAACCGCGGCCTGTTCCACCGCTGTGTGTCTGACCTTTTACTGCGAAACGAGACATGTTAGTGTCACCTGGAGAAAACACTGCTGATTAACACGGCCACTCCGCTGTCCCTGACGTCACTGCAAATCAACGTTACCTGGCCACTGGTATTTGTGGTCGAGTACTGAAACAGACATGAGGAACGAGCAGATTCAAACTGACAGGGGGGAGAGAGAGGGCTTACCTTCGATATTTGTAGAAGTCTGGGTTTTTTTAACATGAAACTAAAAACTGGGGCAAAGTAAAGATCACGCTCTTCAAGTACAATGGTAACATCTATGTGAAGTGTCTGTGAGTTAACCCACTCTGTTTGTTTTCCTGTTGGTTTGATAAAAATGTAGCACATCATCATTTTAAAGGAACGATGACTGAATAACAAAGTGCACTTTTTAACACAACAAGAAGGTAAATCAGTGCTTTAAAAGCTCCTTGTCAAATCAGATGATTGACAGCACAAAAGAAGAACTCATGATGTAATCTATGCAGCCTAAGTAAACGCTAGACTTGCAAATGATAAAGTTGTGTAACTTCAAATAATAATGGAGGAGGAACATCAAGGAGAAAAACAATGAAGTTAAATTTGCAAATGTTTTAATAAAAATTCTGTACCCATGCTCTATTACTGTCATCTTCAAGTTGCTTTTTGCTCTTGACCTGTTTCCTATTGTTTGCGTTCAATTTTTCATTTTTCTTGTAACTGTGTTTTGAAAGGTTCTATATGAATCACGTTTATCATTATCAATATAACGTCTGGGAGGGAAATGAATGTTTGTTACCTGTTCTCATACAGTTCACATACAGTAAGTTTCCACTGCAGAGTCAGAACACAGTTGAATGGTTGTGGTGCCAGTCAACCGTGCAGTAATACGCTCCCTGGACTGACCTCTGGAAGGACCTAACCATGCGACAGACTCGATGACTGTCCTGGCAGGGCCTCTGGAACCTCCCATCAAACACATTGTGAGACTTTGACCATGCGGCTTAAAGACCAGTAACAACATCGATCGACACCCTCTGAGCGACGGTAAGCTGCAGCTCATTTGAGCAAATCTAGAAACATTTTTATTTTGGAGTAAAAAAAAAAAAAAAAAAGTATAGATTCTGTCTTTGAAGTGATTTTCCTTCTCCCGTACACATTCTGTGAGTCACAGAAGCCGTGCATTTCCAAATTCCTTGCCATCTGTGTAAATGTGATACCTCTCCTTAGTACAATGAACTGGAAATGGAAGCTGTGTTTCATATAATCCCCAAATCCATCCAACTCTCACATCCTATCATGCAAATGTGGTGCAGTTTGAAGAGAAGCCGGTCTCCCAACCATATGCCTGAGCCGTGTAAAAGATACAACAATTTATTATGCATGCATTGCACCAGGCTTATGGTAATAAGGTATTAAATTAGTGCTGGACATTATTGCTCTTCTATATCACTTCTGCTCAAAAGATTTTCATATAAGTCACATAAAACAAAAAAAGGAATGAGATTCTAGGACTGATTTTGCTGCTGAGCTTTACCTGCGATTTCTCTCTTCAGAATAACGTTTGACCAGTCAGCTTCCTTCTGCTGCTGTTCTGTTCTGTCACACTGATTCAAAACCAGGTTATTTATGAAGAGAAACTGCAAATGTACATCACACGTTTGTACCAGAGCGGATTCAAAGGAACATGTGACCTTGTTAAATAATTAAATGTGTGGAGAACAACCTCCATCGTGGTTTGCATTCCTCCAATCACTCATTTAATTTAAAAGAAAGATGCCCTCAAAGGATGAATGCTCATCACGATTCTTTAGAAACTTCATTTAATGAGTTTGGTGACCACTCAGCAGCACATTCATTATTTACAAGTAATTTCAAGTCACGAAACATACATTTTAAAATCAAATTAAAACGGGACCAAAAACTAGAAATCACTAAATTAATTTACATTAAATTAATGATAAAAATAAGTGGATATCAATAAATGGCTGTGTGGTATCTATGGCCCAACGTTTAACTAATGCATCCAATGTGTCCACATTAAAGTTCCCTGGTTTGAATTAAAGGTTAAAAGATTAAACTCTCCCGTTTGTTTTCTGTGTCTGCTCTGTGCTTTAGACCCAGTCCACACAAATACAGACATTTTGCAAAACAAGCTTCTTCTGCATTTGCCTCTCGTCTTCACGTAAACAGACAATAAAATGTAGATTTTTAAAAATGCAGTTGCTTTGTGTAATGAGCATGCACCAGAAACAAAAAGCTCCCTCATTGAGCTCTCTGAATACACTCACAATGGGCTTCCTGCTTAATGACAGATTTTTGGCCCAGAATTCTTGTTTGAGCGTTAGTAGTCTTTTGTGTTCTCGACTGGATGGAGATATTTGGTAAAACGAACGTGGACAAAGATGTTTTTCAAAAGCAAATGATAAAATATAGGTTGAAAAGAAAACAGAAACGTCACAAAGTACAGTGTGTGAGTATGTTTTTTGTGTTATCTACCCCTGCTGATATTGTATATATCAAACTTGTTGATTTCATTGCTGCCCATCTTGACCTGGCAGAGCAGATGTTGTATCTCAATGGGACCTTCCGAAGGACAAATACACATTAAAGGTACAGTGTGTAGAATGTTGTGATATCTCTTGTTGAAGTTACATGTTGCAGCTGAACACCCCTCACCTCACCCTCTCCTTCCAAACATGAAAAAGAAACTGTGGTAACCTTTAATTGTCTTAAAACTCAAAAGGTGTTTAGTTTGTTCAGTCTGTACTAATGTAAAAAACATGGCGGCCTCCGTAGAGAGGGTCCCCTCCATGTAAATATAAAGTATTTAAATATAAATGGTCTTTTCTGGGGTAAAGAAAACTACAATTCATACAATTTAGATGAAATGAACTAGTGAAAACATCATGAGGATTATTTTACATTAAATTTCTGCCAATAGATCCCTTTCACCTAAATCTTACACACTGGACCTTTAACTACATAACTGCAGTTCAATCTGAAGACAGTAACCTTATCAAGATGGGAACATGTTTCAACCATGACGCAGAAGAAAAGAGCCACAGTGAAACTCTCCTGGAAAACTTATTATAGTGATTAAGACAGAAAACAGTCTCATTACCCATGTGGTTCCCTTGAGAGATTGGGTTTTTAATGTGTTTCATATTCCACCTCTAAGTTTCAGTTGTTCAGAGACAGGGAGGTTAAAACACATCGTGAATAACTTGGCTGTCTGTTTACTGATCCAGGCCAACACATTCTCTGTGACAGTGTAACGCGGTGCGGTGATCTCCAAGGGAACCACGGTGATGACATTAGTGCACAGTTGATTTTAGGTGTTGTTGCGTGTGAGGCCACGCCCCTGTATGTACTTTACCGTGTGACTTGTGCAAAATGTGAGAAAACACCCACACCCTCCTCACTCCTCTAACGGCATCTGCACTTTTTTTTTTTTAACCATCATAAACTACACTCCCCTTCTGCCCGTCACCTCCACCTATGTATACAATGTGTAAACTAGTGCAGTGCAGCGTTGTGATCACCGATGCCACGGCGCACTATTCTAAATGCTGTCACAGCTAAATCACCATTAGCTGCTGGTGATGCTGCGGCTGCTGCTGTTGATTTTGTTATTGCAAATTTGTAATGCATGGCATTCGGACCATAAATCTTATACGGGATTACAGTGTATAAGTCGTTTGTATGGTCTTAACTCATCAATCAGAGCTGGGATGTTTGTGTTATAACTGCCACTTTGTATGATGGATGAAGATGGCTGTTTTTTAACAGTACAGTAGCTACGGTAGGGGATATGTGTGTGTGTGTGTGTGTGTGTGTGTGATGGAGCACAATGTAAGCAGTGACACTCATTATTCCGTCTGCAGCCGAGAGTGATTGAACAAGCCACATATTAACCGTCTTTTCCTCTTAATCCCATTGTGCTCGCTGAGATTAAATTTGAACACTAATAAACGTTTTTTATGACTAATTAATGTTTCGCACCTTGCCAAGAATCATTTTCTTCCTCTGCTAATTCTAATTGGTCCAATTAATCATGCAAAAGACAATTAGCATAGTTTGATGTGCAGTAAAGCCACTCCGGAGCCCACAGGGGGATTTGGAGAGCTTTTGTTTCCCGATACAAACAGAAAATTAGTCAAGGGTGGTGAGCGCTTGATGCTGAAGCACAGTGCAACACAATACTAATGAGCGCGCTCCATTGTGATGGTCTTTACAGGACTGACAGCCATATTCATACCAAAGGCAGATGTATGTTGCAAGTGAATGAAGATGACTGGCTCTGTGCAAAGTCCTGGAGATTTACAGCAAGAGAGGCCATTCACCAACACACACACACACACTGGGGCATATTCTCCGGTAAACATACTGTACATTTTCAAAGGTCTCCTGCTGCAGTCTATAGTAGACAGAATATCGATCCAGTTTTTTCTCCATGAATGCAGCTCGCTCTCCTTTTCAAATCGATATCATAAACTTCTCAGCAATTTCAGGAAGATATTTTAGAACTGACCAATAAATTACCTTCAGAGACAGTCTTTAAAATGAATACGTCTCCTGACCCAATATTTGTATTTTCACAGGTGTGTGCAAATGTGGGTTAGAACAAAACATAGAAAAACATCCACATTTTTTGTGTGTATAAAAACTATTGTTGAAATACAGGAAGAAGGTCTAACTTGGGGATAATCGTAAGATAAGAGCAGCAGAACCAGAGGTACTAAAATCGAATCCCTGCATGTTCAGCAAAGTTTGGCTCGACGAAGCTTTGTTTTGTGTTCCTCTTCCTCCTGTTTGCCTGTAATATATAAATGATAATTGTGTTTTCAGGTAAATAACTGCAACATACTGATTTAACTAGAAATTTATGGTGCATCTTTCCTCAACCTGCACCATTAGTCCAAACATTTCAGCTGAATTGTGCTGAAAGAAAATATATCTTAATCATCATTTAGATTAATATCAACATCCCCTTGTCACATCATTAACTCATGAAACACAGAGCCAGAAACTTTCGTGACTGTTTGATGAATTTATAGGTTTTTCCCCCATGTGTCATTCTGTGCCCACAGGAATTTACTTATTTACATAATTTATAATAAACCACAGGATCTGTAAAAATGACTGTTACAGAAAAACAAAAGTCAACTCTCTAGTTTCAAGCTACTTTAAGACATGTGGCCATTTGATTTGAGTTTAAATTCTCAGTGAGGAATTGTTTGTTGTACAATGCGACCACATATAATAAAAGTATTTATCATATCAGATGATAAACTTCACTGTATATATGAGGCGGTCGTGCCACATGCTTGTGTGGTTTTGTTAGTGCCAGGACATTTATGGATGTGTCAATAAACCATGTGTATTTATTGATTCAATACATTGAGTGGTGTTTGTTTTACTGTGGGTGCACAGACTTGTGCATGTGGAAAAGCAATTCTGATGTATTTTCTGAAGATGATAAGCCTATAATGAGAAATATGGTTTATTATTTAGTAATGTGGCAAACATTAGGCTGAAAATAAAAAGTGAAAGCCTTTAATACCAAGCGAGAACCTGAGATCAGTAGATTCTAGAAAGCTGGGCCTCTTTTACTTGAAGTGTTTTTCAGCTAACCTCTTATATAATTAGATTAATTGTCAATTAACATTTTTTTCATCAAACAAAACCCGACATTAAACTCATAAAACTAATTTACAAATTTCAACAAGCACAGTTGAGATGAGAATTAAAGAGGAAAAACTTAAAAATCAGCGGTTTTATTTCCAATTTTTTTCCAATCTACAATTCAACCTCAGCATATTTCTTATCATCCCTCTTATCATCCACTTCACACACACACAAAAAAAATCCATGCACAGTTAGAGCGTCAGCGAAAATAGCTGGCCCTATAATACCCCTCTACAAGCTGAGGTTGATTATGATAGTAAAATTGGCAGCGGAGCGTGGAATATCCCCCCGGTGATTTTCCAACTCCAGCTCATTTCACGGGCCATCTCTGGGTCCCGATCTCTGGGACCGGGTTCACTTGGCTCCGGCCCCTGTGCTGCTAATGTCTTGGTTGCTGTTTCAGAGACGTTCATGTGTCAGTGCAGCGATGTTGAGGAGACCTGTGAGGAGGAAGTGATTCAACCACAAAGACGCATAAGAGTGTCTGACTAACTAACGCTGTGGTTCGCTGACCTCGAAGGAAGGAAAGAGTCAAAGAGAGAGAAGGAGAGTGTCAGTTCTATAGGTGGTCAGATGGTTTAAATGTCAGGTGGTGACAGTTTGGAGCATGAATGTCAAACTGGTGCTGGGAACATTTTGCATGCATGAGAGTTTTGGTTCTCGTGCATCTGTGCAACTCATCAGCTCAACACACCCCAGTCAGAGTATAGAGTTATTACAAAATCACAATATTGGAATAAGCATTAATCAGGGTAATGACGAAACCGGACTGTGTAATCTAAATTCTGAACTAAACAGTGATAATCATGCTGCCAAATATGTGATTTTTAGTAAATTAGATCAGTGGCTAAAAAACAGTCTTGGTAAATGGAGCTTTATCTGTAAGTCAAGGCCATTAGCAGCCCTAGTCGGAGTCGCCTTGGGCTCTGTAATTAACTCCGCTCAAGCGCAGCTAAACATTTTTGACATTTTTCCTAGTCCAGAATTAACTGTCACAGCAGAGGGAGAAAGTAACCATCTTGTCACATTGAGTTTATCTGAGGGTTGTGCAGCACTGTCCTGTTCTCTCTCTCTCTTTCCTGCTCCCTGCCTCTCCCGCTATGTCTCTCTCTCTCTCTCTCACACACACACACGTGCACACGCTCCCCGAACCTGGATCTCATTTCAGTAATGTTTCATGATGACCGAGGTGATGGAAAGTGTGACGGGACCTAATGTTGTGAACGTTGGGGCGGGGCCGTCATCAGGTTACATTACACTGTTAATTGTTGGGTAAAATGCACGACGCTCACCCGCCATGTGTGGAGCGGACGTCTGAAGCTCGTCCAGATGTAATCTCTTATAAAACACCTTCTTATTTCAAACTCTTTTCAGAAAACACCACTTGGAGTTTTCTATCATTATATCAGTACGTTAGAAACAATATAAAGTTATACTGGCACATGCACACACACACACACACACACACAGATTCACCTGATTGGTTTAACTGAAAAAACAGAAAAATGACTTGGCTGATGTGAGTGGAAAGGCCTGAGGTCACATGTGTAACATGGTGCAAGCAGCATAACAAACCATCCAGCAACTGTCTGGTTTCCAGTGAATAATTCTTTCTTTCTTTGTATCTGGTGTGTGATTTGTCAAAAACAAGAAGTTACCACAGTCAACTGGGGTTAGAGCACATACAGATAAATATCAGCAATGCAAGTGATTCATATTTAAATGAAGCAAACTTAAAATCAGTAACAATACAACAACATATATGATAAATAAGTAGATATATAATGTTTTTATACGGTTGTATTTTGCGGATGTTGCGGTAGAGTTTGTTTTTTATTTGTTAGATTTCTACAAATCATCTTAAAAGAAAAACATTATTTAAAACTCCTTTTTTTCAATTATTAAATCCTCTTTGGGAAACAATTTGCCATAATTTCATGTCATGCAGATTGTGAAATGCAAGCAGCTGCTAACAAGCTATAAAGACAGCACTTTCTGTTCAAACCACACAGTTGCATAAGTTGTTTTCCAGACAATTCAAGAGCTATTTAATGATGGCAGAGTTTAACCTTAGATGTCGCCCACACAAATTACTCATTTGGCACGTAATAGACCATTACAGCTAAGTTTCATTTATGGAGAAGACAATGTTTGCTATGTTCCATCATCCTGTAATGGTTGTGATGAGTGGTTGGGAAGTTATGAAAACCAGAAGATGAAGCCCGACGAGCCCTAAAGAAATACCACCGAAGACGAGTCTCAAGTCAATATGGTGCAAATTCCCCCTGATGAAAGCACATTAACCAATCACCGTGCGTTTGCATTTCAGTCGTCCGTAGACCATTACTCAGCTCTGTAATTATACCACATATTCCATATATTACTTTGACTGAAAGAATGCCAATTACAGTGCTTTAACTCTGTCTCTCAGTGTGCCGGCTGATGCCTCCATAAAAGTCTGTGATTAAATTACTCAGGGGAAAGCACTCACATTTTATATGACAACCCCTGATGCATCGCTCAGCTTCGAATTCCCCAACCAGCAGCAAATCTTCAGAGAGGCTGCGACTGAGGACAGGTGGGTCCAGATGACTGAGAGACACTGAGAGACGAGTCCTTTCCATCTCTGCGCCATTATTCTCTGTCCTCTTCTCCTGATATAGAGCGAACGTAGCTGCCATGCATATTGTATCATCTGACAGGAACAGACCGACCACCTCCAGCGGCATTGTGTTTTCTTTGCAGCTGTCAAAATGCTAATAAACACAATGCTTATCATCGTGTAACAGCGCTGTGAAAGTACAGCCATGAAGTATGAGTGGTGTGCCTGTGAATGAAGGGGCTCTCCAAACAAAATCATGACTAAAGAGGGGTTATTGAAAACTTCTTTTGAAATGTTTGAAGTACTTCTAGCACCAGCAACAGCCAACTGCCCTTCTTTCAGTTGAAAACGCAGTCAAAGGCTTAAAATGAATATACAGTAACTATCTACTCCCACACGTTCCACTAAGACTGAAAATTCCCTCATCTGAGACGAGCGTCTGCCGCAGACTGTAGGTGTTGCTGCACTGATGAACGCCGGACACTGGCACCGTGAGAGAACCCTGTTTGAGGCACACAAACAGCACAGTAAGAACTTTACATAACACTCGAATGCGAGTTTATTCAAGAATTTTTACCCCCCCTGTCGTGCGGTGCACGGGAGTGATTTTTAGACACGCGGTGTGAAAAGCTAGGTCTGGAGAAATTTCCTTTCTGTATTTCACTGCAGAGAAATTCAAAAAAAGTTGTACAAGTCACGCTGGAATGTGAAATGTGAGTTCTGGGAAGACATGGGCGAGACAGACACAGAGGCTCTTCTGACAAGGAAGGAAACCTTAACTTGTCAATCACGTCACTCCTCTGTCAATAGCTGTTTAATCCTCTGCTGAAAGCTGGTAGGTGCTGGATCCAGAGGCAGACAGGAGGTTAAAGGGTACGTGAATGACAACCCCCACCCGACTCCCTCCTGCTGCAGGAGCTTGTTTCCATCTTTGGTGCATAGTTGGCTGAAAGGTAAGGACTGTAATCATTTCATTGTTGTCTGTGAAACCAGACATGTGAGTGTGTCTGCTCTTGACGGTGAGTGGAAGTGATGTTGTGATGCTGTTATCAACTTTTGCAGATGGCATTAAGTGTCTGCGCTACAGAGCCAGTCCCAAAAAAAAAGCCAGTTAAAGTGTTAATCAGCTGTGTTGATACTGTACGTGTGGCTCTAACCACGTCCTAATTAAATGAGCACGGTGTAGATAATACACTCGTTTTGAACAGAAATACATTTGAGCTTATATAAGCCTCGTCATCGCCATGACAACAGCTTTACTGGCAACACGGAGATGTATTTGTGTATAACCACAGCAACGTCCTCCAATTGAATTAAGCTGCACCTGTGCACATTATAGATGGAAATAATAGAGTGAAAGCAACTGCTGCAGTGATCCTGTTGCTCGCTGGGATACGAGCACGAGATCGTTCGCTTCTGTTGCTTTGCACAGCACCAAGTGGAGGTTTCTTCTCACGCGCGTCTGAAATGATTCATCACCCTACATCAGTTCAAGATGAATCAGCCGATGAGCACAAGTGAAGTCCAGATAACACAAACACACAAACAATCGCACCGTTCTGCAAGATTCTGTGAGAATAATGCTGAAAAGTTCCCGTTTTTGCAATTTACAATAAACCCCTGACCTCCAATTAGTTATCTCGTGAAAATACATTTGACATTGAAAACATGGCAGCTTGTTTTTCTTGATCTTCCTGACGCATCGCAACAGACGTGTACAATGAGCCGAACATTATTAAAGAACAGTAAAAGCACAAAATCTGGATACGATGATGTCAATGTGAAATAAACAGGTGTATTGTGAAGTTTTTCCCATTTTTTGTTTACCACTGGGATATAAACTAAACAGCGGATTTGTGGAAGGGCCACTGAGACGAATACAGAGAATATTAGATCAGAACCGACAGTAACAGTGGAGATGTGGCGAGGACATGGCTTCTTCTCTCCGGTACACTGGCTTCTCTGTCAAATAATTGGAGAATGTTATGCCAGCTCTGTCAATACATTTTCTCTGAGGATAACGGTCCTGTGCCGATGAATATTTATGATGAGTACAGATTATTGTAATAAATATTTGACCGTACTCAATTCACCAAGCTGGTTCTATTGAATAACAGTTATAAAGATTTAGATTTAGACGTGTTCAAACTATTCATGTAGTGTTTTTATTGTAATTAAATATAGAGTTCTTTATCATTTGTTTTTTTTAAATTATATTTATATCTTGTCAAATCAAATCACTTACTGAATAGTTTTTCAGTTTTACCCAACATATTTAATATTTTATATATATATATATATATATACAATAAAACATGGTTATGTTTATAGAATAATTGCAGTCATGGTAAATAAAAAAATGAATATTGATTTTATAATATAATACAGAGAAAATAAATAATGGTAACCTCACTTCACTTGTGAGGCCATTAGATGTATTTTTTCAGATGAACATCATTTTTTAGAAAGACTGTTTCACACGACCACTAGATGTCTCTTAAAAATATAAAAAAACAACATCGCATTTAGCCTCTTGCCCGATCAACCTATGAGGTGGTTCTTGTGGGAGGGATTGTCTCTGGCATTGATTGGATTCGGTGACCCGATATAGTTTTTTACCACAAAGTAATTACCTCTAATGTCAAGTCATCAGGAGAAGACCTAGCTTACAGTCTCCACTAACATCTCTGACTGCATAATTGAACATCCTAAACTATGATTAAAATATCACAGCTTTATGAATTCATTACTCACTGCAAACATGCTAATCTAAAGTAAGGATATATATTGATGTAATTAGAGCTGACAAAATGTTTCCATGAACCTCCTGCAAATGCCAAGAGCTGCAACAGATGCTGGTTAACTGGAATTGAAAAAACGGAAACTTATTCTAGATGATATTTACCTTATATATAAAACATGGCTGTACTTAACAACTTCAAATCATTGTTGTGAAAAATGCTCATTATATTCACAAAGAGAGAGAGTGTGTTTGCTTGCTTATCAAATGAGTTGCTATTTACAGTTGATTAATTGACTAATCAATTAATCAACAAAGGATTTCGGCTCCACTATCGTACAGTGTATGGTGATAGGTGATAGGTGATACAGGTCCCGTGTTCATCCAAATAAAAGTATGTGATCTGGTCATGATGGTTTTAGAGAACTGACGCAGTAACACAATAAATAGAACAGGTTGGTTTCTAGCAGTAAAAAGAAACACTATCCTGTAATGCAGCCATTGTTTTCTGTTATACAGTTAATTTGTTTTCAGCGTTGCTTTCATGTTCGTTGGGTTTATGATCAGAAATACACAAAAAGACAAACATCTGCAACAGTAAATTAAAAATGATCAACCATGCAGATGTTTAAAATGACTGCGGTGGGCTGGCACATGTGATAACAGAGGTGAAGGAGACATGTATGACAGAGGAAGAGGAGGGTGAGGGAGGCAGATGGAGTTTAAGATCAAGGACGTGGACTAAATGCTTTGTTTTCATTTCTGATCTCGGTGGGGGGGAACAATGCGATGAGGCTGATGCAGAAGAACCAAGCAGGATAAAAGCAAAACCCTGTAATGCACTGTGACACAGGGAGGAAATGGTGGAAGTGTTCGTCTGATAAAAAAGCCATGTGTCCAGTCAAATATTAATGATCCCATGAAAGGCTTTACTCATAACGCCAGCTATTCTGAATGTATAAGGAGCACAGTTACACAGAATAGTGATAAATAACTTCTTCCAACCCTCAGAGCCACACCCCTTTCTCTTTTAATAGATGGGTATACAACACAGGCAGGCACATCTCTCTCTCTCTCTCTCTCTCTCTCTCTCACACACACACTGAGCAGAAACAGTGTGTGTTTGTGTGTGTGTGCCCGTGCATGTGCGTGCTCAGTGTTTGTGCAGCCCCGACTTATTTTTCACTTTTCCCTTTAACTTCCTGTGAGTCACCAGCAGAGGAGGAAATACTTTATAGCTGTACCTTTATTTTTATGCGAAAACACGGCTTAATGCACACGGAGAACAAAAGCAGGAATCTGGTGCAATGTTTTGCTTCACTTGTAAATTCCTGTGCACCTACTTAATTTGCTTTGCTACTCCATGGTAAAGTGCAGTTATGGGGCCGTTACATAACCTTTGCTTATTTAAGTATGTCATGAGCCTAGAGTGGCTTATGTAACTTTACAAGATGGTATAAATCTGTAGATCCTCTCCTCTCTTCACTTATCTAAGATCCCAGATACATCTTTTGTGTCGATGGAAATTGCTCCCGGAGAATAAGGCAGAAAGTGTCCTTGATTATCATGCATGAGATTAGTTTCTCTAAAGTGGATGGTGTCTCCCCACAAGTCTCTTTTTCTCAACCACAATTAACATGTTGCATGCGCCGCAGAGCCGGCTGCGAATGTCGCCTGCCACAAGTGAGATTCGGGGAGAAATGAAGTTATTTCAGAAATTCACAATTACTGTTTTCCAAAGTCGCCACAAAAGGAATGAAAAGTGCTTTGATGATAGTGTAGAGTTTAATGGCTGCTTGTTCATTTGTCTCTCACAGAACGACAGGGAGAGATCAGAATCTGTGGAGTTTGGCCTTAACAGTTTGTTAATGGGAGTAAACTGTGATACAGAGAAGACAAACCTGTGACTGTTGAATGCTTCGTGGATGAGTGGTTGGGTATTTGCCCTGATATTACATAACCCAAAGGCTCCAGTGACTGTTTACCTTTCCATTGTGATTAATGAGATGAAATTATTCCTGAGGGTGGAACTTGTTTACACGTTTAAAGCACCGATTGTGGAATTTAGATTATAAATAAATATATAATTTTCCGCCTCTAGCTGGAGGCTTGAACAAGAGCCTGTGAATCACCTACGTAACTGGTACTGGGAACAGTTTGGTGTTGGAGTCAGCGACAAACAGGTTCAGATGACTGCACTTTTAAAGAGGATGGATAGAATAAATGACAAGGAAGATGTTTCATTCTCCTGTAGAAAAAATTCTTCTGTGGCTAAGAGGGCGTATAACTCATTTCACACTCAGACAATAACTAACCACCACATCAGCCTCACATTTGTAAATGACTTGTTGTCTTACATTCATGGGGAGGATATCTCCCAACTACAAAGAACTACTAAAGCATCAACATGGCCTCAAAGCCGTCAAAGGCAGTTACGTCTAAATTGAATCCAAAATGAAGACTAATACAGTGGATTCAGATCATTCAAAAGCAGCTATGCACTGAGTGAAAATGAAAGCATTGTTATGAAACTAAGTTTAAAGCGACAGTGATGAAGCAATAATGTGTGACGGCCTCCTCTGCCCCAAGTGGCCAAAACAAGCAATTCATGCAAATTTAAAAAACAATCAATCACTATTTCTAACATTGATTCACCTTCCACTGCATCCTAACATAGGCTGCCTTCAAACTACACTATGTAAAACATGAATATGACAGTGAAAGGGTTTGAATCTTTAACTTGGATCTAACATGAAATCTTTATTTAGTCTAATAAAGTTAGATTTTACATTTAGAAAAAAACAATAACAAAGTATACATATCTAATATTATGTGTTTTTACTTTGGGTAGAACTGAAAACACATGATTTCAGATATTTACAGTAGATATTTTGTCATTATCTTAGTGCCATAATTAAAATGATTTCATATTTAGCACCTTGCAGGGTGGCTCATGTGTGGTGAACGTTATCAGTTTATATGTATTTGTAACTGTGAACATGAACTTGCAGCACAGGATGTTGATTTTAGCAAAATCTACGCTTGTTGAACTAATGATAGTTATTTTGCTGCACAGGCCACCACACAAATAAATCATGTTTGTGGCGTTTAATGAGATCTTATACACTGTTGCTCTCATATTTCAGCAGCCCATCCCACCTTGCCCTTTAGCTGTCGGACCAGGCTACAGACAGGAGCGATTTCAAATCTTTTTGCATCAGCCTTGATTGGCTCGCCGCCTGCCCCGCAGGTCGACTGGCAACTGGGAAAACTCCAGAATGTCCAGATGGCCAGTCCGCCTCAGAAAGCACTTCACCAATCCCACATCAGTGCACGCTAAATTTCACATGATACTTCAGTAGTTTAGCACTCAGCAATTCTAAGAAGATAAATCTAATGAAGGCCGTGAGAAGCAGGTTTTAGATTGTTTGATTGCCAGAATTGTATTACCCACAACTCCCACTACAATTTGTCTTTTAACACTTCTTCCAAATCGCTTGTAAAATCCTGCATTCAGCTAAGGCCTGCATGTTATTGTAAATATGGGCAAGAGAGTCTGTGAGGCAGGAAGTTACTGAGTTCTTTGCTTCCTGTGGGCTGTGTATTGTTGTGGTGGAAAATATGAAACAATCACCAAAGTTCAGCACTAACTCAGGAGCTGGGTTCTGCCGTCAGCGTTTTTTGCACCAAACGTGCCAAAAAGCCGGCCATGTTTCAAAGTCTGTCTCGAATAATAACAACTGGTGTGTTCTTTGCAGGCTTCATGATCCCATACAATCCACTGTGCAGCCAGTTGTTTGATGGCTCTGTTCAGATCATCATGTTGCATTTACAAGGTGAATGGTTAAAATGGTTCTCATACATCACATGAAGTGAACCAATGAAATTGCCCCTGCAGGATGGAATTAAAGGCAACGAGTCGTCCAACACCATTGTTCTTAAAAGCAGCCCGCACACGATCTTCAGCACAGACACACACAGTTCATCAATCTATTATTGACTCTATATACTAACATTTATTTACAATTGTGGTATAGTTGTCTCAAATATTATATCAAAACATCAGGTGTAAACTTAGGTGGTATTATATGTGCCCCAGTTTACCACTTCAGGTTTTCAAAACCAAGACCAAGACTGTAAATAACATACATAACACATAACGTAAACTCCTGTATTCTCTCAAATCACCAATAGGGGGTGACTCCACTGGTTGCAAAAAAGATGTAACATTTTTTCCTGAGGAGTTTATGTCTCAATCTCTGGTTTTAGGTATTTGTCAGTGCAGCATAGTGTTCGTTTGGTAAGTGTTGGTCTGAAGTAGAATAAAAAAAGATAATAAAGTTTGCCCTTCGGCCTGGATACCTTGTGACTGACAGCTTGTACCATCCAATGGCTGCAGGTTACAGGTGTAAACATGGTAACTTCTGGTTTCAATTAACCAATATGGCGCTGAACAAAAGGGTTGTCAATAGAATATTAATGTTGAGTGAATGATGAAACCCAATGGACATTTTTATATTATACCGTTGTCGTTAACTGGTAAGAATACATGTATGTAGATATTACTATGAAATGACTGATGAAAGCTTGTTGGTGTATTATCTTTCAGACTGGGTGCAGGCAGAGTTGTTCAAAACCTGACTTTATGATTCAAATAGCGAGACTTTGATGGAGTCTGTCAGTTGTGGTACAAACGAATCATTTTTCTCTTTTCAAACATGTAAATGTTTTAATACACTTAATGGATGGGGAATAGATTCATGCTCTGGGGTATGATTTTGAAAGCAATGTTTTTCAGATAATACAAAGCCCAAATGAAATTAAAGACCTTGCCATTTTTTTGAGATCAAACTTAATTTAAAAGCAATCTAATCAAAAATTACCAATGTTTGACTCGATCCAGGTTGGTAGGCAATCTGTTTTTTTTTTTCAAATGAAGACTTGAAAATATAAATATCTAATATGTGAGATTTTAAGGAATTCTTTCACGATTTTTTCTATTTTATTTATTCCTCATTTTCATTAACGTCTAACCAGCAATAACATTAACTCACACTGTATTTAAATCAGGAATGAAAACTGATGCTTTAAATTTTATCAAGTTCATCAAAATTATTCTGCAGAGCAAGATCAACAGCAGCAGAAGGACATCAGTGAGTGAACCATGTATATTTTTTTATCTTCTCCTCTTTCCTCGACACCTCTCACATTCAAATGACCTCTGAAGGCAGCTCTGGGATCTGCCTGAAAGATATTACAGTATTTTGTCTGTGTCTGCAACGTGCAAGACTCCAGTGCCGCCCTCCCCCACCACCAACGCTGACCTTTCATATTTAATATAGCATGTTGGCTAAAGGTCATTTTACTGTTTTGGCTTCTCTCCGCTGGTTTTGTTGTGTGATTGGAAAATGCCCACAGAGTCCTCAACATATAAATATTTCCATGTTGCTGTCAAAAACATGCAAAGGGCAAGTAATCACAGTACATTTCCAGCAAGTGATTGTTGAGATCTCTAATCACGTCGGGCTGATTAGCTCAAACCCAGCAGGCACATTTATTATGTTATGAGTCTCTCCTCCCATTAATTTCCATCACTTCTTTCCAGCCATGATCAGCTTCGTGTTCTCATGACCCGAAGTCTCGCACGGGGGGGGGGAGCTTGAAATCAACTAAGACCTTATGTATCGTGTGTCATGAATTGAAAAATAAAATACTTTGTTATCAGGGAAAGCATCACCTGTTCAGAGCACTAAATTATCAAGATATGAATATATATTTTCTCTTTTGACCACAGATTTAATGTCGCTGGTGTGTGTGTGTGTGTTTTTCCCCTCAGACGTTTCTTTAAATGCAATAGCATTGGATTTTCTTACATTAGAGTTCCCAATCATATAAAGTGGCTGCTGCCGGCTGCGTGTGACAGGTGCAGAAACCTAAACAGCCTCTTTGAAAAACCGAATCCCTCATTGCTAAAACCATGCACATTATTTCATTACGGGCAGTTCTTATAACAAAGGAGACATGCCTCCACTCCTCTGCGTTCGCTATATTGTCGAAACGATTTCGACCTTCAGCAAATTTTACTCATCAACTGGAATTTTTTATACTTTTGTTTCATCAGGCCGTCTTTCATTCTGTCATCATCTCCCTCTGTGGTGGTTCTGTTTTAAGACTTGGGGATGTGAGAGGCTCCAGTTAAGCTTCAAATGGCTCTCCTCCCTTCCCAATGAGATGGAAACATTAATCAATTAGGTTGGCCCTTAAAGGATCTGAAGGAGATGAAGCTCCCCTCTCTCTGAAAATGAAATGCCACAGACTTTTAAATCCAGTCAAAGGGCATTTTTCCCAATCTTGCTCTCTTCTCTTTTTTCCACCCCTCCCTTTCATTCCCCACTCCCTGTTTCATTCATCTTCGCTCCCATCCCCCCCTCTCATTTCTCATGTGCAACACAAGTAGAAGGTCGAGAGGAATGAGAGGGTGATGAAGAGGAGGTTTTATTCAGCAGTGGAGCGGGAGGATGGGAGGATGATGGGGCTGTGAAAACATGAGGGGAAATCACATTGTCGGAGAGTAAATCTACAGCGTTAAAACCAACTTAATGTTGTTATTATATTGCATTAGATGGAAGATTGTTACCCTCTTTCTTTGTTATAATTTCATGTTAAAATCTGTATTTGTTTCATTGCTGAACTGTCATTTGTACTGTGGAAATAGTGCAACAGATGATATGTGATCTACTAAAATGATCATGGCCCGTGTATGAGTGGTAAATATTGCATGTGGTTGCTTTGCATCTGGTGGAAATGCAACAGTAGCTAATTACTAGCATGGAAAAGGGTCACGCAGAGGGTGGAGCGTACTCCGTGAATGGCAGTTGTTTCAATGGCCGATTGTCCAAAGGAACAAGAGACAACATAGTCTCATTATTGAAGGTCAGTGGCTAGAAAAGGTTAGCAAAGGTTCACCAGTGAACAGCCCTTTGTGGTGCGACTGCCACGGCCTCACACAGAATTTATTCACACGAGCTTTGATACAAAACTCAACTGTGCTTTGGTAAAGAGAAGTGCAAATCCTGCAGAGTGTTCTTTGGCACATAATTGTTGTTTTTCTGGAGCCGTTGTACATTTGAGTTTATTTGCACATTTTAATGAAGCCGATTCGATGCCAGGAAATGATTCTGACTCTTGCATTTTGTCATTTGAGTTAAGTTCTGTTACAGGTTGTACATTCAGAGAACAACTTGACATAGACAGGACATCACTATGATACCACGTATATATGATATATATGACGTCGTAGGAGAGCAAATATAATCTACTAGGGGTCAGAAGTGCTCTGTATCAAAATATCCTTGGATAACAATGCTGCCCTTTGTGAGTCTGTGGTCACTGTGTCAGATTTAGGCAATATGAAGCTACTTACTGTGTCTCCAACATCTGGATGCTGCATCTGGACCCATTATAAGCCAGACAAACACAGAACTGTATTCTGCCAAAACCAGTCATGTCATCACTTCCATTGTTTGTTTTCACTCTTCTTTCCCAGAGTCAGTTTAAAGTCATTTTCTTGTCTTCCATTCATGAACGTAGCAGTTGACAGTTTACTTGTATGTTTGAGGAGAATGTTTTTTCATTCAACATATTTTAATGGCTGAGTACAAGCGGAAATGTGAAAGGGGGGAAGTGAAGCACCTGAGTACCACTCTGATTTAGCTCAAATTGACATGAAGTGAAGGTCAGTGCACGAAAAGTCACTCATGAAGGTATTTACAAAGCATTTTAAAAGCTGCTCTATTGAAGGTGATTCACAGAACACGAACAACATAAATCAACGTATCGGGAAGCCGGTTCGATTTAATCAGTTTCCATGGATTTGATTATTTCTTCCACGAATTTGCAGCTTCTGTGAAATTCGGTGAAAACACTGTTTTGTAGTCATTAATGAGTCATCTCTGTACTTGGCGGCCCTATTGAACTATTTCCTGTTTACCATTTCTTGTCTGTTTGGTTTTCTCGGGACGGCCTTATATGGAATCACATCCAGTGCACCAAAGCAATGTTAATACAACATTTATATTAGTGCTAATATTTAGGACTTTAGCTCTGGATTAAGCAAGAAAATAAAAAACATCCACGTGAAAGAATGAGGTTTTTCTTCTCAGATGCTAGAAAGTAAAGTACTTGACCTATAAAACAACTGAGCAATTTCTGAACCTGAAAGCTTTGACAAAAGAATAAGCATGAATATTTTACACGAAATGACCAGCAGTGAAAGTCCTGCAGTGTCTGACGAAACTGCACCTTGACAACTTCACTTCCCATAACTGGTGGGGGAATGAAGTTCTTATTATAGTGACATTAAATAACACTTGCATAACTCTGCTTATTTGTTACAGATGAGGGAATAGACTAATGTGTCTTCTCTCGTGTGAATGAGGAGGAGGCCGTTTAAGAGATACTGAATTTAGTGTACAGGAGGAAATGTACGATACATGGCATCCAAAGGTTGTTAGTTGATGTACACACCTCTCTCTCTCTTTTTGCTTCCTTTCTGCTTCCTTTTTACATCAAAGCAGCCTGGTTATTAAATCTAGAATTACCGCACTGCACTTGTATGCGTCCGCCAACCAGTGCAGCGTCCACGTACATATTTCTACACACTTTTCCCCCCAGATTCATATAAGGTGACTGTGACCTTTGACCTTTGACCACTGAAACATGATCACTTTATCTTTGAGTCCAAGTGACAACTTGATGAGATATCATTCAAAAGGATGAGGCTACCTTGACCTTTGACCTTTGACAACCAAAATCTAATCAGATCATCCTTCAGTCCAAGAGAATATTTTTTACCAAATTTGAAGAAATGCCCTCAAGGCATTCCTGAGTTATCGAGTTCACTGATAACCAGCCTTCTCATGCTTTACCCACTGACCATCCAGACAGTTGGACAGTGTTCATTATGTGTATTTATACTGAATATTCCTGCACAAATATGAACTATGTACACAAACAATATTTCTAGATCTACAAATCGTAAGCGTGCAAATTGTGTATGGGCCTATGTGAACAACAAGTTTTATAAATATGCACAATATATTTTTACAGCTGCCAAATATTACAACATATTTACAAACTTGAATTATTGAGTTTCAATCTTCTCCTCATCTTGAATTTTTACATGCACACATTTCGACAAGGTTCTCTTTTAAATAATATGCTCAGCCAACATTTTCTGTGATAAAATCTTTTTTTATCAGTCACAATCAATTCTGAGCTGACATAACAACTGCAGCTTGAATCTGTTTCTCTTTTCTCACCAAGGAGCCTTGTATATATAATTTTGACACCTCTGAGTTAAGGGGAAAATAACAGCCATCTCATAATAGGATAAAAGTGGTTGTTAATAATATGCAGTGGTGTAAACTAAAATGTAAAGACAGAGAATTAACAAAACCTCCAATCACAGTGTGTGTTTGAGATAAAAGGGACTGTTAAATCTTTGGTGTTATTTATCATTCACTGTAGATTTCCCAGAGGAAGAAGAATTAAAAACTGACTAAATGCAAGAGGAGAGATCTGAGGGGCCGAGCGGAAAAGGAAGGAAATATTTCTGTGGTTATCTTTTGCGATTTGTCAGTAAACATTTTGTTTTAAAGTGAAAATTATGTATCAAAGTTTATGTCGGATTAAAAGCACAAATCAAAATCACCAAGTTCCTTTAGTCAAAAAAAAAGAAGAAAAAAACACTTAGAGGGAATGAAAGTTGTGCACCTCTTGTCTCAACTTTAAAAAATCATGATCACTTAAACTCAGACAAAGTTATAAAACCAGTTCTGATGTCATCTAAGTACCGGCAGCATCAAAACCCTTAATGGAAAACATTGTTTAACATTTTCCTCTCATTTCCTGGTGCTAGCAGGAGCTCTTACCACGGCAATAAAAAGTGTTTTTTGCACTGAGTGGATGAACGTATTTTGAGTTTGCATCCTACACTCTCGAATGCTTGTGTGACTTTGCCTCAACTTTTGTCCCCCATTTATTTACATATCACACCAGTCCCCACTCTGTCCACCCATCCACCCCACGACTTATTCCACCATCCGTTTTGCTCTGTACCAACATCCTCCTCTCGCTTCCACCTCCTTCTTTTCATCCAATTTCTTCCACTAATCACAAATTTTCCTTCCTATATGGAATAATTCCCTCTGTCTCAATACTTGGTGTTAACGCAGCGCTGCCTGCAATACAAAAAAATTACACACATTCCTTTCCCATGAGGCCACGAGTCGACTCATGCCACAGGCCCCTGTGCAATGTATCTACTGCTGTAACAGTGACTGAGAGGCAGTGAGGGAGAGAGAGAGGGAGAGTAGAGCCAGACAGACAGTGACACAGAGACACACAATGAGGAGAAATCAGTATCCTTGTCCCAGTTAACCTCACGAGCTCAGGGTCCAGGCAACCCGAGCCGGCAGCTCATGGCAGTCCGCCACAGTGAGCCCACGGTGTGACCCATCTGTGCCTGGTATTAAAGCCGGCTCACACCCCAGGGCCGGAGCCACCATGCTGCGAAATAGCAGCACAGACACGGGCAGAGTCCTGAGGGGGCCAACATGTCACCCACTGGGCTGACAACGGCAGCTTGGTTCACACAAACACACGCTTCACACACTGGCACAAAAACTCTCACAATGCTACAAAAGCACAGGGGGAAAAAAACTGAATGGAAAAAATAAACACACATTGGTAGGTGTGCAGATCTCACTTGTTGCTCCGCGTTGTAAAAACACTTGAGTTACACTTTTCCGAGTGAGCACATAGCACAGCTGCGCCTCACTCTTAAGAGCAGTGTGATACACACTTGGCTGTGATGTTATTCTCCCTCTCTGAACTTATTTGAAGCTCTGGTTGGACATTGTTCTGTGTTTACATCCTGTTGTGTCGACCCCTGTGTGACTATGTTCTGCTTTTGTCCGTGTGTGTGTGTGTGTGTGTGTGTGTGTGTGTGTGTGTGTGTGTGTGTGCAAGGGTCAAAACTGGAGCCCAGCAGTAATGTGTATTATGTTCATTATGTGTATTCCAGTGCCTGCTGACTGGCGGACAGGCATCATAATACATTTCTGAAATAGCTGGGTAGTAGAGAAGGAGGTGAAACGTTCTGTTCTAGTTCTGTACTAGTACTGGAGTAAAGAATCAAAACAATCCTCGACTGCTGTGGTTGATTTCACTCATCCAGTCAAAACAAGGACTTGAGTCTGACATCAGGGGTCAGTCGTGTGATTATCATTGATTGATCAATTACAGAAAAACAAGTTTGAGCAATTCTTGCTTTGCCTTTTCAATCGAACATTAAACATAAAAAGAGATTGAACACAAAAAATAAAGGTCAATAACAACATTTCAGACTACCTTACTAGTTGAATAAAAATATATTAAAATAATATATATATACACATAGGTATATACACGTGTATTTTGTGTAAAGAACAGCAGCAGAGGAACTGCAAAGTAAACCAGTTTTCTCTAGACATGACTGTAACTCAGTCATAAGTCACTCTTCTGCTTATAGTTCAGGATGCAGCAGCTATGGCTTCTTGATTGTTTTAACAGTCACCGTCATATCAGGACCCTTGGTACTTTCCACTGGCTTTGTCCATTTAAGAATTGGTTTTAATGATCACTTTCAAAGCATCTGGCCTCAAGCTACATCATAGAAGCGGACCCCATTCGTGCCTGTTTGCGGCCTGAGATCCTCAGGTGGAGCCCGGCTGGCTGTTCCAAAGTCGAGGAAAAAACTAAAGGTGACTCTGCTTTTGCCATCAGGGCCCCTCGGCTTTAAAAAGACCTGCCTGAGGAGATAAGACTCGCTAAGTGACTTCTTTTAATTCACTTTTTTTTTTAAAAAAAGCCTTTTTATGGACTTGCTTTCATGTGATGTCGTCTTTTCATTATTTTCTTATCAACTTTTTTGTGAATTCATCTATTTACTTTTTATTTTCCTTTTACTGCTTTTATGTGATAAAAGTTTTAAAGGGAAATAGTCTCGTATTTATTTCACTGAGGAACACTTTGTCTTGTCACATTGTAATCCTGCCGATTCCTCCCGTCAAAGCACTTCAATGCAATTTAATCACAGTCTATCATTATCAGTGCAACAGGTCATAAAGGGAGTAGTGCATTGTTGAGTGAGTGTGTGTGTGTGTGTGTGTGTGTGTGTGTGTGTGTGTGTGTGTGTGTGTGTGTGTGTGTGTGTGTGTGTGTGTGTATAAGCACTTTGCCAGTCCGGTCCTGGATTGTAAAACTCCAGATTGGGTTCAGAGTTGTAATCTCCTCACGTTCAAGTAAAATCAGCCTGTGTCCCGCCACTGGAGCGGTAACTTGACCTCGGTGTGGGAGGACTCAAGTCTCCACCAATCCCCCCCCACCCCCCACCCCAACACACACCTGTTCCTCCTCTGGCCGGTAGAGGTCGTAGCCTAGCAGCCGCTGTGTGGCCGGGAGCGCGTGGATGGATCCATCCGTGTGCGCTCCCACATGACAAAGCTACAGCGCGTCTGGAAACCGGGGACGGAGCACGGTGCGCCTGGTTTTTCGGAGGGAGATCCAGTTCACCCGCAGCAGAGTGTTTGACAAACAGCTCGAGTTCCTGCAGAGATCACTGAGGCGGTCAGCTCTCTGCTTCTCCAAGTGAACTTTACAGGGATGTTGTAGTGTCGGAGCATCACCGCGCCGAGCCGCGAGCGAACAGACACAGTGTTTAAAGTGAGAGAAGGACGCGTGTGAAGAGTGAACCACGGGAGAGACGCGCTCCTCTGCTTTATCCACTACTTTTTGTTGGGTTTACGCACAAGAGAAATATACACGGATAGACAGACAGACAGAGAGACACACAGAGAGAGAGAGAGAAAGAGAGAGAGAGTGCGCGCAGGACAGAGAGACAGACAGAAAGAGGGAGGGAGAGAGAGCGAGAGAGAAAGAGAGAGAGAGAGAGTAGTCGCACGGGTTTTTTGGAGCTACGCTTTCATGCCGTCAGTCTTGCGGACTCTGAGATGGACGTCAGATTTTATCCAGCTCCCCCTGCAAGCGTGGGTTCATGTACGTTACCGACTGACTCCGGTTTGGACTATTACCACTCCAACAAGGTAAACAACCGATCTCTACTTTACACGGTCAGATGTACAGCCCTCAGTGATGATGATGATGATGAGGGTGCTGGTGTTAATGCATGCGTGCACAAGTATGGGTTTGCACATGTGGGGCCCATGCACAGGGGCATTAGTGACTATAGCGCTGCGCTTTCAGCTCCCTGTGGATGAAGGAGTGTGCCACGAGTCGACTCAACTTTTCTCATGAGCTGATCGTCGTAAACTCTGAAGAAAAAAAAACTCCAATGACACCTGTTCTGGCCTCGTGCACGCGCATTTTCTTTAGCTTTAATTATACCTTGTCAGTGTGTTCACCTGGATAAATGCTAGGTGTGCTTTGCGCAGAGTTGCACCCTTCTCTCCGGCGCACTGAACAAACTGGACTCACAATGAACGTGTGCGTCTATATATGTTTTTAAATGACATGTGCACTGATTAGTTGTTTCATTTGTTATTCAAATCTTTCCCGAGCAAAGTGCGCATGAAAAACAAGACTCTTATCTGCTGCATGCGCACATCTTCCTAGATGGGTTAATTTGTCCAATAAACAATTAATCAAGGTTAACGTCGTGGCAACAGCATGTTGTGTGTTGGGCTGTTTGTGATGCTCTTGTATATATAATATATATCTCTTGCATTCTGTAACAGACCAGTCTACGTTTGAATTTGTCTCATTTTGTCTCATCGCGTGTCAAAAGTGTCTCCACAAAATAGAGGCTCATCCATACATGCTTGCTCGTCGTTTGTCTTTTTGCGCATAAATCTCCTCTCATCACATTATAACTTTTTTTTTAAGAATGAATAATTCATCAGCAGCTCAAAAAGAAATCGTTCATTATGTGCAAAATTAAAGAGGTAGACATTTACGTTTATTCATCTTTTATGTTCTCATGAAACCTGGCTAAAGCTTCCAGAAGCTCATGCGTATTTACGCACGGAATTTCAGTGTAACTCTGACACTCTTATTTAAGACAGAATATTGTGCAAATAATTGATTTCACGTGAAAGGCTTCTGTTTGAAAGAAACGTATCACATTTACATTTTCCATCAGTTCTCTTTGGGTGTAGCTAAATATTGTTGAGTGTCCTGAATTATTCAGTTATTGATATTCCTGTTGAATTTAGGCCAGCTGTAAATAAATCATATCTCACTGTAAAACACCTTTTAATGCCCAACGACAGTGCTGACTGTTGCTTTTTGTGGGTAAATCTTTTTGGACTAATGACAGATATATAAACCCGGTGAATAGTCCTGCTGAAGATTACAAGTCACGGGCAATAAGGCTGGTTTCTTTTTCTGTGGTCAAGGTAAAACTTGTGTAAACATTTCTGGGCAGAGCTGGAAGGAGGCATTATGCCCGCAGCCATTCAAAGAGGTTTGCTTGCCTTAGCACCTGGAGGGAGGCCAGCAGGCAGTTAACATTTGCTGATGACAAAATGAAACATTATAGCACAGTACAATATTTGAATTGTTAATCTCCCCTGGTCATATACACAGTCACCTGCATATACTGTACACACACACACACACACGCACATACACACACAGAGGCAGCTGCACATGCACACACTCTCCCACACCCATAATCACACGTACACACTTGTTTGTTTTCTGTAAGTGCAGCGCACATGCACACACACAAAAACACACAAACACAAACACACACACACACACACACACACACACACACACACACAGCAGCTGCAGATGTATATTTAAGATCACAATGGAACCTGTCTCTCTCTCTCTCTCTCTCTCTCTCTCAGACTGAGACAGTGTCCCAGGTCCTGCAGCGCCAACACAGTGAACTGTTCTAGTTATCATGATTCAGGCAGTGTGGAGGTTGTTGGCCCGGTGAGAAGCCGGTTTAGGTTTCAAGGACAGAATCGTATAACATTGTCATTACTGAAGTAACAGCTGTGACTAAGATGTAAAGTGACACATTATCTTTATTGTGCTGCTGCTGCTACACATAACTGTTGAATAGTGATACAGGAGCTTAATGTGACATTTTGGCAATAGTTCATCTTTATGGAGGCCCTGTTTCAAGAGGAGGATGGAGCTGACCCCCCTGGAGGAGCACTGTGCTCGTAGTGCTGCAGTGGTCTCATGCTACTTTACATGCAGCTTGTAAAGATTATATATAAATCATGTTATCTCTTTGAATCCACAGGTATTATGTAGTCAGTTATTACATGCATGATTGGAGGAAATTGGAAAGATTATGTGTTTTTCACCGGTTTTAAATTTTTGTCACAAAAACAATTGAAAGGTTTAAATGATTCCCTAAAGCAGAGCTGTGCAGATGAGTATGAACAGACTTTACAGTCTCAAACTGGTTATTTGAGGCCTCCTTTGAGACATCATCTAAAACAAGCAAACTTTACAGTATATGTGTTTCCAGCCTATGTGAAACTCACTAGTCTGTTAATGACTTAATGCATAGTAATCACACCAACCAGGAAGTAAGCGTAATGTTAAGTGGGACACACCATAAATAAAAGCCCATCACTTCCTGTTCTATTGGTGTAAACTAAAAACACATCTATTTCTGAGAGGGGCTGTTTCGCTTTGTGATAGTGACTGCAAGTGTGTTATGTGTGTTATGTGTGTTTGTATACGTGTGTGTTTGTGTGTTTGTGTGTGTGTGTGTGTGTGTGTGTGTGTATGCTTGGATCCTGTTTTCTACCTGAAGGAGTTAAGAAATGAGGAACGTAAAGAATGTGAAAACTAAAACTGGTCGGAGCTGATCAGCGACATTGAGACTGATGATTGATTGATGTGTGCCAGGATTATGGATCACACTGACAGACATCAATACCACAGACCGAATGCACTTGACCTTTGAATTCAGGCAGCGGCTCCCCTGCAATTAGATGTAAAACATTGGTCTGTAGTCGACCAAAGAAAGTTGCGGTGGACTTAAATCGTACCTGCTCTTCAACCAATCCATTGGTCGCAGGAAAACTGAATCTGCATATAGTAATTCTACACTAAGTAATCAAAAAGCAATATACCTAGTGTACTTTGGCCCAACTTAATAGGCCCGTGCATCCTTCCTGGTAGCCTTATTGGCCCACATGAACTATAAACATCTACAGCTAGCATTAACAGCATATTGAATCATTTTAAAGTAAGAACAGACATGATAAGCTCATTCTGATATGTTTAAAAACAAAGCCACGTGTTCAATTGTTAATTGTGCATCTTGATGCGGACATGTTAGCTCCCAGCTTTAAGATGGTTTGCCATGTTGGTTGTTGAAGAGCTGTTTGCAAAGTCTACATTTGACTTTTTCATCATCTGTTTGAACAAAACGCAGCCACAATGAGAACTTGTCTGACATTGTGTCAGTTGGTTTGGAGCGGACTGTGAGTAAAGGTTCAGTAAACTTTACACAAATTGGGCCAAGTAGTTATTGGGCGATAGATTGTGACTGAAAATTGCTTGTCATTGCTTCTTTTCTCCGAATGTAACGCTGGCGAGTGTCTGACCAATGAGAATTTGTTCATGCGTGAGTATATTGACTTGTCCAACAGGAGACTATAGACCATTAATGTTGTCAATCCAAAAAGTGATTGAGTTTAATGACTTTATGCTTTGAATTCCTTTTTAAATCCATAATTTGAATCATGATCAAAAGACGAAACGATAGGAAGGTTAAGACAGAAAAGCCTTTGTGCTCGTCTGCATTTCATTGTAAATTCCTTCATAAAAAGACCTGAGCGTCCACATTTTCAGAACAATGCCAAAAAAACAACACATGAAGAAAGGCATTGATTTGTGTTTTGGTGTGAACCCCACGGCTCTGCTGCTCCATCCAACTTGCATTGTCCTGCACTTGCACAATCACCGTGAGTCATCTTTACTTTTCACCCAAGATTTCTCCTAATCTTTTTGAAGCCTCTCTGTATCTCTGCTGGCTGAGTGGGAGGCTTGTTTGTTCAGCGTACACTCAGCTGTGTATACCAGCGCTGAAGGCCACTTCTTCGCAAATGCCTGTTTTAGCGGGAGACTATTTGTCAAATGCATTATGACTTGTGCATACCCCCGGGCAGAATCACTCCGGTGAAATGAAGTTGGATAGATTACTGTTGCCGTTCCACTTTCTCCTCATCTCTCTTCCCTCTAACAGCACAGTGCCCAAGAGAGAGGCTCTCATGTAATTATACTGTAGTTATACTGTAGGTTTATAATCCAATGGTTTGCAGATGTTATTCTTTACATAGCTGCAGCCTGTTCCAACTTACTGTATGTTATTTATATATGCCAAAGCTGTTTTCACCGCAGTGCGGTGCAAACATTTTATTGATATAGAGTTTGTGCAGTGGAATTAGTTACAGAAGTGATAGATTTATCAAAGCATTTCTGCTGTATGTGTGCATGTGTGTGTGCAGTGCATACCTAATTGTTAACATACCTTCAAGTATGTTAGTCAGCATAACCCTCACTTATATAATGATCCCCATTTTCCTGTTACACTCTGTATTGCCCTATTGTATGTCTCTATATGAGTGAATGTTGCAGCAGACATTTTTCCATGTAAAGAGCAGGTTTTGAAGATGATGCACCCCTCCTCTTTTCAAGTGGTCCGTTCCATTTTCACCTCTATCTAAATCACTACATTAGTCACGGGACACTTCAAAGTATGGACGGACGGAAATATTCCCCATGTTGAATTCTCAGAATGTGTTTTTTTTCTCTCTCCCTCTCCTCAAAACATGACCGTAATAGAAACAGCAAAAAAGAAGAGTTATTCCAGCAGTGCCTCATTCTGTACACACAGAGAAGTTAATTACATGGAGGCAAGCATTCTTGGGTCGACAGCGTGGACTTGGGGTTTTTCATTGTGCCCATTCATAACATTCTGCTGACTGGCCAGTCCGAGTTGCAATATCCCAAACGTTCTCACTGGGAAAATGTTAACCCATGCATGACACAAGTGCACTGGCAGAGGGGAAAAACGCAGTGTAAAGCTGCATGGACTGGGAATACTCAAAAGTGGCGAGTTTATTGTACTAATGCTGCTACGGTCATTTAACTCAGAGCAAGTAATAGATAACGCAATGAGGGGTCGAGGAGTGAACATTATTTTCTGTATTTTTAAAAGAAAAATCATTAACACAGTCGACTTTGTGACGTTATCTTTTTCTTTTGGTCTAACCACTTCCTGGCACGATTCATAATCAAGCCTTTATGTCTCCCCCACATCTCCCCCTCTCTGTGTTGAACTTCTTCTCTCATTTACCTTCCCAGCAGCAATGTCAAAAGGTTATGGAGGGAAGCCGGACCGCCTGGGGCTGATTGTGTCTTTGAGTTAATGATAAGTAGCTACAGTGTTATTCTCTGTGCAGTGCCGCTTAGATTGTGCTCCGTGCATAGACCAGTACAGTAGGAGAAAACTGCACTATTTATGAAGGTTTAGCTTTTTGATTTAAAACCAAGGAAAAAGGAAACGACGGCTACATTCAGAGCATTTTTCAACTGAATCAGATTTATATGTGCAGCTACATGCAGAATGTCCTTATGTTTTGTTTATCTAGATAATGTTGTAGACCTGGCACCACCACATCAATGATAGCATCATTTCTACTCAGCAGCTACACTTACATGAGGTATCGGGGGGGTTCAGAGAACAGGTGAATGGATACAGTTCAGTCCATAACAGGGATTTAACACCATTGACTTCAGTTTAACTGACAGGATAGTGAAGGTGACAAAGCCTCGACCAGAGTCTGCAGCTCCCCCGTTTCTCCGCTCTGTACTTTATAACACACCAGACGTGACGCAGAGCTACTAGAGGTGTTAAGAGGGTCATAAGTCATGTATGGCTGAAAATAGATAGTATGGTTTATCCTGCCTGGTTAGCTACTTAATCACTTAGGTCCATAGAAACTGGCTATTTATGTCCATGATTGATTGTGTTAACGGCAGAGGATTCAGTCATGACAGTGCATTTTTTAAAAATTCTTTCCGATACACTTTTGTGATATAGCGCTCCTATCCAAATAATTCCTATGGAGCTTTTATGCTGTGATCTATCAGCCAGTTAAGTCATTTCATTTTGAGAAATGCTTTTAGGGTGAGACAGATAGAAGGATTTCAGGCTCGCTGACACACATGGCAAACTAACGTGACGTGACGGGCGGCTGCATCAGGACACGTCAGAGTAATTCCCACTCTGACGTTGAATCGCAAATCGAAGCAGCCCAGCTCTGGCCCCAGCCCGTGCCCCTCATTAAATCACATTAACCCTAATTATCGTCGCTGCCCCTTGAAACCCAAATACTACAGTCAGCCTCGACCCCGGCTCCTCAGCTGGATGATGCCTGTGTGTTTCAACCCCTGCACTTGTTGTAAAGGTGCCCGATGTGCCCAGATGTGAGCTTGTCTTCACCTCAGGAGGCCACTGGTACCAGTCGCTTTCCCTGCATGTCTGTCTCTCTCTCCCTGTTCGACTGTCTCTGCCTCCCCACCTCCTCCTCCTCCTACAATGCCTCCCTCTTCAGCCCAGTTTCCTTGTGCTGTTTTATATTCAGTTCTTGATTGGTTGGGGGATGGGGTGGTGGAATAGCATTTCGAGAGGTTAGCTGGTTTGTGCGGGGAGGGGGAAGTTGATTTGGTTTGTGTGTAAAGAGAGGGTGAAAGAAAGAAAGGCAGAAACAGAGAGAGAGAGGGAGAGGTGGTTTAGATAGAGGGAAAATGGAGAGACATTTTTGGGGGTACTTTATTTTTCAGATCGCCATTGAGACCGTAATGTCATTCAACGATGTGGAAACCAAAATGAGCCTTGCCACCAGATGTGTTCCAGTCCAGATAGCGACTTGAAAGACAGACGTTTATTGTTTTAGTGCATTTGGTGTGGTTCAGGCCCAAACTGCATGAAATGCTGATTGATGGATTTCACTAAAGAATGTGTGTTTATGTGCGTGCATGTGCATGAGTGTGTGTGTTAGGGAGAGAGAGAGGGAGGCATCTGCTTCATGTGATTTATTTAACCATTTCTGTCCTCTACTCTGCCTGCTGATGAGAAGGGGAAACTGTATTCCAATGTGCTACAGTAGCATTTTAAATGCACAATAATTTTCTTTCTATCAGCGCAACAATATGAAAAAACACAACCGGTCCAGTAATATTTTCCTTTGATATCTGCAAAATGTGGCTTTGATTTTTCTCCTTAGACTAAAAACAATACCGTATAACATGCTTCAGTAGAGATAAGTAGATGGCAGAAAATAGAACACAGAAAAATGCTTAACTCTACTCTACACACATAGTGGTTTGGGTGGTAATGCACCTTGACGTTGGTTGCCAGCTGTCAATAAACCAAACAAAGGAAAAGAAAAAGTATGATAAAGAAGATCAACAGAAAGACAATATCTCACTGTTGTTGGCTCGGTTTTAAGCCACAGTCAATACAAGCATCTAGACTGCTGTGACCTTCTGTTATGCAACTTTATATCTTTGGTTCACAGAGGGCACAAGTAAACTTATTGTTGTTGCCGACATTTAGCATCATCCACATGCATGTGGTTCAGACTGAAGGTCAGGAAGTGCGTGGCAACAACAGCTTCAGTATCCCCACTGTGAACCGCGTGGCCTCAATTACAAAAAACTAACATTTTTGTTGTTCCTGATGTTTTATGATTAAGGTTTCCGCACGCCAACGTGCATCCAGCGAAGACAAAACATTTTGTTGTGTTCTCCAAGCAAACGTGGGGAAAGCTGATCCTCATTAGGATAATTGCTTCATTTCATTCATAAACAAATAGACCACAAAGTGATTCTTCTCGAGATTATGAGCGTAGTTATTGGCCTTGGCAGATTTGTGTAAAGCAGGCTTTGGTACGTAAATTAGCGTAATCATTGTATGAGAAAACCGTATCAACATTTCAAATAAAGCACAGACGGAGCTCATCATCTCTCACTTTCACACTCACCACTCTGCAACAATCTTGCAGTTCATCCAACAATTTGTTTTTCATTCCGTCTCTCTGGGAACCGCATATTACAGCCTATGTTTTGGTACTATCATGGGTTTTTTTTTCAGCACAGGCTCTTCGTGAAACGGTGCGAGGCTGCCGTTTAGTCTTTACACAGGAAATGAAACACTAAGGACAGAGGAGGGAGTGAAGGAGAGGGGGGTGAGGGCAATTTTGAGGCACCTTGACAGTTTGGAGTGTGGACGTTTTGACAGCTTGTGGACTTGAATGATCACATCTGTTGTGGGTGTCACAGCATTGGGAGGGACAGTGTTTCTCGCCGGTCAAATTGCCCATCAAAATGAACGATTCATCAACAGGTTTTTGTGGGAGACAGGATCGCGCTCCCTGTTCAAAGAAGTGTGTTTTGATTAGCCGACTGACAGCTGATTCAGGAACAGGTAATAAAGTCTTACATTATATAAGAAGCACAGGGAATTTGCCTGTCAGAGCTGCAACATGGCTCATGGGCTATTTGGGCTACATCCATAATACTACCTTTTCATTTTAAAACATTTTCAAAATAAAACTGTCTACGTCCAAACAAACATCTTGACTCTGTATCAGTTTTAATCCCTGTCCATAATAACAAGCCTGAAAAAGTAACCACTCACGTACACTAGGTATGCATGTACTGGTATAACAGGAAACCATGTGCATGTTGAATAATAGCTTATGTCCTACTCATGTCAGCAGTTGCATCATTGTAATATGCATAAATTAACAGCCTTTAGCAAAGACAACAGGATCAGCAACGCTTGTAATCTATTATCCATATTGCGTTCTACAATGGTGGCAGGAGCTAATGCCGGTTGTTTTCTTACGGAAGGGGGTCATGTGATAGGAGCCTGACGAATCAGCAAAGGTTATGTTAACCCAATCAATAAGCGGTTGTTGGAGTAGTCACTTTTTCCAAACAGCTCCATTTCTGTCCGTCAACACTAGAACACTGCTCCACAGTTTGCAAACTTAAACGGGGCAAGTAACGTTTCCAAAATAAAACTCCAGAGATGTGTGGACAGCAGGCGTCGAGTTGATGCCTTTTAAACTGAAAACGTCTCTTAAAGGGCGACTCCAAATGCTGAATGTATAAAAACACTGATAAATACAGTGTCTGCGCTGTCGAAGAATGCAGCTGTTGGTTGTATTAAGAGAGGTTCGCAAGCCTGGGCAAACACGAACAGTTGTCTTAGCTTCCTGAGGCATGTCCTGTGCAAATAGAACTGGAGATGACTGGTTCAGGTCCACACTCACAGACCAGCGGGCCCACTAAGTACACACACCCAGAGACATACACTCTCTCACAGGTAGACACGCATATGCACGCATGCAGATTCAAGCATGTCCACACTCGCTCAGCGTAAATAAACACGTGAGCATGCAGACCACAGAAATGCTGGGGGGGTTGTTGTGCAGCGACAGCCTGAGTCCACTGCCGTGGAGTTTACTGTATGAACAGAATATGTATCCGAGTTAACCTGATGCAAACATTCAACACTTTCAATAAGCAGCAAGTGTGAATACAGTCTCAGCTCTAGAAAGATTTGTGGTCGACTAGATTGATCAGAGAGATAATTTTTTTTTCATGCATCTCGTTGCTTCCTTCTGTAATCGTCACAGTGGCTTTACAAACCAACTCAATAAATAACAAACACACTAGAATGGCATTCTCAATTAATGTCGTCACACTGATTTAACAACACTGAGATGAGCAGTGTTGAAAAGAAATCTATTGGAAATTTACGAGGAAACAGCTTTGAATATCAGTCAGTTAACTGTCCCAAGCTCCTGTAAAGTGAATACTCTTGCAACTTGGTGTTGATTGGACAAAACTACACTGACATCATGATGGGATCTCTCACTATTTCTTGAAAATGAATTATGAACAGATCAATATATAACAAAAAATAACAGGTAGTTGCATCCCTGAACCAGCGTGCAAAAATCCCCACATGAAATCAGGCCGCACATAATTACACATATAAAAATCAGTCCCATGATATGCCAGATTTAAAAAAAGAATCAAGATCCATGTATTATTTCCTGGGGAATTTGTAAAGATGTCAAGAAAATGGCCTCTCAATGTTGTATAAAGTAAAAGCAAAAAAAAAAAAATCTTCTTTCTTGGCCCACGTCCCTTCCTTCCACCGAGTTTTGTGGATATTCAGTTGTTTTTGCGTAATCCTGAAAACAGCCATAAACATAAACTCCTGTAAGAAATAGTTAGAATCTCATTGATCATTAATAATATAAACATTACAAACGTACCTAAACTAAATCTGAACTTTTTCAACTCGCCTCCTGTGATCGACAGCGGTTTTGTCAATAGATCATGTTAGAGTCCCGTCAGAGGAAGTGAGTGAGCTGGTCGGTGAGGCCACTGACGACTGGTCCTCTGCCATGTGCCGTTTGTCTGTGTGCCTCTCTGAGCCAAGTATGTGTGCGACTCCCCTCCCTATCACCACAAACCCACAGTGCCCCCAGGCCCCTTTTAGCCTCAGTCTAGTAAACCACCTCTGTTACTTTTGGGCTTTGTTCGTAATATTTTACTTTCCAGGAATTTTTTCTTCTCTGCATGTTGATAGTCATTTTCAATGAGGAACAGCAATAGATGGAATCACAATCTTCTTCTTCACTGATTTGGCCTTGTTTGCTTTGTTATTTTCTTTTTATCTACACACACACATATGCAGAACAACACTTCAGGAGCTTGATATTACACTTGATTTTTTAAATTCCCTAACAACTCTCTTTATGAATCGTGGCTCTCCAGTAAGCTGCTCCTGCTCTGTTCTAGCTCTCAGTGTGTTGATCGGTATGTGATGTGTTGGTGCAGCTGAAACCGAGTGTGTGTGTTCACTGTGCAAACACAGCATTGCTGGCCCTCCTGGTTTCACTTAATCTTTGACACAAAGGCACTGGCATGTGGCTGCTCTCAGACAGGTTCAGCGACAGAGAGAGGGAGAGAGGTGCAGATGTGTGTACCGAAAATATGGGATAATTAAAAGTTAATAGATTCACATTTTAACGCTTTACATGTATTTATTTTTCTTTTTTACTTTGTCCACATAGGAATTTAAGCTTTCAAGGGATTTCTGAAGTCTTTGAAGATCACAGTCAGTTATTAGCACTTCCGGAAACAAACATAGAAATATATGACTGATACCGAATGGTGCTTTGGTCACCTCAAGACCTTACTCTGGGTTGTACGGAGGCGTCCACACTCCTGCCAGTCTGGATTTGATGATTTATTTGCCTGCCATCCCATAATTACCCACCGGGTAGAAGGGAGGACCTCTCTGAGATTATAGTTTGTCTTCGCAGTAAAAAAAAAAAAAAAAAAAAGCCTGAGACTTTAAAGGATTTGCCAGTAAGCGCTTTTAAAGGTCTTTTGATGTTTTATATCATGGAGTGAAACATTAATTGGAAATATTTGCTATCCGTGTAATGAACAGTTCAGCGTAACCATCAGAAACGTTTTAAAAATGGAAAACATCTTTTTTTTCCTATCCAAATTGTCGTGTTATCTGGAGCAGCGTTCTTAATTACTGCAATTCTGCTTATTTGTACTGAAACATTACCTCTTGGCGCGGCAGACAGTCGCTCTGCAAAGCTCGATATCTTTCTGATGCAGAAGCGTTTTCACGTTCGTCCACGAATCACATGCATTTTTTTTACACATCAAAAGAATTGTTTCTGTTTGTTTGTTGTTGTGTTTTTTGGACACAGCTGGAGGCTGCGAGAACAAATCCAAAATGAAAAGTTGTGACCTCTCATCAGACTCTGACAGGATTCTGCTGACACCAGCCACGGGTAATCGCCAGGCGAGAGAAAGGCGTCAGCTCCCACTCGGTGTACACCAACTAATATTCTTTTAATTGACTTCAGACACTGTATCAAGACTCGCTGATGAAGTTACAAATCGACTATTGCGGCTCGTTCTCTGGAGCCAGATCTCCTTGTTCCTCTCGGTTTAAGTTTGTTATACTTTTTGCCACGCCGCATAATGACGCGGGTGGGGGAGTGGAAGATTTCAATTACTCCGAGAAAGTCAAGAAGGTTGTTGAAGTTTGAGAAATAAAACACGGGCTGGTTGCTGTGTGGAGATTGTGCCCATTTGGAATGTAATTAAATTGGTTTGGCCGCTTGCCTGTTGAAAAAAAAACACACATTCCTCTCTTCTCATCTCAAATGAAAATGTATAGAAGGGTTTGCTGAAAAATACCTGCAGGGAACAGGAGGCTGTTGAATATTTGTAATACAGCTTGCATTGTGCAGTTGAAATGAGTTTTGAGATGAGTTATCCGCTGTGGTTTCCCCTTTGACATTTCAAAGGTATGCAGCTTTTGAACCATGGATTTACTGTAATCTATTTTTTTTCCTATTATTGATGTGTGGTTGAGTTATAAACTGTAAATTGGCTTCTCTGCCATTACACCGGCCGTGCCGTATCAGAAAGCACTATGCAGACTTTGTGATGATGTGTATATATAGTCGCATGTAAACCTCGGTTGTTGGGCCCAGTCTACATATGAAACCAGGCAGTGTGTGAATCCCTCAGCAGCTCCTCTGCCTCCCCACAAAGCTACCAACCCACAATGAGACATGTAACAGACTTCACTGTTCTAATTTGAAAATAATGACTGACTGAATTATATGTGAGGAAAAAAATAACATCAGAGGGTGAAAGTATAGAGGCTGGTGCGGAAAGTATGCACACTGAGGAATTGCACTGTATATGGCAAAGGTATAAATCTGTGGTGGTCTGCAAATGTTCTCACATATACTCAGAGAATTTTAAGAGGCACTGAGTCTGCAGCGCTGAAATGATATAGTCCTAGTTCACATCAGACATCTGTTCTTTGATTGAGAAAACTGCTCAAGGACTTAAACAAAAGTTAACGCTGCAATAAAGACATTTATCATAATCCATAATGCCTGACAGACAGTATATGAATAAAAGTGTGGATCATAAAGAGTTTTTGGGGGCTGATAGGGAGTAAAAAAATTATGGCACAGATATAACGGCTGACATATATATTTGAAAATAATTGGCAATAAAATGTCGTTATTAAAACCTAATGATAAAGAAATGTAATTGAGGCTTGATATTTTACAGTTTGACCATAAACTTTATTATAAACTAGAATGGCACATACCTTTACAGTCTCTTTATGGAACCACATTTAAACTCACTAGATCCAGATTTTTATTCGAACCAAATCACACACACTCATAAATATAGGTCTCCTTAATATGCCTGATTTTTTATCATCAAGATTCATGAACCAATCTTGGGAAATCTATGAAAATTTTGAAAAGCGCACTGTCCCATAATGTTAAACATATAGAAAAAGAATCCTGTATCGACCCCTTGATCCAGATCCGAACCAAAATGAAATTGGTTACCATTTAAATTTTCCTGCAAAATAACAAACCAAAAAAAAAACAACCTCCCGGACGACGGAAATAACTGAAAAGAAAACTCAAAGAAATGTGTAGAACATATCTTCTGATGTAAAATGTGCACATAAATGCTGTCATAAAAAAAAAGTTGTCAAATCTTACCGTTACTGATTTCTCTGTAAAATGCTGATATTGGCCAATTTCCGATATATCAGTGGGGCTCTAGTATGAATCCTACCACTTCCTTCCTTTCAGCTGTGTTCAACCCAACACTAATTGACATTTGGATGTTTTGTCTCTAATGCAAAGTTGCCCATGACCTCGGATCAGTACGAACCACAATAAAGAGGAGAAATGCAGTTTCCTCTTTTGTTTCAGATTTTACACAAGATATTGCACATTCAAGTAAACTTTCATGGTTTCTCTTCAAGTATTTCTTTGGCTGAATAACAACTGACCAGTAAAAACGTCCCCTAGCGACTATACTATGAGAGAGAGAGAGAGAAAGAGAGAGAGAGAGAGAGAGAGAGAGAGAGAGAGAGATGATAAATTCAGAGCCATAAATATGAGCTGTTAGGTTGTTGGGTATTTGTTGTGGAGTGTTATAAAAACTCAGCTGCTTCTGATCCACTGCTGGCTAATCTGCAAATGGATCGAACTGTCCAGTCGAGTAGTTCTTACAAAATCAGCCTGGCGTGGCGTCATAATAGCTTTTTCTTGTACGTGCCCTGTCAAATCAACTTAGCCTCTCCGCGTGCAGTTTTAGTGTAAGCGAAACGTTGGACAGAAGAAACTACAAGTGCCTTGTGTCTCCGCTCGTCCCCAGAGAGCACATGGGAATATATTCGCCTGTCCGACGCCGCAATACCATCCTTACCCGCGTGACACATGTGGAAAGTGCACTTTGAAACCAGATTCACGAAGATGAGGCGCAGAGGGGCCGAGATGATGAGCTAATTAATGGGGGTCTATTGTGCGAATGGCTGTTTGCAGATTTGTGGGTGCTGTAGCATGCACGCTGCACGCTTGATTTTTCATCAGAGGCTTAATCCAACATGCACATGACAAAGCCTGCTAAGTGAATCAAAAAGCTGTGTATCAGTGGAAACAAGGCTCCTCTGTCTCCCCAATGGAACTGCACAGATAGAGCGAACGGGCACAGATGCATGCCAATACACCTTCAGGGCATTGATTGTGTGCCATGAAGCTTTCATGTGCCTCTCCTGCCTATATCGAATGCGTAGGATTTTATTTAATGTTGTCTTGCATGCATGCCTCGCCAGATACTGTATGTTGCTGTGAAAAGATGTGAGTAATTGTGTGTGTGTGTGTGTGTGTGTGTATGAACCCAGACCTAAGGATACAGTGCTAGGCTGTTAAATGATGTTAAAGTTTCAACTATTGCAGCTCTGAACCTGTGCAAGAAACGAGCACACAAACAACTGACGGAGAGGAAGAGGAGATGGAGAGATAAAGCCTTATCTGGCACAGAGAAAGAAAGAAAAACAGAAGGAAGGAAAGAGGCAAGTAGAACAATTTTGCAAACTTACGGGGAAAAAACAGAAAAAGCAAAAAAAGACAGAATCAATATAGAGAAGCACATATCAACATAGACACATTCACAGAGTCCTCTTCCGCGAGCGTGCACGTGCTGACATGACACCAGCTCTCTCTTTCCTTTGGGCTCATGCACCTGCTCACATTCACTTTCCCACAACTAAAGAATGCAGCAGGACAGTATGAGCTTCATGGAACGGTTATAGTTAAATAAAAGTAAAAAAAAAGATTTTCAAGTCAAATATGAGGATTTTCTTTTACCAGTATCTGTGTTGATTGAATGTCTGAGTTTTCACCTGAAATTCTGCTCACAAGTTGCAGTTGTTACTTTTTTTCTCCCTGTTTTTCATGTGAGTGAACTTTTATCTTTGTATGAGCAGCAAGTATCAGGACCAGAACATGTGACCAGTTCTGTCCTGCAGGAGACGTCTCCTCGTTTGATGTCTGAACACGTTTTGAGGTGTTGTTTTAAAAGGTGCCTTTTTGGCAAAGGAGCAGTGAGATGCTAAAACACAGAGATGAACTAATGCCTTCCAGCGACACTTCTGCTCACTTTGATGAGGCCTGGTTGTGTACTGTAAGGACAAGTTGTTGTTGTAGCTAAACCAAACCATAACCGCTCCATAAACTTATCCCTGTGTGCATATATTGTTACCATGACGACAAGGGCTCCTATAAAGCCTGGTTTATAGATCTGCGTAGGATCACCACAGAGCCTTCAAACAACCGTGGCTGAAACTGAGTGGATCATGTTGGAGCTAATAAACTTTGAACAAGTTACTGTTACTCAAATTACAGCAACGCAGAAAAACACAGAGGATGCCCCAGCAGATGAAGTGCCTGTCCGGCCACTGAATGACATGGACAGGACAGTTTCTGTCGTCTGCATTGCTGAAACATGCATGTCTAAGGAACATGCCCATCAGGCTACAGCGCAGGGAATGCAACATATACAGATTTGACGACGCATCTCTGTTTTCTTCCGCTATCCAGAAATGAGGCAAAAATATCCCGGATTCGAACACTGCCACCCTAAGGCGATAACATCATTTGGAGTCAGACTGCACTTTAGTGATTGTGGTGTGGTGCTGCGTTATCGATGTCCTGCCAATATGCACGCTCCACCAATCGCGGGTCAGGTAGATGTCACACCCTGTTTTTATACAATCCAAAAACTAATTAAAAGCAAACTTACCTGAAAATGGTCTATTTTGCAGTGAGCCACCAGGGCTATCAAGATGCAGCTGCATCGTACCTACGTTGAACGTGAAACCGGCGACAGTAAATGGTCCTTCGGATTGGACGACTTGTTGCTATGGCACTCGTTCAGAGGAATCCTGGTTCGTGACGTCCCTTTACAATTCAATGTGATTTTCTGTGGTCGTTCGGGCTTGTTTATTGCATTTGGCAACTACTATCGCTAAGCTGCACAAACAAACCCAAGCAACAAAGCAGCATGAGGGGTAAGCAAGTCTCATGTACAACACCGAGGTGACAGATGTGCTAATTGGGGATTAACGGTTAATAACCAAAGGAGTTGAGACAAGTGTGGATCAAGCCCCCTCTGTGCCAGAGCTCACCCCCTGTCTCTCACCTGCCACGCTTTTGTTTCCCTCTCCTCCGGATTCTCGTCCTCCTCGTCCCCCTCCGTTTCATTTCCTTTCTCTCCTCCCTCCAACACGTTTCGTTCTCCCTCTCAGGCGGATTCTCATCAGCCTGTATTAGTAGCAAATGCAGAACTAAGTGGCTGTGACAACACTCTCAGATGCTCCAGCTGCCACAGATTTATTGAGTTATTAAAGTAATGTACTGTGATTAAAAATGCTAATTTTCCCTAAATGTATGCCAGCTTACATGTTTTTTTTTCTCATCAGAAGCTGATTTAATTACATGGAAAATGAAACAAGGCCCAATGATTCAATCTTTGCAGCCAAATGTGTCTCTGCACAGAAATGAATTAGCTTGTGATACAGAATTATTGTTTGGGCCACAAGGAATGAAATGACAGTGGGATTGTTGTAGATTGAGTCTTTGCTGTTGCAGTGTAATAACTATACAGTGCACATGGGTTTATATGTGAGCTTCTATATGTACATATATTACATTAGCTTGTATTTTGTTTATATATCATCTCAGCAATCTCACCCCTGGGCCATAATCTAAAAGCGAGGCTTTGACTTGAGTGTAAAAATAACCAATGCTTTAAAATCCGTATCTCGCTGCTGAAGTAAGCCACTCAACACATGTAGCTTAGTTCTGGTTTCACATTTAAAGCACGAGTTTTAAATAATGAGAGAAGAAAAAAAAGTTTCCATCCCCAATATTATTATGAATTGTGTCCTCGTCTATTCTGAATAATTTCCTTTCCCCTGGGGGCTTTGTTCACTGTTCTTTCCTCGGCTCATTTCGGCCTCTCATTATACATTGCCTTCATGTATTCGTTTATATAATGTGCAACTCCGCAGCTTCGTTGGACAAATCTCAGTCGCTTTAGACAGCGCTGTGTATGATACATGAACGGCAACATTTCCTCTCTTCTCACTTCTCCTTCAAGCAGTCAGTTTCTCCTGCTGCAGTCATTTAGCAGAATATGCAGGGCCCCCGTTTGAACATCGCCAGATTGAATCAGCTACTGAAAAAGTAATACTCGTTTAAATAATGACACAGAACTTTTCCCCACAATCAATTGATCTTTGCAGCAGATAGCGCCGCTCGGCACTGTTATTCCAGCCTTGTAGAAATCACCGCAAGATGACCACAACATCTCCGCACACAGTATTTCTCTATGTGCTATAACAGATCCTCGCCCAGGATCTCGGTTGCTTTACAGCTCTACCTCCTGAACCCGGGCCTATAGGTGAGCGTGTGAAATACGTGTGGCCATGTCAGATGTCTTCTTCTCTGCAGGGAAGGATTGACTTGTGCGTAGAGTACAACGAAGTGAGCATCTCCGGCCTTCCAGATGTCCCAGACATAACAGAGGCTTGTCAGCTCTGAAGCAGGGCTCTAAATGGGTCACTCTCCTTGATATCACACAGCTCCTTCACAATGACCCCACTGTTCTCCTGATATTACAGCGCACCAGGTGGCTCACTGTGAAAGTCATGGCCAGACAAATATGGGCTGCATGTGTTAGTGAATAGTCAAGAAAGAAAAAAAAGAAATGCACGACCATGACTGCAGAGTTGTTTGTTCGGGGGATGGAGATGGTTTTATCACTCAAAGAAGATATTTTAAAGGCAAAGGCTTCTTAAGTTTTGTCTTTCCTCTGGGGTGTTGTGTATATAAGTACATATATATATGTGTGTGTACAATTTACACACATTCTCATATGTGTGTGTATATATATATATATATTGAGTTGAAAGCAGATGTTTTAAAGAGGATCCAGCCAATACTTCTGCGTCATTGTGATGTCATGATGATCTCATGTGACATCACAATAACCTACATTTGCAAAGTTCACTCCTAGTAGCTAACACACCCCCTGACAAAGCTAAAGCCAGAACGCAGGCTGACATTTTCCACATGCGTAAGAAGCAGTTGACCAATCCCAACAGAGCTTGCCAGCTGGCCAATCAGAGCAGACTGAGCTTTATCAGGAGGGGGGGCCTTAAAGAGACAGGAGCTAAAACCAAGTGTTTTAGACAGAGGCCTAAAAGAGGAGCTGCAGCGATGGAAAGTGAAAGTAATGTGTTTTCTGAACATTAAAGCATGTAAACCTTTTCAAGTGACGACCCAAATTAAAATTACGAACCTGTATATGAGCACAATATGTCTCCTTCAACACGCACTGAAACCAAAACTCAGTAGAGGAATAGCTCACTAATGTGTGTATATGATTTCAGGTATTTTACATACGTGGAAAAAGCATTCTTCATTGATCTGCTATTCACCCCTCGCAGAGCGGTGTATGCACGGCCATATGTAACATACCATGCTATACAGGGAGCTCTGCAGAGACGAGTAGGAGGGTGGTAACAAAAAGAGATGGGGGGAGGGGGAGAGGGGGAGATGAGGGTGGGTGGATGGCAGTTCAGTGATTTCTGATTTATGGTTTGATTACAGTCTTTCCATCCTGCAGAAGAGCGGCTGTATTTGCCTGCATCACGTGAACTTTTTCTCACATGGCCTAGTGGTGCAGCACCCTCATCAAAATGAAACACACATTTGCACATAAACACACACACACACACACACACACACACACACACACACACACACACACACACACACACACACACACACCATTGCATTGAGGCACACACACATAAATACACACTGATTGAGAGATAAAATGGAGAATGGCTCTTTCAGTCAGCTGAGTCTCCCCTCCAGCAGCCTAGCAACCATTCAATACCGTTTACCTCCTGGTGGGAAATAATATTGATATTCATGAATGTGCCCACTTAAAGTACAAAATAAGTGACGAAATAGACAATGTGATTCAAGTACAGGTGTGCGCCATCTTGGGTTCAGGACTTCCCACTCATCAGAATGAATATCAACCCGTTTATTACGGCAAACGTGAAACCAAATGCTCTTCATCCAGAATGTCAGCGCCACCATTTTGTAAGAAAAGCAGCCTTGAAAATTCAGACAATGGATTTTCTTTTTTCACTTGTAGCTGGATGGATATTCTCTTCTGAGAGCCGCATTCCATTAATAGTCTAGCAGTGATCAGACCTTGGCGAGAGAGAAACACAGTAGTGAAGTATGCTGCCTTTATGTGCCATCAGTGTTCTTAACCAGCATCGATCCACCTGCATTTAGACCGAGCCGCTGTATGAATAGGATGAAAGCTGCACTGAAGGAGCCAGTCACTGATATCATATCTCCCCATGCAGGCATTCATTAAACTGCCATTCATTCCGCTCCTCAGGCCCCTTACTTCAAATTCTCTAAATGCACATTCTGTACCGGAGACTCGCGCTCTGCGTGAGTGAAGTAGTACATTCGACTTCACCTTGTCACTCAGGTTTGGTCGTAAAAGGCTTCAGTCAAGTCGAGAACGGCTAGAAAATGTAGATCTTGATTTGTGACTTCGGTGGGTTGGTTCCAGCTGTCAAAAGGCAGTGTTGCAGCACTAAAGGTTTGAAAGCTTATCACAGCTGAACTCAATGGTATTTTGAAAGTTGCTCCTTGTAATTACAAAAATATTTTTTCACTCCGGTGAACAGTGTAATGATGTGTAAACTGTAGTCTACGTTCACAGACTACATTTTAGTCTGTTTTTTATGTCGCACTTAAATTATAAACATTTTTTTGCTTTGAAATCAGTATATTTTATACATATTTATATATATTTTATATTCATTAATGTAGTAATTTCTTTGGTATTTTTTAAATGCAGGAGCTAAAAATGCTTTGGTATTAATGCTGTTGTAAAAACCACAAGAGAAAAACTAAATTAATCTCATTTGGGTCTAATTGTTCAAATCTGATAATTTAATTTATCGTCCTGTTTCCACTGACTCAGATAAAATACCTGATATCCGTTGGTGCAGATCTTTGCTCCTAAAACAGATTACACACAACATAGTTCTCTGTAGATTGACTCCCAGGGTAATAATTAAAGTGCTGAGGTTACAAGGCCTTACTTAGCGTTTAACAGGTCATCTTCAGGACAATAACACGCTCCAATCAGGATTCAGCTATCAAATGTGAGTCAACAAATGAGACAATCAACACTGATTTTAAAAGAAAAAAAGACGTTATCCTTGTCTCCTCATTTGATTTAAAAACCTTCAGTTGCTACAGATTTTGAAAAGATGCAGATCAGTTTGAACAAAAGATTCAGGTTCATAGCTACAAGAAGTCTGATCACCACAATAAGATGCTTACAGTAAAACTGGTCCTTGCAATGCTTCTGGGTCAGAAAATGCTTTTACAATCAAATCAATTATTTCTCGTTATTCGCTGCCTGAAACACCAAACAACTTCTGGTTCTGCGGCTGAGCCGTCATACACTATGTCTTCAGTCAGCCTGACAGAAAAACACAGAGTGCACCTGATTGTTTCTGGCAGAGAGATCTCAAATTAACACAGAGTGGAAGCTTAAGTTAGAAACCAGTGAACACCACAAAAAAAAAGGGCCAACTAAAAATGATGGATGAGGTTGCAGCGGTTCCGGCATCTGCAGGTACATTTGAATATGAACGGCCCCGGCTGAAAGGTTGCGACCCATAAAGAGGGGGAACGATTTGAGCAAAGCGTGCAGAGGGGAGAAATGTCAGAGTGAGAATGGCAGGAAATGTGTTAGTGACAAGGAAAAAGCTGCCCCTGGTATTCTAGAGCCCCGATGAGTAAAAATAGGGCATTGGGCAAGAAGGCAGGAAACCAGCAGAGCGAGGCCTCTAGTAGGAATTTCTTCTGGGGAGAAGAGATAAGGGACTTAACTCCCTCCTGTCTGGGCCGGCTGACTTTTACATGCGACATGTGATCACTGATCACTTATGTAGAGATAGACAGAGGATGAGGAGATTGAAGAATTGAATAAATGATTTGTGCACTGACTGATGTGTGTGTCTGTGCCTCAGTGTGTGCGTGTGTGTGTGGACTGACAAGTCAGTTATCAAGGATCGACAGAACTTTTTAATTAGGTCAAGACTTGTGATGGAAACCAAAGATCACACACACACACACACAGGGCTCTCATGCAGACGCACACGCACACGCACACACACACACACACACACACACACACGCACATGTTGAGGTAATGACTAAGAGGTGGAAAGTACCGTGTGTGGTTCCTCAGGTTGGAAAGTGGAAGTTAGACAATAAACAGTGGCCTTATCAGACTCTGGACAGAGCTTCCAACCTGATCGCTCGACATCACTCTGAATATTTGAAACAAATATGACCTCAGCCCACTCACTCCTGTACATAAGCTCTTGTGATGGAAGTGACCCTCAGTGTCACTGAAGTGACCAATCTCTGTCATTTCACTGATGACAGGGTGTTATTTGATTTGCCCTTCGCTATGTGACATCACAAAATTTATCAGGGTTTCTTTTTTCTTCCACAAATCAAATTTACTGGCCTGGTGGAATGTGAGATCGATGCCCGAGAAGAGGCGAGACAGTGAGATGATTATCATATCATTGATTGCAGTCATTTGCACACGGGGCTGTCAGTAGTTGAAGCAATAGGGCGTTCACTGACAGCTACACAATTGACAATCCAACCACTTCTTGTAAACTGTGGGTGGTGCGGGAGTTACCGCTGAAGTGTTAACTCAAGAAAGAAAACATAGTGCACCCGCTCAAAATGTGAACCAGCAATGGAGTTGACCAGCATTTAGGTATTGTTTGTGTTTTATTACAGTGATGTTTATCTGTGACCTTTCATCACCTGGGAAAAGTAAATGGTGAATGTTTCTTGGTACAGAATTAAACTGCTGCCACACTAGAGTTTTGGTCGAGTTGGACGAAGACTCCGGATCTGGAGAGTGAAGCCAAAGCAATGCGGAAGTGCTTGAAACCTGTATTCTCTCAAATGACCAGGAGAGGGCGACTCCAGTGGTTGCTAAAATATATTCTCGATGATGTTCATTTTGTAATGTATGGTCAATAGGTGCAGGTCCCAAGTGTGGGTGTGCAGTGTCGCAGAGGTCTCAGTCAGTCTCCTTCCAACACTTCTACAAATATGGTTACCCTGGTTTCAAAAAACAAAATGCCTGCGTCACGGTGAGTTGTTCATATTGGGACATTAGAAATTATATCTCACTCAGGTGATTCAATAAGTGTGTATCTACCTTATTTAATGGTAAATGGACATTTGGAATAATATAAACTGGGAAGGCCGTCCTAGTATTCCCTTTATTTCGGGAATACAGTATTTCTGCTCTGTGTATGCGACATAGATGCTTGGACCAGTGTTAGAAGATCGTCCTTACGTGTCCTTGTTGTGTGTAGTTGCTGTCATATTGAGGACACGGTCCTCCTTCCAGCAATATCGCAGTATGAGACAATAACCTAAATACCTGTCAGACTTTTCTGATTCTGCCTCTCTGTAATTCTTAACCTCACTCTATCTTTGTGATCCCATTTCATCCTCACATTCTCACTCCTCTCTCTCTCTCTCGCCCACACTCCCTCGTGGTCACTCTCTTAAGTGATTGCTACATTTCATCTCATGGTAAATCGGCCGTCAGCCCGGTGAGCTCCCATTATGCAAATGATGGGCAATTCAATTTCAGTTGGTCGGAGGGGGAATTTCTAATTAGGGTGAGGCACAGCGGCACTCAAGATGGAGAGAGAGATGTAAAGTCAGAGAGGGAGGAAGGCAGAGAGGTGCTGGGAATGGAGAGGGGAGGTAAAAAAAGAGAGAGGAGGGGGATGAGGACGGCTGGAGAGAGAGTGAGGGGTGGGAGAGGAGACGGATCCGTCCACAAAGTCAACACCTGCATCACAATCATACTCTGCTGTTTTCACTGTTGTTCATTCTTCGTTCTCCAGTTTTATTTTAAGAAAGTTCTGGTCCCTAGAAACTGTTTAACTGAAGAAGGTTTGTTATGCTGAAGGCCGGATTTATGAAAACATGTTTTCAGAAAAACACGGGAAAAAAAATAGAAACTGTGTAATAACAATGAAACTAAACTTTTCATCATAACTTAGTGAGTTAAGTCCTCAGTTTAGCAAAATGTCAGTTTCATATGGGGAGAGGGGGGAGGGTACATCGATCCCAACATATTCATCAGTTGCACGGTAAAAATCAGCCAATGTGAGCCTTTCATTGACGTGTCAATATCGTCGTTTATATCTGCTGATATGTGGTAATATGAAAACAATGTAGAAATCATGTTTATGGTATGATTTATAAAATAAACTTCATTTTCTTGAATTTGTGTTTCCTTTTTCATTTAAAGTTATTTATAAATGTATAAATATATACAAAGTTAATGGTTTAACCGTAAAATATTGAGCCTTTATTATATTTCTTTGTCATAACAGTTCAATAGTTATAGATTATATATCACAGAAAATGTTTTACTTTCGGCCTCATTAACAAGTTCTGTAAAGTTAGAGTAAATAATGATATGAGCTACACTATTGGCTACAAGTACATATTGGCTTATATCGTTAGGTACAGTTTCATATCTTATGCAGTAAGAATAAGTTTTTCTAGGGGTGTGAAAAAACTGCCAATTATTCCAACATATACTCAGTTGTAGAAAAATTTAAATTCAGTTTTATCTGTATTGGAAATATGACATTAAACCCTTGAATCTTGAATTTTAAAGACACATGATGTTTTCTCCTTCTAGCACGTTAATATCAAAACAACTGAACATGATGAATACAATTAATGTATTTGCAGTATGTGCAGCAATTACATTTAAAAAGAATCTAAAATGTTTTGTGTCCTACTGCCGTCAGAATGGACCAGTCCTGTGAGGCAAATTTATTTTGATGGAGCATCTTTTTTTTTTTCTTCCCCTCACTGTAATGAAGCATTGTGCCTGTCTGTGTTTTTTATTTATTCAGCAGCCCAGAGGGACGACATGTTTCCTGCAGGGAGAACAAAAGAAAAGAAAAAAAGCACTTGGTCAAACTGTTTCATCTTGATTGAGTGAATGTGCTCGATTTAGCTGACGGTTGTTGTGCATAGTCAGGTAGTTTGCATGTGTCCGTGTGTGGTAGCGCTTAGTTAAGAGTCATTTATGATTTGCTCTGCGTGTTGGTTGATTTTAGTGTCTGTATCGCACACTGCCCACTCCGTCTTTGTGTGTGTCTGTGTGAGTGTGTGTGTGTGTGGGAGTCGGTGCGCACACATTTTATTCGTATGTGTGTTCTTTCCGCACATCCACACTTACTGTGGACATGTGTAGGTGTATGAAAGTGTTGGGTATCAACCATACATTCACACATGGGCAGGAATGCTGCACACACACACGCTCACACACACACACACACACATGCTCACACACACACACCCACACACGCACACTGAGGGAGAACAGAGGATTCAGCTGAGATCAGCAGCTCACCCTAGGCTGTCAAATATTCTGTCAGCACAACCCAAGAATCACAATTGGACTCTTTGGGAGGCATTAATTCAAAGCACCGTAACAATGCTCTCTGAAACCAAATCAACTGCCTGTAGTCAGCATATCAACTCTCAACTAACTCTCTCCCTCTATCTCCATCTCTGTCTGTCTCTGTTCTCGTCTCCTCTCTCTCTTTCACTCTCTCTTTCGCTCTCTCTCTCACTCTCTCTCTGCATTTGCTGCCTTGTCTTTTCCTTACTGCCTCTCTCTCTCTCTCAAATCTATGATTGAACTTCTAAATATGTCGCTAAAGCTGACTTACTGTACGAGCTTGCCTAATATAGAAAGCAGCATCCTCTGTAGCTCAGATCCTTTAAGAGCAACGCTGTGATTTGAAGTAAACGTGCGTCTAAACAAAACATGAGCAAAATGTACAAAACTGCTCGGTTGATATTTATATTTACGGAGGAACGGGACAGTTTTGAATAGTGATGTGAACTTGAAAGCTTTTAAATCAGAAACGTTTCAAACAAAGAGACAGTAATGGACAGCATGAATAAATGATGCCTTTGCTTTGTCTTCTTTTTGTTCTTAATTGGACAAGAAGACATTGTCTTCATAAGAGTAATGGAAATAACAGGCCTCACTGTCTCATTATAAAACTAAATACCTCTGCCAAGGAGGTTATGTTGATTTGTCTGTTTGATTACGTAAAGTGAATGAATTTTCATGAAGCTTCGTGAAAAACTTTCATGCGAATGTGGATTTTATACAGATCCAGGATTTTTTAAATCACTTTCTTTAACATTGTGAGATATTTTTTTTGCATTTTCAATTATTCCCCAGGGAATAATTATTGCACCTTGATGATAAAAATCCGGCCTCGTTAAGGGACCAGTATTTATGGGTGTTTGTAATTTGGTTGTGGACTGTTGTGCCTTGGCATATTTAGTCCATAATGCAAATAAATAGCAAGATAAAATCCCCTCATAAATTCCTCCAGCCCAAGTTGATGTAATGTTTGTCCAATCAAAACCTCAAGTTTCCAGCATGTTCACTACACAGTATAAGATATGAGGTATAACACAGAGTTAATTGATTGATATTGTGTTATCTCATTAAATGTATTTTAAACACTGCTCATCTTACTGTCATTTTATCAATATTACTACATTACTCAAAATCTGTACACTGACTTTTTTATTATATTGGCTCCAAGAAAATATTTATAAGTCGCAGAATTTCTCATTAAATCAAATGACAGATGCAGCCTCAGATTCAGCAGCCTCTGCTCTCCACAGCAATCTCAATTTGTTTAGGAATAATTCTCCTGCAGCTCCTGCTCTGTATTAGAATAATTCAGCTCTTGCATGCACCTCCATTGGAAATAAACAGAAAAAGAGAAAATCCCCTGTTTTGTATTTGCTAAATCTTCCTCCAACCATCTGTTTGCTGCCTTTAACGCACCAGTTGTGGCCAGCGCGCAGCAGAGGTGTTGGCTCTGCTTGTCAGTTGTTGGTTGTAAGTTGTATTGTTGTAAAAGCATGTTGTTTTGCCTTCAGGAAACTGCCTCATAAAAAAGAAAGAGCTCATAGAAAAGAAGAAAAATAGAGATAAATGAAAAGTTTCTTTTCTCCACTCTGTATCAGGGGGAGGAAGGACACTGGCTGCACTTTATTAACGTGCTCCATCTCTCTTGCTTTTGTGTCACATGTGATACAGAGAGCATGTGTGTGTCTGTGAGAGAGTGAAAGCAACAGAAAAGAGAGCAAACACATTTCCATTATCAGAGGTTATTCCCCCACAGTAACCTTGGTGAGAGCTGTCGCTTTTAGGCGTCTTGAAAATTGCGATGTAAATAAGCAACATCATTTATCAATTGTTTGCTTGTCTCTCATATTCAACTTCACTGTCGATGAGGCTTGATTACTTTTCCTTTTCATTTGAACTAAAGCAATTGACTCTTTAATTTTGTACTTTGATAAATTCAACAACAAAATGCACTTGACCACTGAGTGGAGACAATCTTTAATTACATCTATAACTTCCTCCTTCCTGCACAGAGAGTTAAAGAAATTTAATCCACTCAATAATCTGCACTTGCACTTTGGCTGCACTTAGTATTTTATAGCTTTAGCATTGGCACAATTTTAGATGGCGCTGCTGAATTTTCTCTTGCTCTTGAAAACATGCAGTCAAGCTTTGCATTATTGTTCCAGCAGAAGCAGAATGTACAGTTGGTGACAGACGCGAGTTGCTGCAGGCAGACAGACACACACACACACACAGTCAAGTCAAAAAGAACAAGACAGAGTCAGGGAGGAGACAGCAGAGCAGCAATGTGTCATAAAAGTTTGTGAAACAAGCACACAACTGTAAAACCAAACTATGATGCAGATGCACAACGTCCACTTTCACAGTTCATTGTTTCTTATACCGATAGCTCAACACTGTCACCTACACTACACAGTAACAGTCACTGTGGTTTGTCAGATTGTCATAAATGGATTCTTCCATCACCAACAAAATCTCAGCATGAGTTGAGTTAGAAACTACAACAATTTATTTCATATATAACCCATCCTAACTCTCCACTGTTGTGCCACAGGTCTGGCGTGTAGGAGTTACCTTAGAATGAGCCATTTATGTCAACATCAACAGTAGTTCTCTCCCATTCTGCATGTGTACCTGTAGGCCAGCGTCTCCTACTCACCAAAAAGGGGATGGGTGAGGTGAGGGGTGTTCACTCATTGCTGCTCAACACACAGAACGTACAACATGAGGACGATTTGCATTTCAAAACATTTATCACATTTTCTGAAATCCCAGTAGACTGAGTTGATCATGGAGTAATTGAAAAATGTGTGGCACAGATATAGTGTATAGATAAATATATACCGATTGATTGATTGTAAAAGAGGGTCAGGGAGGACGATGATCTTGAGACTCTCCAGCAGCTATATTTCGCTCCAGTGTTAATACTGATCTGTGTTGACTTAGTGGAATATAAACACACAATAAGACAGTGAGGAGCGATACAAAAGAAGAAGTGATGAGCCAACAGAAGAGGAAGAATGAATGAAGGAGATAAAATATGGATTTAAACGTGTGTTTGATTATAAAAAAAAACAAGAATGATGATAATGAAATGGAGACATCACAGCTCAAAGAGCTTTAACATTGAAAAACAAGTCAAAACAGGAAACAATTTGAAAGTTGTAAAAGTGTTTAGTGTTGCTGAGAAAGCATTTAAAAAAGCAGCTAATAAGGAGGCAGTTAAAAAACACAATCAACTAATAAAAAAGATATTTGGAGGAATAAAAGGTCTTACTAAAAACAGCATGTGGGACCACCCTAATATATTTTGGGTAGGCTGTTCCACAGTTGCAAAAAGCTGCAGCTCTTTGTTTTGTTGGGTTCTAGGTAGTGGTACAGGATTTAATGGCTGATAAAGGAACATAAAGCAAAAGGGAATTGGATATAGGCCGGTCCTAAGTCCTGGAGAGCTTTGTATACTCGTAGAAGGACTTTAAAATCAATCCAAGTAGATACAGAGAGCCACTGCGGTGACTGATGTGTTCTCTCATCTTTGTTTTTGTTTGCAGTTGAGCAATTCAACCGATCTAGAATTCTAGATAGGTTGCGACCTCTCAATGGACTTTTTAGGAAGCACAGTGAAAAGTGCATGAAAGCAAAAGAGTTGAAAGCATGGATACATTTTTCAGCATCTTGTTGGATCAGGAGTGGTCGTACCTTTGCAATGTTTCTGAGATGAAAGCATCGGTCACAATGTTCATATGGGACTTAAAACTTAAGTTAGAGTTAAAAATAACTTTGAGACTTCTTACTTTAAATTGATTCTATTTTTATTCTACTCTTTTCACCTTTATTTATTCTGTACTTGGGCTTCTGTAATACCCGAAGGGCTGTATATGGGCTGTATATAAAGATAGACGACTTAACAGCTCCCCAAAAGTGAAGCTGCAGTAAAGGTCATAAACCTCGCCTCCTCCATGTCCATGGGTGGGACACATCCATTTCGGTCATTTTAGGTAGTAATCACACTGAAGTTTGTTCAGGTGTTTATTTTCCCAGCATGTTTGGTTTTAAATTGGTTATTTGATGCTATAAGAATGGGATGAAACATCATGATTGACAGCTAAGACTGGCTCACGATTGGCGGAACGTGTGTGTGTTGGCGTGACCTCGCAACAGCATCAACGTCCTGTGATCGCTACTACGCAGACTTCAAGTGTGGCAGCGTTGGTATCTGTGATGTTTTGGGTTCATCTCTGGATAGTTGGAGGAAGTGGAATTTCTGTGTTATTCTTTTAGCACAAGCAAGATCATGTCAATGTTCCCAACCAATGTGTTTACACCAGGAATGGATGGCGAGTCAATGGAAAACCTGCGTTTAGCTATAAATAGCCTCGGCTCAAATGCTGGTGTTGGCTGGATATTCCCTACGGTGTGATCAGCAGGTGCAGTGTCAGTGGTGGCCTGAGGCAGGTAGCCCCTGGGATTATGCACTGGTTATGGTCGAGCTGCTTAGCCTTTAGCTGACATCTTTTTCACACATAAACACAAACACACACACAAATGTACAAACACTGCAGACAAGTGGAGTAAGACCTAGTTATTGATGTATAATCTATGTTGAACTAACCAGGAACATCTGAACAGTTGCTTATATGTTATGTTATATTAAATATGTACACTTTGCATCAATAGGTTACAACACAGTGCTCTTGCTTGTGGCCTGTACTCATCACTGTAATGTATTGATTCATTACTTTACACTTGTGCTGGATTCACAATAGACTCTGAACATATATGGCTCCCTGGACCTTGATCCATACACTGTATTCAGACAGGCTCCTCTCTTCTGGTATAGTTTCAAAAAAACAACTCTTTATTGTCACTGTCTTCAAGGTCTGAACTCACAGATGGTGGCATAAATACTGTAGATAAATTAACATGAAATGATGTCATTGAATCCTTCCCTGAATCCTGCAAAGTGAAGTTTTAGTAAAGTTGAGAAGGAGAAAAATCTGGGTCAGGGACGAGAGGTAGCATCTGTTGTAAAAGCCAAAAAAGCATGAAACCATAGATGTAAAGCTCCATGAAAATAATACTGGTGTCATCCTGCATCAAATTAAATTATATCGTATTCAGTGAAAAATTCATGAAGTCAAATGATTCATCATAACGCAATATGCAATATGCAAACCAATGTTGCACAATGCACTTGGTTTTTGTCTCAGACTAAAATCTCTGAAAAACCACAGAAGTGATTCATTCTCTACTATTGACTGTTAGACCACTGCAGCTAGACATCAACCTGATATTATCTGGTATGTTTATGCAAAGGAACTGACAGGATGTTGAGTTTTATGAGTTCAAATATCAGGAACAACAGCACCGAAGGGAGCAGAACTGAACTGAATGCACATGCTTAGCGAGGTACATACTGTACACAGCGTGTGGGACACTGTCTTCATGATGTATAAATACAGCACATGTGCACATGCATGATTGTGTGTGTGCAGACATTGTAAGCACTGTATACCATAGATGAGTGATAGGGTTTCCCCATAAGCTGTTCTATAGGCCTTGCATTCCTCTCATTGGTGGAGTTTGATGTGTACAGACCTTTCAGCTAATCTGGGAAGAATGTCGTCTGCAGACACACACACACACACACACACACACACACACACACACACACACGTGTTCCATTAAGTCCAGATCTGCGTAAATAATATAACACGAAGCAGCTAACGTTACAGGTAACTATAACCCCACAGCTGTGCCTTGGCTTTACAGTGCCCCACCAGCCCGAACCTATAAAAAGGCAAAAGCCAACACTCAAGTCTAATGAGGAGACGAATCATAGTGTGTGTAGGAGGCAAATATTCTTTCAACTTCAGCAAACGTAACGTGGTTATACGTAAAGATGTTTACAGTTGAACAATAAAATTTGCTGTATTATCAAAGATGGAAGTTACCGTAAATATTAAATATGTAATTAATAATTAACCGTCCTATTATCCTTGTGGTCAATTTGACCCCATTCCAAGTTTAACATCTCTAAATAAACAGTTGACATAATTTCTATGCTTTAAAATGAATCTATGTTTTCAATGTCCTGCATCCAAAGTCTACACATTGGTGTTCCATGGGGTCGATTTGACCTCATCAGCAATGGCCTCGATTAATGGTCGTATTATTTTCATTATAACAAGACTAACTGAGCTTAACTGTTCCGGGTCTCTCTCCCCTCTCTCCCCTCTCTCCCCTCTCTCCCCTCTCTCCCCTCTCTCTCCTCTTTTCCACCCACCTCTCCTCTCTCCCCCGTTTTTCTGCACCTACCTCAACCGGTGCTTGCTTGTGGTGGGAAATGTGTTTCTCCATAACATCGTTAGAACTCAACTTTACTATATGTGAAGTGCTTTGAGGTGACGTATGTTGGGATTTGCCACCATGCACATAAAACTGCAGTGCATTAAATAATGCGTTTGCAGACATTTCAGCCTCTCACTGTGGTTTGAAACCACGTGCAGCATCGGAGTCGTCTGAGCGAATGTACTTTTTCAACATGATCAGTCAGAAGCAATCTGAAGCTGCCGTGTGCATCATTATAATGAGCATCATGTAAATCTGTACATGGACATAAGTGTTTGTCACGTGGCAGGAGTCGTGCGAGAGAGCATAACTCAGCCCCACTTCCTCTCCCCACCCCTCCCCCTATTGTTAATGCTTCTAGATCCAGACGACCATCATTGGGTCTGTGTGTTTATTGTCTGCCTGATCTGCTTGTGCTGATTGGCTCCATCCCACCGAGCAAGGGGACAATGTTTGCTTTTGCTGTCTGCTCCGGGGAAGTCCCTCTTGTCCTCGAACAGGCAACAGTTACTAATTCAAAGTTCAAAGGATGCCAGTGCCTTCCTGGTGTGGTGCAGCATCTCCTTGTGGCTGCACGACAAGGTTAGTTAGAAACTGTGTGAGTGAGTGATCTCACAGAGGATTATAGCAATACGACTAAACATGTGAAATCCACTCGCTGCTCTGCTTTTGGCCAGAATGAGAGTGTGGTCACTCAAGATTAAAGAGAAAAAAGGAGAGGAGGTCAGACTCAACATGGTGTCAAGCTGCGATGTTAAACGGCTGCCAGCATCTGGTTTCGGTAGAAATATCACAGAAACCTAAAGCCAGCCAGAGAGTGAAAGAGAGGTGAAGAGGGTGAGCGTGTGTGAAGTGAGGGCTGGAAAACAAAAGAAAGGTGTCAGAGAACAAGTGTAGAGAACAATGCTTCTTGCACTCGCAAACTGTTGTGAGCCAGCGAGTGAACGCGAGGAGTTTGGATGTTGCTGTTCTGGGTGCCAGCTCTCCTAATGAGTCTGTCAGGGCCAGTTAGCGCAGCCGGGCCCGCCTGTGTCCCCTCCAGGCCACAGACAGCTGTTATTAGCCCCGTAATGGCATGCCACAGGGCCAGATTAGCCCTGGCACACTGGAGAAATATCAAACATTCACTTACTGCGGCTCCTTTGCTGGCTGCAGCGGCGATTCTGCGAGGCATTCATTTAGCGGCGATGCTGGCAAGCTACCTAACAAGCCACGTAAGAAAAAGTCTCCAGTGAGGGATGCAGTTAGTTTACAGTAGCTGCTCCGCTAGGCAGAGAGAAAAATAAATGTTTGGCTCGAGGATGAACAAGACACGGCACACCGCACTGTGTTGCTAATTAGAGATGTCAGGACACCAAAAAATTAGTAGTCGAAATTTCCACGATTCTCTAAAGCCACTTAGATAGCATGGCAAAAAACAAGAACAAAACAATAAATCTCATTTACTTCAACACACACTCCATTATAAAAGTATTTGGACATACACAAAACAATAGTGGCTATATGCTTCAAGTAATAAATTAAAAAAACAGCGGCATGAAAGAAAATAATGAAGTTTTCAGGTATAGCTCAATGACTGTAAGAAAAGAGCAGAGGCTGCACACGCAATGTACTAACACACACAAACACACACACATATATACTGTATCAAATGGAAAGGCTGCGAGCAGTAGGTTACTATAGTAGTTGTGACCGACCATTAAAACATATATGATCCTGAATGACCGTGACGTTTTTTGGAATTTCGGCATCAACTTGTTCCCAAAGTATCAGTTCTCGTGACCTCCCTATTGCTAATTCTGACCGACAGTCGTGTTTCATTGCTATTTCATTTAAATGTAAATATTGGAAAAGTATAAAAATACATTTTTTAGATTATGTTTCCAGACAGTGAAAAGCTGCTTTGCTGCTTCATGAGTTGTCGGCTGAGCGGGCGACGCAGCTCTGAGCTAAGTTGTAAATGAGAGTTCTTTTTGATAACGCCGTGTCATCATTATGCGAAGCATATTGACAAGATGGCCGCGGCTGTCTACTCATCTGTTTTCACCTCTCATAAAGAGCACAGGAAATCAAAACCTTACACAGCAAGTACACGCTCTCGCTGCAGCGGAAGATAACCTACACTGCACACAGGCTGTGATGGGCCTACGCTATTAGCTCAGCATACTGTTAACACATACAGTGCACTGCTCTACAGAGATTGCTGGGGTATGAATCCTTTTCTGAGCCCAATTTTCTTGAATATCTTTAAAGCACAGTATGTTACATAAGCTCCTGCATACATTGCTTTGTGTGCGCATGGAAATCAGTATGCATTTATGCCTATAAACATGATCTGCAAAGGTGTTTTAATGATGGTTCCACTGTTAAATGTAAAATTTGACTGGCTATAAATGAAAGGTGGGGCCATTTTGATTGGTTCAGGGATATTTTCTCACTTTAACTGTTAATCGCAGTGAAGCAATGAGTTTCTCACAGCATAGCAAAAAATGAAGCTCTGCCCATGAATTTGTTTGTGACTGTGTGATCTGTGTCTGATAGAAATGTTAAAATAGAAATGAGGAGAAGAGTAAAATAAGAAAGGCGTGTGAAAGAGAAAAGATGATGTGATATTTGTTCTCATTAGCAACGTGCACAGATCAAGTGTGGCAAAGCCATTAAGCACTTTATGCAGGCATGTGGTTTATTTCCTCTTATTTCCAGAGCCTGACAGATTTATTGGCTGGATGATATATATTTGCCGATATGAGCCTTTCACAGATGATATTGATGCTGATTTTATTTGAAAGAATATGTGAATATTTTCTTCATTCAAGTTCTACATTTGTTTGTATTTTTTTTTATCTTTATTTATGATATTTATTGTTAAACTGTAAAATTTGAAACCTTAATTACATTTCTTTGTCATAAGGGTTTAATGACGCATCTCAGGGATTACTGCCATTTTTTTAAAATATCTTCATTAATCTATATATACAGTATTTTTGTATTCATATATTTTTATATATATCAGATGATATATTGGTAATGGAATTGTTACACTCTCTAATATTGGTATTGGCATCTGCAACCAAAAATCATAGTAGGTGACAGAAATGACATGAAAACTGTTGACCGGCACTTTCTGAGACCAGAAATTAACATCGAGGAACCACAGGAGTGAAGTGAGATCAATGCAGTTCAGAGAAAAAAGAATTGAGATGGAGAATCAGATTTGAAGTGAACCCTGGGATGTACTGCTGCTGTGGCTGTGAACCCCACTGAGCAGCATCGCGTCTCCTCGGCAGGGACCACTTGTTGCGAATCATTAGCTTCCCAACCACAGAGGGCTTTGCCAGCGCACCGTCAGGTTGCCTCATGCAGCTGAAACTCACGCGGGGAAGTATGAGGAGGCGCTGGCAGGCATAGTACCCCACTGCACTCTAATTATCAGCTGAGAAGCGTATAGGAGGAGGGAGTCGGTCGACTACAACGGAGCTCAGGAGCCCTGGCTAACACAACAGCTTAGTTCCATTAGTGCCGCTGACGAGCAAACCTCATCCAGTTATTATGTGTGGTACATCACCATGAGGTGATGTGATTCAACGTGGCAGATAGTGTGCAGGCTTTGTGATTTGGTGGAAATATATGAAACGAAGACTGTTAAACAAAATGGGCATCATAAAACAAACTACGCAGCGTGTATGAGGCTCCGCTGAATGATCCCTGCACTCTGGACGATGAAATAAAACTTAAGTAACTTTGAAACTCAATTAGTTGGAAACCAATTTAATTCAAATCTGTATCTTTTCCCTCTGGTTTTTACTGCTGTGCTTAAGTTTCACACTGAATTTTTCTGTCCGGTGAAGAAAAGAAACTTGAAATCTCTCTGTCTTCTTCTGCCCCTCCAGAGCAGATACGCTGCTGCAGATCGAGGCGTGAGGCTCTACAGTTCCCTGCCCATGCGCCCAAACCCTGACGGCAAGAGACTGCCCTCTACTGGGGTAAGAATCATCTCTCTCTTACCCCCCCACGACCCATCCTCTCACCCTCTCACCCACGTGTACCAAAAAAAGTAATTAAACCTGTGCACATCCAGTGAGAGCCACAGTGACACGTCAGCAGCAGTGTAGACTTTGACATTTCTAGTATTTGACGGACCTCCCCAATACAAGTGGTAGCTGGGAATTCCTGTAATTGAAAGCTGAATGACTGAAAAATACGATCAGCGATATCTGTCATGACACTTCCCTCAGCCACCACGACTCCTCTCTCATCCTCCACCACCGCCACAACGAACTCTTCCCACGCCCACTCTGATAGACCTGGTCTGCCCCCCTCCCCCCCACACCATGATTGGCCACCGCAGGGCTCCCAGTAAAGCATCCGTCGGACTTGGTGGGTTGTGTGGTGGTACAATTTCACAAAAGCGTGCCGCTGCAGCTGATAGGGAGGCTACCTGCCTCGCACTGTGTTAACACTTCTTCATTGTGGCTTTTTGGACACGAGACTTGGTTTTAAAAAGGATGAACATAGATTAAATACAAAATAATTTAAATATTCTTGGAAATTTCCTTCACTTTACATCTATTGTTTTAATCATCAAAGTCTTAGAATTGTAATTGTTCATAGAGATGCTTAGAAAAAAGAAAAAGATAAAGTTTATTGAAGTTCAGTAATGCAGCACTTGTAGTACTTCGACTTTGACAAAGTGCTGGAACAGTCGCTCTACCTTGTTTGTGAAACTGCTCTTTCATTTTTTATTAAAAAAGAAACAGAAAGAAATCTTTTAGTATTGTGAAAATCATAATTAGAATCTTGCTTGTCCTGCTTTTATGCATTTATGTAACAAAGGAGAAAAAAAAAATGAAAGAACAAAAGAGCAAAAAGAGAGAATTTAATTTCATATGTCCCCTTTTTCATGTTTCACTTCATGCCGCTCCTTTTTGAATTATCTCTCCGCTGCTCCAGGGCTCAATGAGAGGACGAGAGGGTGAGTGAGGAAGAGACAGAGTGAGAGAGACAGACAAAGCGAAAGCTGCGTAATATTGTTGGTGCGCACCTTTTTTAATTACAACAGAGATTGTATTGATGTCTCAGGCCACATGTCCTAAATCATTTATCAAGGGGGGAGTGCTAACAAAGCATTTCTAAGAAACCCATCCTCTCTCAGGGCCTGGAATCATACGTTATCTAAAGTGAATATTGTTAATGCTTCTCTGTGGAGAGACCCACTTACAAATCATGGGAATGAGTTCCTTGTCAGGTTGTGAAGATGTATCAACTTCCATGTGATCCTCTGTTGTACAAATTAAACTCTGCATCTTAAGCCACATGCAGGTGTTGTTTATAAAAAGAAGAAGGCCACGCTAAAAGAGATGGAGAAACGTTCATGTGAGGAAAAGAACATTTCTAAGGCTACATCCATACCAGTACTACATTTCTGTTTGAAACTGCATCAACTGCTTCAGATTCCCCTGGTGTCCACACGATCGGAAGATTCGGAAGAGTTTGGAAACGCTGCTGACCCCCGTTTAATCAGGTTTTAGTCTGGACTGTGTCTCGGTTCGGGAGCCGCAGCCTTCAGAGGATTGCGTCATAGTGGCACGACTAGACTGTCTAAATTCAAAGACAGCCGACCCCCGAGCAACAGAGGCTCCACGGGGTGGATTCATCACGGCCCAACATGAAAAAGTGTGTTTCAAAGATGGTGGCGCCAAGTGAGGCCAAAATCTAAAAAATATTTTAAATTATAAGTCAACCGAACAGCTAATGGTACACATGTTTAAGAAAAAAAAAAAAAAGAGACATCTGTTCAATGTTTTTAATCAGCTGAAGAACTTTTTCACCTGTAACTCTGTAGCCAGGCGACGGCTGTAAGGGCGGGATCAGCTGCTGATGCAATAAGACCAGACCGTCTCATTTGGGTTAGGCTGACAGGGTCCTCTGAAGGATGCGACCCCTGATTTGAGACACAGCTGTGGACACTCAAAGCCGCTGGCCAATTGGGACGGTGCAGTCACGACGTGGCCTTCGTTTGAGTCCTGGGGACGAGGATGAGAACTAATACAGGGCCAAAACGCTGATGTGAACAGAGATCGTTTGAAAATGCAGTTTTCAAAGAAATATTACTACTACTACTTGCTTTGGATCTGCAACAACTTAAAGATTAGATCTCCTGCGTGTGCAGATTAGAATTTATCACAAAGAGACATGTTTTCTGTCATTTCCTTTGTTATTACCTGGCTGTGCAGTCTCAGTACAGTAGAACACTGTCGCTGCGTGGAGAGGAGGAGGAGAATATAAACCACTTAACATGCAGGAGGAAACCAGACGTTTTTCCATTGCACTTATCAGGTGTTGTGGTGAGAGCAAGTGTCAAGGTGCAGTAGGTCCCTGCACCCCCCTCCCTCTCACCCATCCTCTCCTCCTTCCTCCCCTCTTCCTTCCCCTGCACACCCCCTTTTATTTTCCCCCTGATCTTTATCTCTGTCCCTCCCTCACCTCCCCACCACCACTCACCACCATCGGTTCAGTTAAAAGTGGGCTTGGCACTTCCGCAGCAAAACCCCTACACACACACACACACACACACACACACACACACACACACACACACACACACACACACACACACACACACACACACACACACACACACACACACACACACACACACACACACACACACACACCACTTCTTTTCTCTCTGTCAAACTAACCTCCGACTTCTGCTCTTCACCTCTGTGTTTCCTGTCAAGGTGCACTGCCCCCCTCCCTCCCTCCCCCCAACCACTGACTCTGCCCCCGCAACCTTTTTCCTTTTCTTTCTTTCAACACCTATAATGGCTCTAAATGCCTCCAGTTCATTTTTTAAAACACTCAGTGCAGAGGGCGTGACCCACACATACGCTCTGTACCGATCTTGCCGATCCCTGCATATATTAAAATATGTGTGTGTGGTCCAGCTATTACTGGGGGAAATTAATTCAGTTTATTATGAGAACTTGTTGTGTGTGTGTGTGTGTGTGTGTGTGTGTGTGTGTGTGTGTGTGTGTGTGTGTGTGTGTGTGTGTGTGTGTGTGCACCTGTATTTCTGTAGTTATGAGATATGCCATTTTGATTCTATACCATCATTGTGAGGACATTTTGTCTGGTCCTCACAAATTCAAAGGGCTGTTTGAGGGATAAGACTTTGTTTTAGGGTTTGGGTTTAGAATACGGTTTAGGATAGGATGAGGCATTTAGTTGTGATGGGTGAGGGGCTAGGGAATGCATTATGTCAATGAGTGTCCTGACTACTATTGAGAGACAAGTGTGTGTGTACTTGTACAATTATCTTTGTGAGTAACTCTCTCAAAAACATGTCCCAGGACACTTTGACAACCGACCTTCATATTAGTGGACGACCCACTCTACCTCCTGAGCCAAAACCTAATCCAGTACAACATTTTGTGGGTTTGAACAGTGCTTGGCCTTGACTTGAGCCACCATTGTGTCAGGTATAGTTTTGTCATCAGTCAGCATCTGCATCCGCAACGAAACAGGCCCAGTGACACAAAATAACGAAATATGTGTAAAGTGATGCACATGGACTCTCAAAGCTGCTGGATTGGAGGTTGGCTGGATGAGCGTCAAGTCTTTTATTTGCAGGGAGTGAAACAGTTTGAGCTAACACTGTACTTGTTGTTGTTTTAGCTCCACTGTCTTGACAGTGATACATGGGTTGAAGGTTCAGAATCTGCTGTAGCGCAGAGATGACAGGATCGTTTCAGGACTCACTCCTCTTTCTCTCGCTGCCTCTTTCACTAGGTTTCTAGATCTCTCTCTCTCTCTCTCTTTCCAAGCTGATTTGGAGCCTTGCATAGTCAATTATGAAGGCAGTGAGAGATGGTGTGGGGGCTCCAGCTTCCATATTTTGGTGTGATATTAATATTGCATGAGGACTATTCTGTAGCGAATATCTAAGAGACTGCCTATTAAAGCAGCACCAGGAGAAGAATGTGACACACACACACACACACACACACACACACACAGAGAGAGAGCAGGGGTGAATCAGTCAGGATAAGGCGCAGGTTGTTATAATTAGTGTTTTCCAGATTTATTTTGGTGGGATAATAAGAGTGACTCATTTTCCTGTTTAAGATGTCATGTTTGTTTATCTTGACATGGTTCACATCACACTATACAGTGAGCGTGTTTGATGTTGGCAGGAACTGAGGGATGTTCCACTGTAATTGTGCTAACAATGGAATATTTTAACACGCCAACGGAATAAACAAAGAAAACTGAGACACGAAACAAATGCAAACTATGAAAACACAATGTCAAGATAAGTGTAATATTGAGAACCAGGAGTGATCTGATGACAGGCTATTTTTTTTTTTTTTTTCTGCTGTTGGGTGGGTATCAGTGATGCATACAGTAAATGTCAACAGGCTGAGCAGATCCCCGTCGATGACAGAAAGCCTCGGCATGGACAATTTTGATTGCAGAGTGGTGGTGACACCGGAGGGCCTGTGATAGACATCTCACTACACACTACCACTGATTGTCTGACGCGCACTGATGAGCCTCTGGTATTAATATAACCCACATTAATACAGTAGGAAAACATAAATGCTCATAAAGATATTTTTGTGTTTTGTAAAATTCATGTTATCATTGCAGTAGGGTTAGTTTATTTTTCCAAACTTAAAATCATATATATATATATATAAATATATACCATGTACTTTTTGTTTTTGCTCAATTAGCGAATATTTTATTTACCTAAAGTCATTAAGTTGAAAATTGTCAAAAATAATATTTTATCGCAGTTATCATAATAGTTAAAGGTTCAGTGTGTAGAATTTAGTGACACCTAGTGGTGAAGTTGCATGTGCCAGCTGAATACCCCTCACCTCCCTCTAGCCTTCCAGACATGACAGAGAACCTGTGGAAACCTTCGGTGCATTAAAACATTTTTTAAATGTGTTTTAGTTTGTCCAGTTTGATTGACTGTAAAAAACATGTTAGTCTCTGTGGAGAGGACCCGCTCCAGATGTACACATAATGTATTCAAATATAAACGGCCCATTCTAGGTTAAATAAAACAATTCATACAATTTAGATTATTTCACACTAGTGAAAACATCACCAGGAATATGTTATATTGAATTTTTGCCAATAGATCCCTTTCACCTAAATCTTACACACTGGACCTTTAATAGGTTACCCTGTCTTACAATGTAGCTGTTTGCAATTAGAAAACAAAAACTACCACGTGTAGTGGTAGTTCACTGAAAAAATGTACTCTAGACAGTATGATAGGATATCAAAACTGTATTTGATTGTCTACAGTAAAGATTTTTATGTTTTTGTGAGTCCCAAATACTCTGCGCTTTGCTCTGGATAAGTCAAACCGTACCACACTGTCCATGCTGCTTCTGAGTAAACATCTATTATTCTCACTCGCGCTGCCAAACCAGGCAGGCTGCTGCAAATCTCCTGCATATCAAACATAATAATCACCAGACACAGTTTCTCTCAGAGGACTCGGACCTGCGAACACGTTCATGAAGTTTTCCTATACAATGTTTTCCCTCCTGTTGTGTCTTTGCTATAGACACAGTCAAAAAGCCCAGAAGGCCCTGGCACTTGAGTCGACACAGACAGTTAGTCTGGAGCCCAGACCATCACTCTGGGCCAGACGTTGAACAAGTGCTCGATGACCTTACAGCACCAGCTGGAGTTTAAGGTCTTTAAAAAGGCTGATTCTCCACAGTAATATCATCGTCCATGCCTCAAAGAGGCTGGATTAAGGCCCACTTTCCCCCTCGCTGAAATCTAACAAATGTGTGGAAAAACATGGCAGCCAAAGCCAATGTGGAGGGAGAGAGAGAGAAGAGGAGACAGGAAAAGAAGGGAGAAAGAAAGTAAGGGAATCTCACTCCACACCCCCACACTCCTCCTCCCCCACCCCACCCTGCTAGTTATATCAATGTAGTTGGCTTTCTCTGAAATTCAAATGGCAAAAAGAAGAAGAAGAAAAAAAGAAACCTCTGGCTTTGGAGGGGTGGGGGTGTTGAGAATGAGAAAAAGACCTGCCATCTATGTATTAGTGCTCTGTAAATATTACATGAGATCCACATTCACTCAGTTGTTTGGCATTACTTCCACTGGATGGGTATATTATTTTAGAAACCATGCCTTGTTTATGGAGAGGCATGACCTACTTCCAGACTCTCTCTTGCTCTCTCTCTCTCTTTCTCTCTCCTCTCCTCTCCCTTTCTCTCTCTCTCTTTCTCTCTCCTCTCCCTTTATCTCTCTCCTCTCCCTCTCCCTTTCCCTTTCCCTTTCTCTCTCTCTCTCTCTCTCTCTCTCTCTTATTCGCCCTCAATCTGCAAAATCTCAACCGCTCGTCCCTGCTGAACAATTACAAGGCAGAGAGACCCAAATGGAGATGTTTGTAGAAAACAACATGTGTATAATTAAGGTTTAATGAGCTCTTGTCAGGGTGGAATGTGCAATTAGATTGGTAATAGAAAATTCTGCCTGAGCGTTCGTGGCAGGGGCTGGATGTGGAGTCAGCGTGGCAGTGAATGAAACAACAGTGAATTATTTTGAGCCGTATTGACAGAAGTGGATGGTGCTGGATGCTGCATTTAGATTTAAATACACGTTGAAGTCCCAAATACAGAAAGACCGTTCTCGTTGTTTTTCCTTAGTGGTGCTCTATTGTGCGTTTTCGCTAAACTTGTGCACACCAGGTTGGTTTCTTAGGAAAACGGTTCTTAAACAGCAAATTATCGTAGATGCTTCACCGCCGCAGAGTGACACAATATGAGTGATTGGAATGGAGAGGGTCAAAAAAATCATAGTTTAAATAAATATTTTAAAAAGGGCAGAGCTTTTAAAACAAATTATGAATAAAAAATTTTTATATATTTTTCAAATTTACATTTACTGTGGTGAAGTAGCACAGGGAAAGATAATCATGTTGATTTAGGAATGGCACACACGGTTTATGGAGAAAGTTTTGGTCCAGCATAGGAACAACTTGTTTAAAATCTCAAATGAGACTCGTGACCACTGAGCAATGGCAAAATTACAGTTTTTTTTCATGTTGCTGTTACATCATCCACCGGCGATGATAATTTTATCTTTGACCAATTTGCTGATTATTGGTTATTGATTGTTATTGGAAGCAGGGAACCAACAGACATTTATGAATATAGTTGCAAAAAATATTTTCTTTTAATATCTGGTGCTTTTTAAAGCTTGACACACAGACCAGCCACATATCCCAATATATTGGTGAGCAGATAATATCAACTGTCAAGAATCTTCCACTGACTCACAAACACATCTGTAAGAAACGACTCTCTGAGGACGAGGTGATGTATGCAGATATTTACTGAATGCTCAGATTGCTGCATGGCGTTACTCTCTCTATAGGTTTGTGCTTTTTCTGTTCCAGAGACTCACGACTTTCTCCACCAGGCCCTGTGTCTTTTTTAATAAGGCACTTGTGAGGGCAAAAAAAAAATAAAAAACAGGTATCTTGCTGCTCTCTTTTTTCTGCTCTGACAGTCTTTCTCTTGACTTGGTGAAATTGCTGATTGTGGGTCTGGTGGAGAAGACGATCCGCACACACACATAAACTCACAGACAGAGAGAGAAAGAGAAAGAGAGAGAGAAATCGTGTTTGGCTCTTTCTGAATTACTTGACTGGTCCCTGAAAGAGAGGGCCCTTTTGTTGGCTTCCTCAGGGACTGCCCTTGAAAGGCCCCTATTGTGCGGTAAGCACTATGATATCATGCAAGTGGATTTAATAGATTTGATGGAACACACAGACATGGATATGAAGCCCTCGTGTGATGGGAAGCAGCCTGTTTCAGGAGATCAGAACCACGTTTAAAGAAATTAAATGTTCTGATATTCCAGGAGCTTTTATTGCAAGATAATAATTATTGATTGACTCCAATCGACTAACACGACCAATTGAATTCATCTTTACAGCACAAACAGTATGTTTTGGTATATTGTTTTGTTTCGGATTTGTGTATCGCTTGATTATCCGTGTCTGTGGTTAAACCTGAGTTGTGCTGGAAGTCAGTGGGGAGGTGGTGGGGGGGCTGAATGTCAGCGATGTGTTAGCTTTGTTTTCATTGTGTTAACAGGAGCACAATGGTGCGATTGTGTGGCGATCTGAAACCCTACACCTACCCAGAGCTTTTGAGGGTCAGAGATGGGGGAGGTGGGGGAGATTTGAGTTTGTGTGTGTGTGCATGTGCGTGTATGCGTGTGTGTGTGTGTGTGTGTGTGCGTGTCTGTGCCTTTAGCCCGACTAACCATGCATTCTTAAAGACCAAGAAACCGAACAGTAATCCATCCAGCATACCATCTAAACCATTCTGCTCCACCGGCTCGCTCACATACCAGATCTGCTCATCCAGAGTTCTTGTAAAACGCTCTCATTTTCTAAACATAAATAATGTGTTTCTTTCTTTTTTCTTTTCCTCTTTTTACCTTGTATTCTGTCTCATTATTCTTAAGGTGCCATCCGAGGAGTGGCCTGCCTCTTGAAACCCCTCAGTGTGATGGACAAGACCATAAAGCGAGCGCAATAAACCTGAGATGAATGTTATATCTTAACACTGATAGAGGCAATTAAGTCCATCATAAGCGAGAGAGGGAACACTCTTCTCTGGGGACTCATTCACTTGCATGGTTTAACATGATCCCCGGCTAAATGCCTTATTTTATTTCTCCTCTCAGCTCACAGCTTAGAGTCAAGCACAAATTAAGCTGATGTGTTTTTTTTCACACAATTTAGTCTTTCTGTCTGATCTGTCCTTTTCTGTCATCATGTGACTCCCTCCCTCTCTCTCTCTCTCGCTCCCTCTGTCCTCCCCATTTCGTCGTATTTGTCATGGTAATGTAAAAAATCTCAGCTGCTCCAATTCATTTTGTGCTCTTTCAGTCGAGAAAGAAGGGCAATTCTGTTTCTCCTCAGTAGTTTCTGTGTGTGGAGGTTGAAATGTAATGAAGACCATATTTCATCTGCGTGGAGTCATATGACTGGGCGTGGCCGAACAGGTCTGTAATGGGAAAATAAATATTATGGAAGGTCTAACTTTGTTATCTTTATCTCGCTGGGATCAATGTGTGTATTATTGGATAGGATACATTACACAAACACGTAGGCATGCACACAATGTGCGCACATTCAGAGCCAGGAGCGTAATGCAAGCATGCTCAGGTTGTGTATACGATGTGCTAGCATGCACGTACATAAGGAACACATAAAGGTGAAATACACAATGCAGCAGCAGCAGAGATATCACAAATGTACACAGGCAATCCATATCTCCTCTACAGCACACCATCCCCCAGTGCTTTGGTTATGTCTGTGTGTGTGTGTGTGTGTGTGTGTGTGTGTGTGTGTGTGTGTCTGCCATCGAGTCATTGAATGCTCTAATGACCACAGTCCTGACACAGGTATTTTGACTGCTGCCTCTTTCCATTCGCACAATGACTGACATGTGATTAGTTACGCAGGGGTGAAAAACTAGGGAGGCGCACGCTGTTACCATGAAAAGAGACTTGGGGGGGGGGGGGGGTTAAGTCCTCCTCTCTCCGTGTCTCCTGCCTCATCTTTCTTTAAATCTAAAACGTCCCTGACTGCAGTTACTCGTTGTGCGATTTTGTATTCAGTGCGTACAGTAAAGCACAGCTGGGCTCGCTGCGACCTTATGAGAAAAGCCTCTTGTATAGATCACTGCAGGTTAGCGGTGCTGTAGCACAGAATGCAAAATAACTGCTGTAGCAGGAAGATGGAATTGATACAAAACTGATCTGAAAATGCTTTTGTCGTACGCAGAGATGCTCTGCTGCTTTATTGATACACTAAATTGCGAATTGACCAGATTAAATACATGTCGTATCTATTCAAATGAGATCCAATGAAAAGTTAAATATGAGCAAATTAGAGCAATAGCATCCAAACTACTTTGTATTGGCAGTCACCCAGAGTTTTAATATTCAAATTGGTACTTAAAGGGGAAAAAATATCTGAAATGGATCAGCGCAGCCCTGTTTGACTTTGATATGGAAATAAAAAGTTTAAAATGTACGATATATTCACAGATTGAATTTAATAGAAATTGGTGCCAAACAGAAGAGTTTAAAGAAAACCTTCAATGAAACGAACTATTTGGAGCAGACCTCAAGCTTCCTGAGAGTTTGTTTCATAAACGTGCTGCATGGAACCTGAACGCTGCTCCTCCATGTTTTGTTTGGGGACAACGAGCAGATCTCGGATGGTTCCTAGCGCAGCAACAGATCAGAGATATTTTGGCCTTAAACCAATTATAGGTTTCTAAATCCTAACTTTTCACACTTTTAAAAAAGTTTCATGATATAATCTTCCATGGGAAACTTAAACCAGTTTTAAGGGTCTTTGTTCAAAGCCTTTGAAAAGCTGCATTTCTGATGTGTTCCAGTCAACAGTTGTTCTGTAACCTCTATGACTGTGGTGCACTTCCTGCATCAAACTGACATTGGTTTGGCTTTACACAAACACAAAGCTATTTATAGCCTCTCCCGCTTTATTTTCTCCCTCCCATTCGCTCCCTCTCTATCTCTCTCCCTCTCATGTATTTGCATTTGTACTATGCAAACAGGAGTCTGGTGTCAAGTGCGTCAGTTGTGCAGACCTTGCTTGTCCCTTTTCTTTCTCGAGCCTCAATCTATAGCTTCGAATGTTTCCCCCTTTACTCCTATCCTCCATCTCACTGTAGCTTTCCACGTCTCTCTCTTTCTCTCTCACCTTCACCCCCTCCCCCGCCGCCCCCTCACCCACCAGCTCTCTCCCCCCCTCTCTGTCTGTGTTTTCCTTTGCTCGATTGTTATGCTGTAGATTTGACCGCTATGATTAATGACCTCAAAGCCTCAGGAAAGCAAACAGAGAGACAAACCTCCCCTTTTCTCATACTGGATGTCAACTGTTCACGCCGAGCATGCAAGGACTTCTGGGATATAGGATCTACATGGAGTCAGAGGCGTGAGAGAGAGGCTTCACAAAATTTCATCTGATTTCTGCACACAACAAGTCCACCTGACAGACAGACCAGCTTCCACTGACCACTGCTATAAAATCACCAAAAATTATTAACTTATACTTTCTTTATATTTGATTTGTTAAACAATGGAATCATAAACAATAGTAAATTTTGATTTTGTGTCCCAGCATTTCAGAGATGTTTGAGATCTTCCATGTGTTTGATAGTTCTATTAAACAATAGTGAAGACGGATAGAATGATCATCTCGCTCAGGTTCAAATTAGTACAATATTTACCCGATAGCATTTTCTGGCAGCTGGAAGCCAGAAAGTCAATGCTACTAAATTGCTCCAGCATGTAGGTTAATGTACAAATTATTCTGTTTATGTCTGGATTAAACATATGCAATATAAGATGATTAGTGAACACTAGGGTTTAGTCTGCCAATGTTTACCCTTGGTCTGTGTCAGGCAATGGTTCCCTATATTTCCAGACCAGGCTAATTGACTCTAGCTTCACTTTTACTGTGCAGACATGAGAGAGGTAACTCTCAGCAAGAAAGTAAAATGTTAAACTATTCCTTTCGACTTCAGAGACGAGTCAGATGATTAAACTCTGATTGACAAGGGGTAAATTCAATCTGAGAGCTAGACAACCTTGTAGAGGTTTAATTTAAGGTTCTAGAGATTTCTTACCAAAGTTTCCTCTTTCTGCACTCAGCATATTTAATGTATCTTTAGCTTAACAGACCACTTACTAACCACCTTGATTTGGATCCTGTTTGTTATTCTAACAAACCTGCCCTCTGTGACTCCTTCCCATCGAGCAGCACCAGCACCAACACAGACTTCACTTTGCTCTCTGGCATCCTGGATATTTTTTTCCCGGTCTTTGCTCATTCAGATCTGGTTTGAAAATAACATTTTCCCAGACACCATCACATCGAGCACAATGTGATTAGGACAGAATGTAAAATCATTTCCAAGAGCAATAAAGTAAGTGATGTCATTTTCATTGCAGAATACAGTGATTGTTCTTCCTGCAAACTAATAGTGCTATCAGACAGAAATCATTGCACCAGAAGTAACAGTTCCATTACAGGCTGAATGATAACTTAGAACGGGGCCTTGAATCGAATAATGATGCAAGGAACTGCCTTCATATTCTAGTTTGTTTGGTGTAGTGTCATGTGTAAAGACACAAATGCAAGAAAATGGCATTGAAGTTGAATCTATCTATAATTCAACAAGAACATATTAAAATATCTAATAAAAAAATCCTGAAAGGTTTAGCATTGAAGGGCATAGAGTACATAAATTTAGCCCATGGAAGCTACGGCTCATTAGATGTGGTGAAATATGGCTATGAAAAAAATATAGCCCATTTTCAGTCCCCGCCCACAGCTTGAGAAGCCCAGGTTACTGTATTCGCATCCATCCCATTACTTGACCTTACAGTAGCAGCGGTAATTTATCTCAGCCACTACGAGCTGTTTTGAGGTGTGTTTTGTTTCCTCGTAAATGGCTGGTGCCAAATAATGTCAGACGGAGAGGCAGGGAAGGCCTTTGGGAGCAAGTGTGAGTGTGTCCTTGTGTGTGTGTGTGTGTGTTTTCGTGTTTCAAGCTGCGGCCTCTGGCTTTGACCCCAGTGTTATTCACACTACAGCCAGAATAAGCACTCCATTGCCACTACTGCTGCTGCTACAGCCCTCCTCTTCTTTATCTCTCTCATTCATGGTCTCTGTTTTTTTTCTCCCCCTGTATAATATCTCCCCTATGCCACTAGCCACTTACACATGATCTTTACCCACTCTTTTACCATTAGCTCAAGGATACACAGTCCCTTGTCTTTGTCACCGTCCCCCTATCTCAAACTGTAACCTTTCCTCGAGCCTAAACTCCCCTTTGGGCTTCTTCATGTTGGTGTTTCTGAGCTCTGAATTACCGGGGCTGTCTCGTCCTTGTTTCTCTGGTAAAACAAGGACAACGCTAAAGGTTTTTCTCACCTCTTGGAGTCGGTGTGGTCGCTGACTCATTAGCTGGTCGGCAGGGTTGCTCAAAGTTTTCGTTTCTCAGCCATGCTTCTGGTTATGGTGTTTTCTGTAAAAAAAAAAAAAAAGATTGAAAATTCTTTATTAGTCCTGTCATGTGGTTACCCCATGCCCTGTAAACACCTCACATACACAAACAGGTGACATACAGTTCTATTTTATTCCATCAAGCCAGCTAACAGTTAGTAAATACAGTTACTTGTCATGTGCTATGCTAACACCATTGGTAGGCTACTGCTTATGCATTAGCATTACCATTAGCTTTTGCATGGCTGTAGCATTAGCCAGCATGGTAGCATGTTAAGCTAGCACTCACATTCACACAGGTACCATTTAATCTTGCTTTACTATACCTACACAGATAGTCCACGACCTGAAGTTAGAAATAACCTAACAACACAGTTTTATTTCAGTGTTCTTCACCTTCACGCAGGGTTTCCTGGTCCCACTAGCAAACAGGAAGTGGGAGATTCCTTCTCTATTTGTTGAGGGGGGGAATCTGGAGTGTACCACCTGAGTCCAGAGGTAGTTTCAAAGAAATGCTGCTTTAAGTACCCATATAATATAGCATTTCTGTGACAGACTAGCTGAGGGGAAATGCTGATGTGCACATGTTTGAATTTCACATCATGCAGAGATTTGCTACTCGATTTGTCCGATTTATGGTTTGTCTTGTAGGAGGGGCTTCCGGTATAAAGCCAGGGGATAGATGCTCCTCTCTCGAGACAGTTAAGTGGAGACCTGGAGAATGCGAGCAGACACTAGAGCCCAAGATTTAGGGGCAGACTAATTGATGCAATCTCATATTTAAGTGACTTAAGTACCTCATAGTGGCATTAAAAGAAAACTCACTAATGTCACCCGGATTTATTCAGTGCAGGCAAAGGATGTATAGACCACATTTCTTCCATAAAGTATTCATGATATGTCAGAACCAAAGCATTGGGCAGATGAAATGCCATGTCTACATGTATCTGTCAGTGGAAATGGATCTGCTACAAGTGTGAAGCTCTCAGTGTTGTGTGTGAGTTTATCTGTTGTGCCTTTGTGGACTTAAACATTTCCGATCAACATGTACATTATGACATGGACTCCCTTCAGGTCATCAGGGACAGGTTTACTCAGGGACTCTAAACTGAGCTGGGTGAAGCTGCTTTTAGTGTCGAGACCCACCAGTGGAACAAGCATCCGGCTACAAATGTCATCAAAATATAATCACACTATTGTTTGCTGTGGTTTACCAACAACCTAATTTTATTATTTAACTATTTAGTCCCCTGTTTTTGCTTTTGTTTGTTTTAATTGTCTCCTAAGTGGAATTCTAATGGTTTCTAAATGTCTTATTTTAAATATTTTTAATTATTCTGTGCCTCTGTAAAGCACTTTGAACTGCCTCTTTTTTATTGTCTTATAAATGAAATTTTAATGTCTTCTTAATGTCTTGTTTTTAATGTATTTTCATGCTTCCATAAAACACACTGAATTGCCTTGTTTCTGAATGGTGCTATATAAATAAAACGTGCCTTCCCTTGTGACACCAGTGTGTGTGTGTGTGTGTGTGTGTGTGTGTGTGTGTGTGTGTGTGTGTGTGCACATTTAACATACACACAGTCTCCGGCTGTAGGCAAGCTGAGGTGAAGAGTGTGAGTTACACAAGCTTTGACAGGGCCTAATTATACGTGTCTCTAATGAACTCTAATTACTGACATCCACCAGAGCATCGAGGTCTTTAAGCCGAGGACTTGGAGTCATTAGACTGCTGTGTTACACTGTTTCTCCATCTCCGCTGACTGTTTCCTGTCCGTGTTGTTGATGTGTCGCTCTGTTTTCTCATTTTTCTCTTTCCCTGTCTTTCTTTCCACAGTTTGATGGTGACAACATGTACATGAATGAGAACCATGAGTTCCTCCCCCCAAACCAGGTGAGCTCAAATTGGCCTTAATGGAATACCTGCTATTCATCTGTTCCTGCCGTGATGGTTGCTGTGGAGCCATTTTACTTCCACCATTGTCCATGTTTGTTTGACTGGATGACCAATTGATTTTACTGAAACAACCAAAGTTATATGACATCAGCTAAAAGCAATATATATATATATATATATACACATTTATCCCCTTTAGATTCCACCACCAAGTTTAAAATAATTTTGACATGCATTCTCAGGCCACTTATTGCTAAACTTGCATTTCCCCATGTTCATAAATCAACTTGGTTGGCTAGAAAGGAATGATCTTAATGCATTAATTTAAACAGAAACAGAATAATGTTGCATCGCCTACAGAAATCTATAATTCTCCTTTTTCAGTTTTGGCAAAATAGAGAAATTTAAAATATTTTGTAATGGACCCGCAGCCACCCTGGTTTTTGGGGTATTTATTCCTGAAGCCTTTCATCAACCGTAACCACAGAAGTTGAAATAGTGAAATATATTTCTTGTAAATGAAAGTCAGAGCACCTACACCAGAAAAAAAACTGATTCCACAAGTGCTCGGACCTTGTTCTACTGATCTGACATTAAGCTAACTCTGCCATCGGGAAATTAAAAACCTCGCTATATTCCAATCATGCAATCTTACCCTGTGCTCTTCTAAAGCTGAGCAGAAAACGCTGCTTCACTCTGAGTGAGTTTTGGCCTCATTACAAAGGATTTATGAAGTTTGAATGGAGGGGGAGTCTGTGCTCTTCTACAGAACATGGCAGCCGCAGCAGATACACTGCAGCACAGCTGGTTGTGAACAACTGGGAGAACATATGGTTGTGTTTGGACAGAGGGATTTGTGGAGTTTGGGAATAAGCCCATCTGACATACACAGGGGAACAAGGAATTTGTCCCTGTCAATTGCAATTATTAGAAACGACCCATAGGCTACAGTAGTTCTGTTTCTGTTTCATTGGCTGTTTTGCTTTATTTCTTAATGCTCTGGTTAGACGATGGCTCGAGGCCCAGAATGAGACACTGAGCTGCTTGTGCTGCGTCGTGTACAAGATTCCTAACGTTTATTCACATATCTCTGACAGCAAATATGTCTGTGACAGAGTGATTTTCAGAAGGACAGTGCTGCTATCTGACAGATGTCACATGCCGATACTTGGCAGTCTGAACATTCTTGAAGAACAACAGCTTTTTATTGCTCAGTTTTATCCTGCACATGAAGTTTTCACTGCAGTGCTGATTGACTGATTTCAAGTCATACTGATGTGCGCAGCGCTTTTGCCGACTTAACTGGGGGACAGATAAAATACTGCAAATGTTGCACACAGAGAGTGAGGTGGGGAGAAAGGCAGGGATCAAGGAGGCAGGAGAGACGGGGAGTGGGAAATAGCATGAAAGACTGTGATGCGATGAGAGAAGATTTTTGCTTTGCTCTGTGTTAGACTTTGTTTACTCAAGATCCCTTCATATTTGACATGTGCCTTGCTCTATTCTCTGCTTCACCAAGTTTAGCCTCTCCCCGCCTCTGACAGCTGGAATCAGAGAGGGCCTTAAGGGTGGACACATTCTCCTAGAACAAAATATGGGAGATGAAGCAAAAACTCCCGGATATGCAAGTCCTTTGCAGATTCCAAATACAAATTTTAAGTCGGTCTTTGTTTGTTGATAATGGAAATGTCACAAAGTGGTAATAATGCTTGATTTTTAAGGGTGATGTCATTGTTTGTTGGTCGTGAAATCGGCTGGGAAAACTAATGTCCACAAAATCTAAAACTATAATAAATACCACAGAGTAAATGCTGTTTTTGCTTTCAAGAAATGAACATACAAAATATTTTATACGTGCAAAACTTGTATCGTCACATGTCTAATTAACTGGCAAACTAACTGCTAATTAAACACAGACACTGTTTAGTTTATCTGAGATGCTTCTGAAGCCGTTTCACTGCCATACCTCTGCCAAGGAAAGTGCGTTTTGTTTGTCTGCTTGTTAGTTAACAGGATTTTAATCAAATCAAAACTACTGGAAAGATTACAATAACTCTTGGTGGAAGGATGCAGTATGGGACAGGGAACAACCCATACAATTTGCTTTTATCTCTTTTTTTTGACATTGCAGCAGTTGATGGAAAAAATCAGGCATGCTTATGGGACAGATATATATGTTTGATTTTTGGATTAGATCCAAATGAATTTAAATGTAGGCGTGTGGCTCTTGGCTGAGGTATACTCTCTATCTTGTGGCGTTCTGGTTTGAAATTTTTCCTGGCTATTTGCCCCCCATACATTGCTTTTGCATTGAGGGAGAATACTGTATGTCAACAGCATTCTCTGCATTTTTAGTATGCATACTGATTGCTTTACTTTATTCACGCTGCATTGCCTCGTCACTCTGCAGCAATCAGCATGTGTTAAATCACTTCCTGTTCAGACAAGTAGCTAAAGTGGAAGCGTTTCTTTTATAATATAGCAATATGTAATACATATCATATGTAAGCAAGCATATTTCATTGGATTGGTCTGGTTAAAGTTACACTTCAATTAAATAAAGAAACAGTAAATGTGTTTATGCACACACACACACACACACACACACGCGCACAGAGAGACAGAGAGAGAGAGACAGAGAGAGAGGGAGTCAAACACACCCCAATTGCATTTAAATGCATTTGGGTCAGCGGTTCCACCTCCACACTGTGTGAAAGTGTTTTTTTCTCAGTGCTCAGATGTCTTCCACCTACATGTAATTGCTCTTTTTAATCTGGCTCATCTATTGCAATACTTTTTTTTAATATACAAACGGTACATTCACATACGGCATAAGCGTGGCCCTGACCAAGTAACTGCATCCAAAGGTGCGATACTTAGATGCTCAGATGGGTTCGTTCCTGTGATGAGTCACAAGGAAACAGGGTCAGTGCCATTGTCGTATCGATGTTCCCATGAACATCATAGTCTGACCCTGCGTCGTTCTCTGTAGTGTTTCCTCTGGTCTCTCTCTCTCTCCCCCCAGCGGAGTGACAAAGTGTTAGTGATTCAATGACAAGGTCACGGATCCCTGTCTTGGCATCAACAAGCTCTTAGTCTGCCCCCGTGGCCACTCACCATTATCGTGGCAACAATGGCGAAAACAGTAACCAACTCCGAGGTGCTCGCACTAGAACCAAATCTCCACCATGAGAAGTGGAAGAGCACCTAATTGTAAAGGTTTTACTAGACCGTCACCTTAAGTGGGATTTCTCTTACAAACACTTAGAGCAGTGGAGAGCGATGAGATCAAAGATAATGCTCTGCATGTGGAGATGCCTTCTCATAGCCCAGCTGCAAACCAAAAGAAACAGTATACTTCATCAGCACTTTACCTTGACAATGCTTTGCTTTGATGTCTCTCTCCCTGACTTATGAATTCATTTAGCAGAACTGCTGTTTGAGAGAAACATGTCACTGGAGAAAAAAAAGGAACACGAGGAAGAAATGGAAAAGGGGGTCGGTGGAAAGAGAGATGGAGAAAACTGCACGGGGGAATAATTCGGCTAATGGAGTGACTGTTTGGATATTCAGCAGAAGTAGGAACGGAGATTATGATCTTGCAATTAGCGTAACAAGGTTTTATTGATTGGCTGCCGCTGTAGCGTCTTTGCTGCCAAGACGCTGCATGTGGTTTTAACATGCACAGTGTGTGTTTAGCCCAGCCAGTCACACTACTCTCACCACGAGTCGAGCGGAATCCAGCTCAGCGTTACCTCTGAGCCGCGGCCATTTCCCGAGCATCAAAGCTGAAATATTATGGATTGCCGAGTTGAAAGGGTCCGTTTGAATGCCCGACGATAAAGTGGACTTCATTTGCATTTTCCGCTCACTTTTAAGTTAATGCATTGCCCTCCTTCCCCTTTTAGTAAAATGCAGGTATGAAAAGGCAGCTTCTGGTAACGAGTGGTTTGAAAGTTTGTCCGCCTGTTTTACATGTTGGGAGTAGAAATGCTGCTTTAACGATGAGTTTTGATGCCATTTCTCATCTCAGCTATTACGCTGTAAGTCGTTGCTGTCGGGGATTATTACGCTTGGCCCCCTTGGGTGTCGTAATCGTAATTAGGGAGGTGTTTGAGTGCCAGCAGCAGATCTGTGAGACACACAGAAGCAGTAACAGATCATAGATCAATGGAAAAAGTATTTTTTATATATGGCAGCCAACAGATGTGGTTATTATTAACTCTGTGAAACATATTGACAGAATGATCTCATAATGAAGTCTTTTAAATGTTTTTAATGAAAGTGTCAGAGCTCACAGATTTTAACACAGTCCGCAGTTTTATATCCTAAACTTCTACTAACTCAAGTCTGATGAATATGATTAAGTCGTCCTCCCCGGTCCCTCTCATCTTTCCCCCATATGTTTCTGATGAACCATTGTAGAACACGATCCCGCGGTCTTTTATGTCCAACCTTTGACAAATCTATCACCTCGTCCCTCTACGCTCTGAATTAAAGGCCCATTCCACCTCTCCAGTTTAGATGAGTAATTCTCTTGTTTGGCTACGGCCCAAAGCCCAGCCAGCATGTCTGGGTCTTTGGAGGAGCGTGATTGGTCAGGTTCAGCCGTGTGTGACTGACAGGAAGCCTGCTGATTGGGGGAGACAGTATCTTTGGATCGTTGCGCTGATTAAAGCCTTACGGCGGCATTTTGTGGACTCCCGCCGTTCGGGGTCCCCGCGCCAGCGCCCTGGCCCTGCTGGTCTGAATTACAACTCAGCCGCATTAGTCTGATTTACAGCTTCCTCCCGCTGTTTAGATTGGAGCTGGGGTCTTCTCCCTCTCTACACTTCCACCTTCCTCCCTCTCTTCCTATTGATATGCCCACATTTTGACTCACCCTCTACTCGTCACCCGAATCCTCCCAATCCCTTGTCTGTTCCCCTTTTCATGCCACCTCACCTGGTTTGTCTCACCTACACGACCCCACTGGTCTCTTCCCACCAGGTCTTCTCCTCCTCTTATTCTTCTACCTCACCTATTCTGCAACTCCCCCTTTCCATCTCCCCGCTCTCTCTTCATCCTCCTTTTCTCAAATACTACCCAAACCTCTGAAATCGCTTCACCTTTTCTACCCAGTGCCTCTCCCACCTGCCCCTTCCCCTCTCTTTCTCCATCTCTCTCCCTGTCTGTCCCTCTCTCGCGCTCGTTCCCTCCCTCCATCTTTTGTGAAAATGAAAACAAAGAGCAGCCTGCCAAAATATTTCTATAGCTGTTCGCTGACGAAGCAGGGAGCGGGAGACAAAGCAAAAAGATGTGCAGGCATATTTGTCGCGGCAGCAGAAAGATGGAAAGCTCTCTCCCCGTGGCCTTTTTACAGTCATTTGGAAAAACCCCACCTCACTCTCGCCCCGTTTAAAAGCCCTCTGTTTGAAATACTCATCTGACATGGCACCACGTATAAATGCACAGCTGTATATTTGTTTAAGGCCCTCTCGCTGCCAAGCTGTCCATCCCCCTGTTGCCCCAGGTGATCAGATGAAACTAATGGCAACCTTAATGTGTTTGTCTAGGCCTTTCACCCCACTGGAGAGAATGATGAGAGACCAAACACTGGCTCTTGTGCCAGATCACATGCCAGACTAATATAAGAGAAACAAAATGGCTTGTCTCTGTTTAGCCTTCTCACGGCCACAGAGATGTTCATTTACAAAAATAAAAGTTTGCGTTTGACTGCTGTTCCCTCATAGATGGGAAAAAAGGTCATTAGAGAGGAAAATGATCCATTGAATTAAGATCTGCAAGCAAAAGTACTTGGTTAATTATTGATGCAGTATCTTCAAGGTATAAAACCCTGAGCCGACATCAATCCATGTAGACTTATTTCCTCTGCTCAGAGAAAGTTGAAATTGGGTGATAAAATATGTTTTATTAAACTGGTTAAGTGATGCACGGCTAAGATATTGCTTTAAAGCCGTTAGCAAATTGCTTTTACAGTATAATTTTACATTTGTTGTCATACAGGTTAAAAGAGGTTAAGGTAACTACTGTATGTTAGGCAGCCTTCTGTGCCTGACTTGTGTCGATGCAGGTGAAGCCACCTAGCAGATAATTGTATTTGAATTAGAAAATGGTAAAGGCTCAGTTATACTTCCGTTGCATACAAAAAGAATACTGTTCGTTCAAACGATCTAATCATCACTACCCACATAATACATGCTTCCTTTACGTTGATGGTTGTTCTGCAATACATCCACTAGAGGGCAGCACTTGCAGATTGTGTAGGAGTTGTGATATTAAGAAAAAGGCAGAAGCGGCTGTTTGTCCATGATAAAAATCCCTTTGCCATTGTTGGAACTTCTTCCTCGTGTTGGTTGAAGTATAGGCCACAGTGCCCCTCACGATTTCCTGTGGTGCTGCCCGGGTTTTATTGTATTCGTCCATATCCATAAGCTTTCAGAAGACATGCAAAAATCTGTCAATTTCCGTATCTGGCATCGAGCATAAATGAGCCTTAGCCATTAGCGTCAATGAGCTCCTGGCTTGGCTATAGATGCTCACATATCTGCAAAGACTATGCTAACGTATCAATGTTTAGCAAGTTAACTATTGTTAGTTAGCAAAGAATTTTAGGATGCAAACAGTTGCACTAAACCCACAGTAAAGCTGAGACTTATGGGAATATTGGTTATATTGAAGGTATTTGGTGAACTGAACAAAAATTTTTTATCAAACAACTTAAAATATAGACATAAAACTGAATGTCTGTGTCAAGAGTCATCGAGTCAACAATGAGCAAATTCCTAGAAAGTCTATAAAGTCTGACAAATAGTTTGATTGACAGATTCCTGCTAAAAATAACAGAAATATCAACCAGGGATGTAACTCATCTACGTTGTAGATGTGCTGCGATGGTGGAGGCCGCTCTGTGGACACTTTCTGTAACGCATCAACTACAAGCTGCAGTTTAGAGCTCCAGTGAGAGACAGGGAGGTTCATTGACGCTGGAGAGCTGTCTCCTCCACTCCCCTCCATTCCCCACCAGCCTCTTATTAACAATGGCACCGAGAGTACGAGGGTCCAGATGTTAGTCTCCTGCTCCCACCAGCTGTGCCAGCCTCCAATGCACAGCCTCATTGACTCCGAACCAGGGAGGGGAGACACTTAAGAACACACTGACACCACAGACACACACACACACACAGAGCAGACAGTCTCTCAAAGTTGTTTTTTGTTTAAAAAGAAAATCAGACCTAAGATGTGCACAAAAGGTTGTACTCAAAAGTTTTTTGTTGCAGGTAGGAATGCATGCACATGTACATTTAGCCAACACATTAAACGACACACACACTGGCACACAAATGTACATGTACTCTCACCAGCCACGTGCACTGCACACCCTCCTTCCCCTGGTGTAAAGCAGAGTTATTTGTGGGTGACAGGATCCTAACAATTCTCAGAATAATGCACGTTTGTTAGAATGACTGCGCCATCAGCGCTCCCTTTGTTATTTTCAACGTTGTTAGAGTCAGTCGGTACAGATCCACCAGCCCTTTATTGTGCTCCTTTTTTTGTCCATTTACTTGTTCTTATAACAATAATTAGTTTTTGTCATTCAGACACAGAAGCACCATTGTCCACATGCTAATAATGATTTTGACAGTGACTGAAGGAAAAGTATAGATAACTGAAGAGTCACAGAAAATTAAAAAAGCAGTTGACGGGCGGCTGTTTCTTTTTTTTTTGCCTTGTCGAATATCTGGGCAGCTTTTTTTTTTTGTCACGTCAGCAGTAGCAGTGGCTGTTGTTAAGCCTTGCAGAACAGACAGTGGTGCGCTGATGAGCGTAGTTACAAGGGTCCCCCTCTTCAGGAGACATGGCCGCACTGAGCAGAAGAGACAGAGGGGACTGGGAATAACACTGTATGCCTGCCACTGTAACGCTGTAATCCTAGATTCATCCTGTCAGGCAATAAGTTTGATTATGGTCCTCATTTGAAATGTTGGAGTCATCTCTCCCCCGCCTTCAGTTTTCTACGCCATCCACGCTCCCGCTCCTCATCCTCACTCCCCCGTCACCCACAGCAGTATCAACGTAGCCATCACAATCACTCGGGATGACTATTGGGAAACCTGAGCTCTCTTGTGCACCCGTGGTTTGTTTTCCGACCGCATTAGTGGAGATCGCAGTTGAATTTTCACCAACACTGGGCGACATCTGCATATCATTAGTGCTGAAAAGGACCCGCACTCTTCCTGTGCATATACGGTGCAAAGCAGCAGAGAATATAATGTCAATAGATGATTATTTATTTAACAATAGAACCTGTTGTTATTCCACTTTAAAATATTAACCTAGTTGTTTTTCGATTTCTATTTTCACTGTGGATCTATTTAGATGTTTTGTCCCACATAAATGTTCTGCAATAACAATGTGGTTGTTGTTGTTGTTGCTGACAACGCTTCTCCATTAGCTTCCTCTCTTGCCAAATTCAAGTGCTATTAGACAGCGAGGAAGAAACAGAGACACACAGAGAGAGGAAAATAGAAAAACAAGAGAGAGGAGGCTCTGTGAGACATTTCCAGGGAATCAAATTGATAAAGAAAGAAAAATGGAGGGTAAAAGTAATGTATTATACGTAGGAAAGGCGGTTAATGCCTGGGTACTTGCATCAGTTTTCAGAGTGCTGCGAAAGTGTGTGAGAGACAGACAGCAACAGAGGCACAAGGGAGGTTGTGTTTATTATTTGATAAAGCCTCCCTTATAACCTCAGCATGTTGTGCAATAGCTCTGGCTCTCCTTCAACTCTGTGGTGTGCCACTTCAAATTAGTCGCTTGTGGAGAGGGCCTGCCCCATCTTTGCAAAATGCATTAGTACGCCACTCAGAGCCTCATACAGCCTAGGGTTAAACACAAATTATATCATTTCTGTCATCCAATCAAATCACACTGACCCATTGACCTGCGAGATGAGTCAAATGCATAATGAAATATGACATGGCACAAAAGCTCTGATTCTAATCTGCTCTGACACGCGATCAGATGAGGATGACCCCCTGACCTTGACTGACAAGTGAGACGAGCGTAGGGAACAGGATACACGAGGGAGAGGAAGGGAAGGAAACATAAAAGAAAAGGGGGGAAATATACCCAATTAGAAAGGCTGTTTTAGTCAATAGGAGGTTAGTTAGTAATCAGCTCAGTGTCTCGGGTGAAAGGGGCCATTTGTGTCTTTGGACTTTGGACAGTTGGGGCTCACCTTAATTATTCTCTGCATATTTTCCTTCTCGTAATGGTAAATAAAAAGCATGTTCGTCACAAAGCAGCATAATTTCTCCTCACATAGCTGCGGCCAGTGAGGAAGAGATAGCAGCTGGATTTTATTCCCTCGAAAAAAAAGTGTCTTTGACAATAATTTTCATCCATCTCACCCCTTCGCTGCCTCCCCATCTCTCTCTCTCCCTCCCTCTGCCACCTCCCTCTCTTCCCACCCTCCCATACCATTCAGCGGACAGAAACCGAGTACACAGGGGTTCAGCATCCCCCACCCCCGCCGCCCCTTTCATGATTTCCAAACAGTAACATAGTGACGGATAAATAATGCAGCTGGGCTGTTTTAGAGAGAGATGAGATGACAGAGGGATGGGTGGGCAGGGGGGTGGAGGGGTGATCTGGGGATGTGTAGCAGCGACCAGAACTGTGCGGGCAAGGGACAGGCCACGGCCGGGGTTGGGTCAGCCAAGGGAGGAAGAGGAGAGAGGAGGTGTAGGGTGGCTGTAACTGGATCTCCAGCTCTCTCCCCCCCCTCCCCTCGCTTTGGGGCTGAAGGCTTTGTGGTGTGTTGATACCCTCTGACATGATATTGTAGCAGAAGAACGGGTATGGCTTTAATTAAGCCCGAGCTGATGGAAAGAGATGGATGGATGAAGGGAGAAGGAAAGGGAGGAAGAAAAAGGAGGAGTACCAAAAACAAACACTCCAATAAACAGAAATAGCAGAACGGCTCATGCTGTTCAGATTAGTAAGAGATCTGTGGAGTCTGACAGGCACTATTTGCCTCCGCTGTTACGTTAAAACAAGAGCTCTGTGTGTGTGTGTACAACAGTAAACAGGATCATTCATAAATATACAGTATAATCTTCCTTTGGGAGAACGATGGCGGAGTGAATGAAAATAGATGATGCTCTCAAATTCTTCTCGTTCTCTTTACAAACCGGACTGCGTGGAGAGGGAAGATAACACGGCCTAACTTTGACTGTGTGTGCCGAGCGCCGCACAGGAAGGTGTTGGAACCAAGAGTGTCAGAGGTGATGGAAGTGGTAATGTGTGTGTGTGTGTGTGTGTGTGTGTGTGTGTGTGTGTGTGTGTGTGTTGGATTTGAAGCATAAATCACCACAGTGACAAAGCTCTCCAATAGGCAGATAAGTGCACATTAGGAGTGAGGCAGATCTGTCATCGTGTGTCTCGGAGCTGTCGGCCCCGCCCTCTCCCCCGAAAACAAACGCTGACTTGGGGGGAATCCAAACTCGTCTGCGTCTGCGTGGCACACGAGCACGTGGCGTGTGCGAAGTGACTTCTTGCACGATTATTTGTTAGAGGAAATGTTCACAGTGTGTGTGTGTGTGGGGGGGGGGGGCACCTGTCAAAATGATGTTTATCTAATGACGTTCCTTTGATGGCAATAAACTACGAAAGCAGCAAATAAGAGCTGCAGCTAATCGTTCATTTCATCTGCGAATCAATGAACTGTTCAATGCGTCAAATGTCGAAAATGTGTGAAATAGTGTTTAATTCCAATATGCCATGGTTATGGACAATTAAATTGCTCGTTTAGCCCAACCAACAACAAACCTCCCTCAAAATACTCAATATACAGCGATTATAAAAGCAGAAAATCATCACATTTAAAAAGATGGAAGCAGAAAATGTGGTTGAATAATGCTTCAGTCATTAATTGATAATCAATGATAAAGTCTCTAGTGGTTGCTTCAGTTCTAAATAAACATTATGCCAAGATCATGCAGTGTTTTACAAATGCTAAAAGGGAAATAACACTAAAAAGGATTATTGCAAATGATATTTGGCAGCCAAGCCTTTTATAGAATGAATAATATGAAATTTCTTATAAATTGGGTTATGTCCTAATGCCAGATTTCTCCAGGCATCACAATATTCTAATAATAAGAAGAATGTACAGATAATGAGCCATTAGCCACAGTCGATATCATCTCCAGAAGGCCTCGGATACTCAGGCAGTGTTACAGAGGGAGGCAGAGATCTGTGCCAAATAAAAAAAAACAAGCTGGAAAGCTCCCCAATCAATGTTATTTTCTCTCTCAGTCCCAGACCAACTGTCTATTCATCTGTTTCTTTCAAATGAAAGGTGTGCTGGTATGTAACACTTACAGTGGGGAGATCTGTCTCTTAATTAAAATGTTACAGATTGTGTTTCGCTCGCTGTGCAGACCGAGCATACTGCGTATTGGAAATAATGTTCCCTACAGTGTGCCGTATTGATCAGAGGAGGAAAATAAAGGATTTTTCAGTGAGAAAATAGAATCTGTGTCATGAAGCTTTTGCTGGGAGTGTTGCCTTGACTGTTGCGAGTAAACCAATGACTAGTCCCTCATAGGAGGAAAAAAAAAGTAAAAGCAGGCTTTTGTTTGAAAAGCCAATTCCATACTAGGACACACGCTGGTCTATACAATCCATCAAATACATTGTCTTTGTTTGGATTTTACTTTTAAAGGAGAAAAAAGTATACATTAGCTAGAGTGTACATGTGGTTCTGTACATGCAATCTCATTCTGAATAGAGGCGTATGAATAATTTATCTTGCCACAATCCAACTGGGAACGTCCTTGGTATTTACATTTTATCATCAAGGGCACTGGATGAGCCTTCACAGCAATCTAACACATGACACACACTCAGCTCCCGTCCCTCTGCGCGATCAGAAGCTACGATGACACCGGGAAAATGTTTCTGTAGCTTGGATATATATTTATAAACCGAGCAAACAAAAAGGTTTGATGAACAGGCTCGATGATGACTAAGCGTGGCAGGATTTAGATTACACCGTGGTCACCCGCAGCCACAACGGAGGATGACAACAACGAGGGACATGCACGGGGGGGCGGGGGTGGGGGTGCTGGGTTGTCCTCGCACAATGGCTCCAGTGTTTACAGCAGACAATTTAGTTTCCTTCCAACAATTATGAGGGAAATTGAATCTCAGGAAATGTTCGTTTTCTTGTCCATTAGACCAAACAATAACAAGGATCCCCACAGGTTTACACAAAAACATCTGTCTTCAAAACAGAGTCCAGAAAATTTATATCAACCGGCTCTGAGGCGAATTCAGGACAAAGTGGATCAAACTGAAGCGATCGCACGTCTGGTTTTTTTTCATGTGCTGTAACGTGTAGGAAGATGAAAGCGTGGCGTTAATGCTGAGTCTGTGTCTACATTCATGCTCCACAATAAAACATTGCTAATGTCCTCTTTTGTGGTTAAATTAAAGAGGGGTGTTGCAGGAATTGAAGCTGAATGAAATTCCTCCATTGCATTTACAGCCTGTGATTGATATTCATCTAAAAGGACATGTTTTAAATACTGCTGAAAGCTGAAAAAAATGTCCTTTACAATGCACATAAAGGCACAATATGTGACCCACATGCAAACAAAAGGCTTATTCCACCAACATTTGACGACAACTGAATTGTGGCTGTTAACGTTTTCTGATGATGATGGAGGTTTTTTATGCTTATTTATCATGAAGAAATCAACCTCTGTGAATGAGTAGCTTCCTTTAGATCAGAGTCTAAAACATACTTTAATCATACCACACTCCCTAATATTAGGAGGTCATGCTTAAATTAAGCTTTATTTCGTTTTTACATTATTTTTATGTATATTTCCTTGTGTTACAAATAAATAAAGATATGATTATTATTATAATTACATTTATTAACAAACTTTTGATTTACACAGTCCGAAAAACATCTTTACACCAATATTTCTAGTAAAACATGGCTGAGGGAAGAAAGAGGGAGAAAAATGTGCCCTGTATCCTTTCTCCTCTGCTCCATCTCCCCTCGCCCCTTATTTTCTAAAAGTATCTGTTTGAGAGATAAATGACCACTCGGCTGCTGAGGATGACAGCCTACACAAAGATGATATTGAATTGATTTCAGAAATGTTGCCGAAGTGACTGTTTGATGTATACTGCGAGACACGAATCATAAAACTTCTATTAAAAAACCCTTGAATGGCTGACACCAGAATATTATTTGTGATGATTAATTTGACTCAGTCATTACAATGGGAGTCAAGTTGGATCGTCTCAGACAAAATTGCTTTTCATTCCCCCCCGTTGGATTTCCCTGCTATTTTTCTTTTCTTCTGTGCAGAACTCTGATCTGATTGGACTCACTGTGTTAGCGTAACAGCACCCGAATGCAGAGGCTGACGCTCGTCGTCATTACAGATCACTGAACATCGAGGTTTTTGTTCCGAAATGAGACGTTGAACACTTGAAAGAAAATTACACCTATCGTCTAACAAAACGACAGATCGGAATTTAAAAAGATTATGAAGCTTTACGCAGAATAGCAGGAAACTGAGAACCTCAGATGACAAGATGCGAACACAGTTCATAAACGACTCTTCATATTGTCTGTCTTGTGCCTCAGAACAGTTTTTGTTTAAGGATTAATCCTTTTAGTGGATTTGTAGCATGACGTTGACATCAACCTTTACTGTTGAAGAAGTTTTGTTGAAGGTTTCTGAACATTTCTAAATCTTGCATTTACTTTTTGAACGGACGAAGCGAACATTAGTTAGTACAGCTGTCGTTTTGAGCCACTGTGCCATAAATATCCTGGAGTGCTCTTTTGTCTTATCTAACACTGAAGCAACAAGGTGTCCTGATATGTGAAAATAATGGAGGCAAATCCCCCCACAACAGAAAACAGAGTCAAAGTGTATTATTGCACTTACAGCCTGGCTTTAACAGTCATCCATTTTAACAATGACACATAACTTTTAATGTAGCTCCGTGCAGAGAATCGGTTTAGTTCCTGGCAGTGATTTAACTCTCAACATTTTTTTTAGCTGCTCTGTAATAGTTTAATAAAAAAGATGAACATTGAGAACCTGCAAGAACAATTAGATGCATTTCCTAAGTGACAGTTAACTGAAGACATCAAGTATCTTTATTAATGGTTAAATATCTGGACAGGTTATTTTTACCACTGTAAATTTCCATTAAATAAAAACTCTACAATATCCAAGTTACCTGCCATGTTGACGCATAGATTGTGTACAAAGATGGAGGACATGACAACGCCCCACAAATTGAAGCCAGATCAGCTGTATTGCCCCCTGGTGGATGGAGCAGTTTAGGTCATAAACCCTGCCTCCTCCATGTTAAAAGATGGGACTATACAAAAAGTCAGAGATGGTTTCTGTCATTATTGGTAGTCCTTTAAACCTGATGTTTGTTCAAGTGCTCTTTTTGGCTTGCGATTGGTTGACCATATCGGCTCCACATCACAATCACTTCAGCACAGACTTATAATTTTTGTACTACGAGAGGAAGTAAAGGCCTACCCTGCTGTCCTAATTCGAAAGCAAACTTATTGTCTCATTCATCCATCCATTACCAATACCACTTATCCTTAGAGGGTTGCGTGGATACCTGGAGTGTATCCAAGACAACATTGGTTAGAGGAGGGGGAAAACATCCTGGACGGTTCTGATTTTAAACTGATTGATATACTTTTCTTTTCATATGTACTGATACTTGTTTTTCTTACTGGAGGAGACAAATTAATTTTAGCTTTGGTGATGGGATGTTTCTTACAAAATGAATCTTTTGAGTTCTAATTGACTTCTCCGGGCATTTTAAAGGTCCAGTGTGTAAGATTTAAATACTTTATATTTAAATCGAGGGGACCCTCTCTACGGAGGCCGCCATGTTTTTTACATCAGTCCAGACTGGACAAACTAAACACCTTTTGAGTTTTTAATGAAGCTACCACAGGTTCTTTTTCATGTTTGGAAGGAGAGGGTGAGGTGAGGGGTGATCAGCTGCAACATGCAACTTCAACACCAGATATCACAAAATTCTACACACTGTACCTTTAAAGGCTGCTGTCGACTTTTTTATCAAATAACTATATCTTGTTATGTATTTGCTCTCGTCCTGTGATGCTGATGATTCAAGTGGGAGTTTTATTCCCTGGTAGTGCTCCAGTTAAACTGTATGGCCTAAGCAGGAAGTGAACAGATCTTGGCACCAACACTATTCCCATTTTGTAACTCTGATAGTGTAAACTGAATGTTCCCGTATGGAATAGAGTCAGATAGAAATCAGCTGTGGGTAGAATTATAAACACAACTTCATCTAACCTAATGTTTCTCACTGTCTTTTCTTCTCAGAGCTACACAGGTCAGAGTGGTGGCGGCGGGGGAGGAGGCGGTGGCACCGGCGGTGGAAATGGGGACGAGGACTACGAGATCCCCCCCATCACTCCACCGAACCACCCCGAGCCCCCTCTTCTTCACCTGATGGAGCACGACTCTACAGGCTACCTCTGCCACTCGCTGCCACACAATGGGCTCATCAACCCGTATTCCTACCCAGAGCTGCCCACACTCATGATGTCGAACATGCTGGCGCAGGACGGCCACCTCGTTTCCAGCCAAATGCCCTCGGTGAGTAGCGCTTCGCGGACTGAGCGGTTTAAAACTAGTGATTACAGTGAAAATTAGGACTCAAACTAAACCTCTCTAAGACTTTGAAGGAGTCCTTCTTTTCTATCTGAGGTACGAGAGGATATGAGGAAAAACTATTATGCCTTAAGTGTTAACAAGCACAAACAAGGAGGCAGAAACTGAGTTGCAATTTAGGGGAAAATATATCTAATGACTTTTTAAAATGATTTTCTCAGCATAGCACATAATCCAGAACAGCAATTTTAAGATAGAAACCTATAGAAACCTCAGATTTCTAACATGATACACCTTCTGAGCTTTACGTAGAAAGTAATCAAGAAATGAAGACGGTGGCTAAGTGGGGTACTGAATGATTTTTCTCAGTGGACGCCATGTCAGCTGTGACGCATGGAGAAAAGGATTGTGGGCTAATCCATCAGCATCATATCTACCTCGACAGCGAGCATCAGTCAGTCCGTCAAGCCTTCCAACATGAATACGCGCTGATTACTCCCTCAGCTCCACACAGACCTGCTCCTCCACAAATTAGCATCTTCAAGCCATAATTGCATTCATGAGAACTGCAGGAAATGGAGGAGATTTCTATTACACAAATGATATATGTGAAGCACATGTGGAGAACATAATGTAAAGGCTGCAATAAGCAAAGCCCTTCTAGTTAGCAGTCATACAGTAGGTTAGCGTTTAAGATGGGTTTAAATCATTACCTGATTTTAGGATCCCGCTCAGCAAGTAAAATGTAAAGAATGTAGTTTTTATGTACTGAATAGATTTAGATTTGCATTAGATATTTAATATCCCTTTGAAATATGCACAGATGTGGAGGATTTTTATAGATTGGAAATCTCTCGAGTAATGATCATAACATATGCAAAGATTTTTGTGTTTAGGGTTTAAAGACAGAATTTCACAGCTTCATACTTTACTTGATATCGACTGATATCATAAACACACAGAAATAGCTTCGCTCGGCAGCTGTGCCTTTCTGGATATTTTATAGATCACCACTATGCAGTTATTATGTTATAGTATGTTTTATATTGTCTCTTTTTGTCTGAGGCCTCATTGTGGATTAAAGTCAGCAGCGTCCTTTAAGAAAGAGAATATATTCATACACATTAAAATACATACATGCATGTCAATGTCAAGTAGTATTTATTATAGAGATCAGGACAAACAACAGCAGTCAGCAAATAGTCCAAATATGACTTGATAAACATCTGGAATATAAAGATACTATATGTTATATATAATGTTGGAATACGCCCGGCTACATATTGGATTCATGTGTCATTTATCTTGATATTCATTTCACATTTTGGTCATGACCTTTACCGTGGAGACAGTGGTTGATTGGCCAGTGTTTCGCTCGGCACTCAGGATATTTGTTACTGCTACAGAGAACCAGAGTCGGTGGTTTTAACAGATTGAAAGCTGCAGGTCGTGTGATAAAAATGCATGAGATTTGAAATGTTCTGCTGGCATACGATCCACATACATTTAAAGGATACACAGGAAACGCTGGCAGCTGCCGGTGTTTACATCGAGGCCGAGACACAAAAGCAAACATGTTGAAATAAATAAAGCTTTTAAAAATGATGTTTCGCAAATAAACCTCACAGATCTTGATATTTGAAGATAATTCAATGTTTCGAACAGGCTCGGAGAGAAGCAGCTTGGCCATATAGGAGGTTCTTTTTCAGTGCTCTGCTTCAACTCTACTGCAAAAAAAGGCAGCATATAAAGCAAACTCAGAAATTTCTAAATCAAATAGTCTCCCCGGCGAAACTACCAAACCGTAGCAGAGGTTCATTTGTGCTGAGAGCGGAGTGTCTATTAAATCGGTGCCTCACCTTGACACAGTCTGCTGAGCAAAGTAATTAAGCAAACTCTGCAGTTCAAACATGAGATGCTATCATTTTGAATACCTCACTTGACATTTATAGATAAATAACAAGGGTTAATTCTAAATGGAGACTGTTTCGGTGGTTAAAAGATGGAGTCTGGGTGCTGTAGATAGAAGTGGTCTTTTGCTGCTGCGGCTGCTGCTGTTGACATTGTACTATAAGTGTGTCTATGTATTTCTGTGTCTTCACTATAAACAATATATCTGCTGTTGAAATGGATCCACTACATCTGGAGGTCAGGCCTTATATTCAATCTTGAGCACATTGAAAAAAAAAATCCATTAGGGTTCATCTTTCCTGCATCAGCCATTCTATTGTGGTGCTGCAGTGAGATCTGTTTTCATCAGGCAGATTCAATACGTGAGCTGGGCAATGAAAAGAGCGCAATAGAGTTGGATGAAGAGAGGGAGGATGGAGGGAAAGAGAGAGAGAGAGAGAGGGAGGGAGGGAGAGAGAGAGTGGGGGAGGCAAGACGAAATTGCAAAGAGGTAACTCTTATTCAAAATGAGAGTACACCAGCAGTTTTCTGTACCTCCTGGATTTCATTATTAGATATTTTAGAGATAATTCAGTTGAGTGAAATGAGGTTATTCTGTCTCCACAAAAGCCTGAGAGCCTCTGGTTTTTAAATGTGTGCCTACACGATTCCAGCGTGAGGACGTCTGAAAGTGCTCCGCTGCAGGTACAACAATATAAACATAAAAATAAATAGGCCGATTATATAACAAAAAAAAAGGATTTAGAGGAGAGCGGTATCACAGCGGCAGTTGATGATTCTCAGAGAGATGTTAGAGTCGATGGTGTGTTTTTAGTTTGAGGTGGCAGGTTGAACCACTGAACTAAATGGTGTTTGGATCGAGATTTATCAGTGGATCTGACACTGAGGAATCACTGGAAGCTGTCAATAACAAATATCAAGATTCACACTTAGTGAGAAATAGAGAAAATAAAATAATGAAGGATGAGGATTTAAAAAAAATATAAAGTCCCACAAATTCAAGGAAATGAACAAACTGGCAGTTTAATTAGGTAAAATGTTCAGGTACTTAACTCATGACTCAGATGCAAATATTGTACTTTTTACTCCACCGTAACTTTTGTCACTTTGCAGATTCAAATGCAAAATATATTTTAAAAGTAAATCACTATAATAACCTAAAGTAATTGGGTTAGTTCCACCTTTACCAGCTGCAACGTTAAAGTGAGGAACACATCAATGTTTCAAAAATCATAGCACAGTTATATGATAAACATTAATCTGAAATGGGCAGTTTTGCATATCGTGTACTTTTACTTCTTGCACTCTACGTTTATTTAATTGCCAATCAAGGAAAAAGGTTTATATGACTTTTACTAGTCAGAACTTCTGAGTTCACCCCTCATCATTGGAAACTTGTCTAAAAGCGGCTTCATTAAAGAATATGAACAGTACATAACTAAACCAGCTGCAGGTGCCAAATGTGGCTGAAACAGGAATAAATAGTGGGACTGTTTCCAGCCACAGATCCGTCTATATTTACTTTTCTTGTCGGTATTTATAGCAGCACGATGGTGAATATGGTATCCACAGTTTTTGGACAACAGTGGAGGACTGTGGCGTGGAGAATTAAAAAAGCTGTGTTAGGCTTTGACTGCAGAGAAAGTACTGATTCAATTCAAATGATCGGCAGGAAATCTCCTATTAAGACAGTTTTTAAAAGAAATTGTCAAAAAGTCACTTCTTCTAATTCTCCAACGTGAACATTCTGTTTTTATTTTCTTTGCCTATGATAACAATATACTGATTATTTATGTAAATGCACAAGTTGAAGATCTCATATTAGGGAAAAGGAAAGAATTTCTAACACGCTACCAACTTGACGAAGGCCAAACCTGAGACATGGGGTGGGCGGTGCTTGTTCCTTTGTGACATCACAAATCTACAGAAGCCTTGAGAGCTCATTTAAGACAGTTTCTGAATACAGGCTGTGTGTGTTTCTGTGTTGATTAAGAGCTTTGATACTTTCACTATGTTTGTAGGACCCAGGCCTGGTTTATAATAAAAGATGTGGTGATCTTTAACTTTCCAACCAGGTTTCTACAACTTTTTTTATTTCCCTCTCCTGCGCTGACTCTGAAAACCTAAAAAAACTAAATTCTCTGTTCTCTTTTAATTTTTCTTTTCAATTCATTCTTTCTCTTTTTTTTTTTTACTTTGCTGATGTGCATCGTGGACTGAAGCCCCTTCTGGCCAAACCTGATATCTTTTAGAGAGCTGTTTTTTCTGATGCTCTGTTGCCTCTCTCGCTCTCTCTCTCTCTCTCTCTCTGTTAATGCCCGCACTGTCATAGCATCTACAAGTTCCAAAACACATTAGACATTTAATAGCTGTGCTCAGGTTGCATTGATCTTATCAAGTACAGCCCAGAAAGATACACATCTCTGCTCTGGACTCACAAGCATAGTGGCCTCATTGTTGTGTGTTGCATCTTTGTTTGCACTAACACTTACCGATTGATAGAATATTTAATTAGCAAATGTATGGATATATTTCTCTGAGCCTCACTCCTGCATCAGCTGTGTATTTGAACAGAGAGGCTCCATATTCCATTATGGTATATTTAAAATTCACGTGACCTGTGCCTGCAACCTGAATAAATTATCTTTGATGACTTTTTTTGACTGTTGGTCAATGATGCGTGCAACATTAGGCCTCATCATATCTGGCTGCAGTGTGGTGTTTTGAATATGTAACAGATGATGTATGTATCATGAGCTGGGGGATGTTATGCATGGCGGCTGTGCATTAGCAGAAAAAGCAATATGTAGACGCAGCCTCAGCTCCCAGGTATTATCTCATTTGTTATTTCTCCTGAATACACGATGAGAATCTGCCAGAGGAAGGGTCAGTTCACTTGTAATGAGGGTTGTGGCAACCTGAAGATGTGCCAGCTGTATTCATATTCAAATTCATACTCTTAATTTCTTTTGTTGCAACATTTAAATGGAGGAATCTCCTCACGAGCTCTTTATCTTCAGTTGTTGAGGTTAATTATCAAGTATTAATCCCTCCCTGATTGTCATGTTAAGTTGTGTGGATGCCTGCGCTTCTCTTTTCTCTCCTTTATTTTTCCCCACGAGGTATTAACAGCTCCTGGCAGGTGCTTGCTCTTCAAGCCTGTGTGAATGAAATATGAGCTGCAATGTCAACTGAACTTGTCACAGACAAGCTTTGGTGAATTAATGATAAGAGAGCAGAGGTGTGTTTTAATGTGTTCTCCTTCTGATGGAGGGTCTTAGCAAAGGTATTATCGCATACTGTACACCTGCTGGTTTTTGTATAAACATGGAGGAGAGAAAAAAAAGGTGGATAAGAGGATATGTTGATGCGTTTGTAGAGAACATCTTGGACCTGATTTGACATTTAAGGGATGAATATTATATCAAACAGACTGTTATCAAGTGAGTGTTCTGAAATATTGTAATTAAATGTATTTGGACTTTTTCCAATATGGACTTTAAATTGCTCTTACCTTAGCCTTTAAAGACTCTCTGCTCTTTGAGGCTTCGCCTTATTCTACACTTTTCATTCAGATGAAGAAAACCTATTTCTCCTTTGAAAGACCTTCATTTTCAGTCATTTTTAAAAGGGATTAGAGCGTCTGTGGGAAATGATGGAATGTCTGTCGCTTTTTACCACAGTTCAACAAGCCCAGTGATAGAATGGGGCTTGTATTAGTTATTCCAATGTTGATTCAGGCCCAGATGATTTTGAATGATCAATGCCTTGTTTGATGGCCTCTTGAAATCTGCAGGAAAAAAAGGGAGGGCTGTCCTTTAAACTGCTTCCCCCCTCTTTCACTTTTTTGTGATTATTTATTTTCAAATTGTCCCCTGGGCTAATGTTCCATTTTGGCATTTCACACCTCCCTCTCCCATAAATGAACCATCACAGCCATAAATCACTGGACAAACAGAGACTTGTGCAAACCCTGAAAGGCTCAGAGATTTATGTAACACATTCATGTTTTCCACTTCCTCATTTTAGTACTCCACTGGTATAGCCTAGCTAATAAAAGGTCCTATTAATATTTCCTGTTGCTTAGCAACGGCAGGCAGCAAGTAATAGCATTCTGTGGAAAAATAGATGACCGATAAGGAAAAATTCAATTCTTTTCTCATCTCCTGGGAGAAAGTGCCTTATTTCTCTGGCAATGTGATATGAAACTGTAGTTGTATATTAAGAAATATCTTAAAGGAAATATAGGTTATTTTCCAATTTCATCATTTTGGGGGGATTTTTATTGCAGGCTGATGGCAGCTCATCTCTTTTCTTTACCTCGATAAAGTCAATTAACCTATCAGATTAAGCTAATCAGAGGATAAGGTGCAGATTTAATTTCTCTCTTTTTAATCGGAAATCCTGAAGAGATGGTGTTAATAACACAAGCACTGAACTTTAAAGAGAACCACTCCGTGAGACAAATTGCATTTCATTTATATTGCAGGTGTAATTTAAACTTGCTTTGTGTACGGGCCAGTTTGTGCAGCGTCGAGAGCTTAAGAAACCTTTTCTAATAACGCTGCTTATCACCCTGATCACAGGTAACAGAAGAGGATCTCTACTGTGACAATTTTCAATTTAGATAATTTATCACATCATATTTCAAAAACAACTGAGTTGTGTTATCGCACACATGTTGTTGTCATCGTCCTCCTCCATAATGTAGATGTGATCAACTGTGGCATTCAAGCAAAGAACAGAGGCTAAAGAAACAAAGGCAGATTCATCTGCAGCAGATACACAGTGTTATGAAGCAGATTCATTGATAAGGGATTTCATATTACACTTAGCCAGGGGCCCCTGCTGAGATTTATCATGCCATGAAATCGTGTCCATATTGCACTGTGCCCTATCTCAACCATCCATCAGCTCATTCTGCTTCCACCACCAGGAATATTTGGCCCTGGTGGCGGTGGTGGAGCGGTCCCATGTCATCTCACTCAGGGACGTCTTCCCTGCTGTGCCGCCAGCCACCAGTTCAACATAACGCCGCCGCCTGCCAATGCGCACAAGAAAGGCTTGAGCCAGGGTGATTAAGACACTTTGTGTATTCATGTAATACTGCGAGCATCAGAGACAGAGAGTCATAAGCTACAGGCAGAATTCACAGGCGTAGCAGTTCCTGCTAATGAGAATGACGTTTAGAGAGATTTACAGCCCGTTGCATTATCCTTTCGCCTTTCACAGACATATCAGCGTTTATGTTTGCCAATATGAAAACTTCTTTTTTACAGAATAAACAAGCAGAAAAAATGGAAAAGTTTTTTCTTATTTGTTTTTTTATTTTTTATTTAAAATTCAGTTTGTGCTTAAACTGGAAAATATCACACCTCAATCACATTAGTCTTCATAACGGTTTAATAACAAGCTCTTAGGAATCATTGCCAATTTTTTTATAATACACATCCGCCTCCAAAAATCCATATTGGTGAGGCTCTACAGAGATTATTAGATGACTGTCATTTTGTATTCGATATTAGAATTGAAAAGAATGCTGGCTCAGACAACGTTTATTTATGATTATTTCTTTATATTTTCTGATCTTTCCTTGTTGCAGCGAGACTTTACTGGACCATAAATGTAGATACCTGTGTTATCTTGCAGTGAAGTAGACGCAGCTGTTGAGTATGTGGGTACATATCTTGAAATCTGGGTAAAAACCTGTTTTAAAAAGTCAGGTTAAGTGATGAGCCTCAAACTACCTCACACGTGGCATAAGAAACAGTTTGCTGGATATATATCTGCAAACATTCAACATTCAAGTCCATTTGTTTGTTAATGTGCAGTCAGTGGCGTCTGTTTAAAGCTGCTGCAGAATACAGTGAAGATAAGTTTCTCTCAGAAATGTGTGATGTTTCTCCGGACACATGCAAATCACCTCGTCATGACCTCACACAGCACATACAGTACCGCATGCAGCTTTTTTTTCATTTGAGTGCTCTTTCTTGTTGTTGTGTTCATTATTTCTGCATCTACATTCATGTTTTTTTGTTGTCGTGTGGGTTTGCGGTCACACCCACACACGAACACGCGGACGCATATACACAAAGTGGGTTTGACACGGCAGTCAGGAGTCTCATTAGTGGGAGCAGAGGAGCCTTGCCTTCTGCTGTCAAGAATGTGTGTCCCCACCGCTCCTCACAACCGTCTCCTGCATGTCATGTCAGGCGAGGCTCTGATTCTCTGACGCCGTGCTTTGTGAGGTGAGCTCAGAGACACGCCCGGGCTGAGAGCGAGCGAGAGAGGGGAAGACAGTAAGGGGGAGAGCAAGAGAAAGAAAGAGAGAGAGAGAGAGAGAATAAAAAGGTCTGAGGAACAAGAGAGAGAACTGAAGGGGGGGAGATAAATAGAGGGGAAGAGAGAGAGAGAAAATAAAAGCAAAGTAGGTTCTGACATTAGCAGTAATGAGGAACATGGAGGATGGTGCCAAGGGGGACATCATGACATTACTATCTGCAAATCAACCACTGCCTTGTTGCTGCCACAGATTCACTGTGAGAGGCGTTCAGGGTGGTACCGTACTTTACAAACCCACAGCCAAACACAACCAGCAACATTAGCTTAACGTCCGGCTAATGTTAATCAGCAATAGTAACATAATAATAATAATGATAGTAATAATAATGTACTAACTAAAGAAGGGAAATTCCAGCAAAAGTGTCTCTAAAATAAAATTCAACCTATTTCACTTTTACTTTTGTCATGACTTCACTTTTGTATATCTATGTGTGTGTGTGTGTGCATATTATAAAGTATGTATGGTACAAGTCGAAAGTTCTAGTTTTCTGCATTTTATGAAAATGTCAGATGCATTGGCACAGATTCTGTTTGGCTTTGAGAGATGTAGAGATGTAGTGTTAAAGTCCATTTCAACACTTTCGACGTAGTGAGAATAAATTGCCTTTTCTCTCTTTGAAAGTTTCTGTCGAACTCATAATTATTTCCTCATGCTGCTGCTGCTGCTGCTGCTGCTGCTGCTGCTGCTTTGCAAGGTATTGCTGTTTTTCTGCCAGATTAATTACTTGATCACAGTTCAGCACGGGAGGTGCAAGAGCAGCCATTTAGCTTTTTTTTTTCCCTTTCTGACGAGCGTTTAATTGGAACGATTGAAAGTGACCTGATCGTGTCTTGTTTTAGCAACACGGAGCGACTGCCAAGCTAATAAACAAAATGAGGTTTTAATATTGTGTTGCTAAATTCACTTGGCTGAAACTACACCTGGATCACGGCGTCATATTACATCTGAATCAAAGTCTCCTTGTCTTATTGCATTACATCAAATGAAATCGTCTTTTAAAAACACAAATTCTTAACACACTCAAACATCCAGGCCTCGGCTGCCCATCATATCTCTTTATGTAGCATCTGTCTGATGTCACAAGTAAGCAGAGGCAGCGCTTTGCCTCTGCTTTCATACTTAAGTAGCGTGTGATTCATAAATCCACTCTCTTATTAATTCCCCTCAGCTTGTGTAAATGACCCTCCTGGGTATATATAAGCTTGATAAACCAAAGACATGGTTGAAGGGACAGAGAAGAGAGCGGGAGAGAGAGGAAGGGGAGCGAGGGGTGAGGGCTCGTAGGCTCTTTGAGGAACGGCGTTGTTAGTACTCTGCCCTCAGGGTGAATGAGAAGTAGCTTTGAGGGCTGCGAGGCCCGGGGTTGGCTCCCCCACCTAAAGGCGTGTTTACCACGGCGGCGCTTTTGAAGGATCAGTCTTGTACGCGCCTCTAATTAAAGCTGTCATGGCTGGGTGCCTGCAGGGATAATGTTCTATTATTATAGTCATTTGTTTCAATTAAACGCTGGGTGATTTTACAATAGCAGCCGTGAACCTGTGTGAGTGAGCCATCACTCTAAACAAGATGGTTCCAGTCAAGCAGCGAGCGGAGAGGGGAAAGTCTTAAAAACTCGCAGGAGCGATTGATCTCCATGTATTGAGAGAGGGCAGGGAGGGAAGGAGAAAGGGTCAGCATGTCAGAGTGAAACACATCAGCAGGTGATGTTAAATACTGGATGAGATCATGGTGGGAAAAAAATACTCCAACGCTACCAAGTAAATTTCAGTTCCCATTTACATTTTGAACTATTGACTCAGGTTCTGCTGCCGACTCTACATTTAAAAATTTGACGAACGCTGAAGATTTATTTTAGATGGGGCTAATAAGCAGAAACATGAACACAACATTTATTGGTTCCTTAGCATGGAGAGAGTCTTTTATTATGATGCCGGCGCAATAAAGCTTTTGCATAGCAATCAAGCTGCTTATTGAATTGATGAAACAGATGCCACTCTGCTATAATCATCATGAGGACAAAGCAAGGTTAGCTGTTTTCACCCTCCTCTGGTATGAATCTCTCCTCTCTCTCCTCGTAGCCATGTGTAGGGGCTCTCTCTTCCCCTCTCTCATCTCTGTGCTGGTGGTCAAATCCCCTTAGCTAAATCAAATGGTGCAGGCAATTGGAGCGGCCGTGAAACCATTTCAAAGGTAAGGTCAGCAAGAGCAGGGGAACAATGGCTTTGTGATATTCCATCTCGCGCACAATGTGCTACACATAATTGGAAAGCCTTTGTTATTTGACTCCCATTTGACTATGATGTACAAGATGTGAATACAAACACGACAGGCGCAACGATGGCAGTGGAACACGTTCACACCGAGTTTCCTGGCTTTACATCACAGTTTAGAATCGCCTGGCTGCTCATCACCAAACAGCAATATCTTACTGTCCCCTCGCTAACTTTGGAGATGAATTTTGGTACGAAGGTCAAGTAGGATTTTTTTGTTGTTGTATCTTTTTCCTTTTTTCTTTTCTCTCTCGCTCTCTCCACTCCCGTCCTCATTTTACTTCTCCTCCTGTGTTTGCAGGGACATGACTCTCCCGGGACTTTACAACAAACAGCTAAATTGCCCGAAGGGTTAAGCACAAGAAGGTTCGATCCCCGAGAGATATCGGAATCCAACTTTATGTATAATCTAAATATTAAAATTTAAGCCACTACATTTCTCTTGTTGGTAGCCTTGGGTTTGTAGTTGTTCCAGGAAATACAGCAAAAACACATCGTCTCCAGTGTGAGTTAGTAAAGACAGAGAGCAGGGACCAGACTCCTCCACCCCCTTGACCATTTGGATGATACCATTAGCATACTGTACCTATGGCAACCAGCAACCTTTGTCAGATCATTTCATAATATTTGTTCAGCAGTCTGTCGTTCGCCTTATTTAGATCAGGGACTGATGGTGCTCGGTGATAACTTCCTGCTCCCTCTGTCGCTCTCAGGTGAACGCAACAGCTCAAAGCACTCTGGGACATTTTTTATTAAAAATGGGACTTTTGAGTGAATATTAGAATAAACTATCACAATAGGAGGTTTTGAGTTATGAGCACTATGAGTTGCTTGGGTGTTATGCTTTTTATATACATACATGTAGTAACTGTGATAAGATCATTTATATGTCTTCTACAGTAGTTAGTTAATGCTACACTTTTTGGTTTTTGACTCATACCTCACAGTTAATATAATAGGTTAAATTAATGTAAGTTTAGGTGGAGTTGCTTGTTACATTTTCTGTAAACTAACCTCGTTAGTTAGGACTGAAAACTGATAAAACTTAATTTGATGCTTTAAAATATGAACATAAAATACCAAAAGATGCAAAACAAATCAACAATCCTGCAAAAATAAAGTACCCCTCACTTTCCTCACCATCGCCTTAATTTTCTCCCTCCAAGATGAAATGCTACTAATGATATATAGGCTACAATATACGTCTCAAATCAATTAGTAATAGGGACTTAAATAATTTAAAGGTTTTGTTATCCCTGACAACCCAGCACCCACGATGCCATGGTGGCGTGGCACCTTCCGCCTGATGAACTCTGCTTCTGTGCATGTCTCCCTCTTGTTTATATTAAACATGTTGTGGCTCAGATTAAAAGGTGACGATTTTGCCTGGAGGCTGTTGCTATGGAAATGCGTCCGCTATATCTATGATAGGCCATTCATGTTTGATTAATTGCTTTTTCAATGCTTCTTGGTTTGTGAGGAGAGGACCCTTAAAGAGCAAGTCCATGGAAAATGGAAAATTAATGGATTTCTATTTTTTTCTTTTTTCCCTTTTCGTTTTTCTCTCCTCTCTTATTTTTTGCAGTATTACCACTCGGTTTGCTGGGGCTGTTTCCTCATGTTTTAAGAAGTACAGCGATGGTGTTTTGAATTTTGATTGGAGGTTGGAGATTGCTGTGGATGGGGGAGGTTACAGCGTGGTTATTTGAAATGCAAAAGGAATGCCTTTGTTCATGGCTGGCTTTTGTGAGCAGCTGCTGAGGCACAGAATATAATGTCGTGTGAATATTATGAGTTTTCAAAGCAGGCCAGAGCCTCGTTCAACATTACTTTGTTGTGCATTTTTATTCTAGGAATCTACTGGGACCAATTATGATTAGAGAGCCGAGCCTTCATCTCTGAACCTCTACTTGTGTTTATCAAGACCTCATATGCTCGGGCTCTTTCAATTTTTTTTTTGCAAGGCACTAATGTGTAATGTATTATTTAACTCATAAATGTTTAAAAGAGCTAACAAATGCTAGTTCATCACTTTCTGATCTGTAAATTGCCAAACATTTCCATTTATGCCTACATTAAAAGCATCCTTTGGTCTGTGCTCATGTTGTATCCTGATGAATCTTGAAGAAAAGCTTTTGATGTGGTTGTTATTGAAGATCTTATACGACTGCTAAAAGCGACGAGTGTGATTCTGTAATCAGTCTGAAGGATGTTCTCGGTTTGAGGGTCAGTCTCCATCTGCAAGAACCAGTTTTGTTTCTGTTTTTTAACATGGCAGTAAATTCTATTTCTCTCCCTTGCACATGGTGAGGATAATATCTCTGCAAAGGGGTTGATAGGGTTCCTCATCAATGCTATTGATTCAATGATTGCTCTATCAGGTGCTCAGATTCCTGCAGGCGTCAAAACAAAAATTCATTTTCAGAAGCAGGAGCTGATGTTTTCTCCCACTTTTAGAAGAAATCAATAGAAGTTACCTTTTGCTGTAAGAGTAAGATTTACTGAAGATGTATCATTGAGATAAAGTTTAATTGTAAGTCTCATATGGAAACTGAGGAAAACTTCAAATGAACGAAAAAAGACAATAGAATATATAGAAATATAGAATAATATAGAAACATGACTTATGGCTCCTTAATAGATGATTTAACTTATTCTTGTGTGCAATCTGGCAGTGATTTGATAAATGAGTTCTCAAATCATCCAGAAATGTGTGTTATTTTTACATTGTCTCTGCCATGGTGAAACTATGACGTGTCACAGTAAATGTTGCTGTCAAAAGGAGCGGTGGTTCTGCAGCATCTCCTTTGTAAAGGATTGTCAAATGTATCTTATGCTAAAGGAAAATAAGACAGGAGTTGCTGGCGCACCTTTTCTTAGCATTTGGAGAATTTGACCAGCGCTCATCACATCTGCCACTTCGATGCTTCCAGGTCATTGCACTCATTTCGCTCAGTGGGGAATATTTCCTGAGCAGAAACGTTGCTGGCTCCATTTTAGTTTGAAAACTCCAAACTGAAATGTGCTGTAGTTTGGATGAGCAGAAACTGAGATGTTTGGAAAAGATGACGTTGACACAGCTTGATGTGATGGTGGATCGTGATCATGGTTAGTGATGGTGGATCCTGATGGTGGGTCATGATGGTGGATCCTGATGGTGGATCGTGATGGTGGTGGCAGCTGATCGTAGACTACGATTACACGACTGCTTGATAAAAAATATGCCTACTCACATATTCTACCATTAATGGTAATAACTCCTCCATTTCATTCCTCATTGCTGCTCCCTTCATCTCTATCCGGCATTTTCTTATGTATAGATAATTTAAACATTGACACACCTTTCCATTATGCTAAGAACTGTTGCTTCTAATCAATGTTGCAAAGCTATTATTTGAGCAAGCTGCCACAATTCCTGGGAGCAGCAGGATGCGCATTCCTTCCTGTTTTCATCGGCACACATATGCCCAGTGTACGTGAGCGGTCGTGTCATGTGCCTTTTCGGGCATGTTAGTATGCACGCTGATTAAAACTGATATGAAGCCAAAACACTCATGTGGGCAGAGATCGTTCATGAACTAACATGTTGTAGTATGGATGTAGCCTGTGTCTCACGAAACAAAACCCAAATTCTTCCTTCAAAATGAGACTTTGGAAACTTTCGCAGGTGCTACGTTTTCTAGAGGGTCTTGTAGTTAGCAAATACTGCAAGTTGTTTGGTTTCTATAGTTACGTTGCAGTGAGATGTGTTTCTCGGCTTCACCTGAGATGTTGTATCTTCTTATTTGTGTGAGATATTACCTATATTATTGTTTAACTGGATTTTTATAGCCATTTCCTCCACTATCAAGGTCAGTGCTGAAGTCAGGTACCAAACAGATAAACTCTGGCACAAGCCGGCTGTTTATATAGTTTGTTACTGTCTGAAGAGAAGACAGTTTCAAGAGGAAAGAGACGTTTTCTAACCACCAGCCTTGACTTTAAAACCTGTTGGAGGGTTTATTTATTTTTTGGTCTGTCTATTTTCTAGCAGACATATTTCCCTCTTTCCAATTCATCTCATTTTTTGTCAGATGTTTTTTTATTAGCTTTACACCTTTTTGTCAAATTTGATAATGTCGTCTCCACTTTCAAGTAACTGCATATTTGGCAAATTGGCAAACTTTTTTTGAGCGGAGGAGAAGATAGTAAAGCTGGTGTTCTTCTCTCACCCCAGATGCAGGAGATGGCTTTGCACCACCACCACCACCACCACCACCAACAACAGCAACACCGTCACCAGCACCCGGGCGGCGCTCATTACAACCCTGCCCATAACCACCCCCTGATAAACAGCTCACCTCCGATACTGCCCAACCCCATGAGAGCACTGTCCCAGCTGAACTCTCAGGTCAGCCGCAGTGCGCTGCCTCACGGCTCCCCCTCACCTCCCGGAAGTAAATCGGCCACACCCTCCCCCTCGAGCTCCAATCAGGAAGAGGAGATTGATCCTCATGCGAAGGTACTGATGATGTGGCGTGTGGCTTCTCTGGCTTGTAGTTGTGGAGTAGCAGGCGTGGGCTCGGCAGGGCTTTTCTGAGCTGGTTTGCATGTTAACTGCAGGTGTAGCTGTGATTCTTTTATATGGGTCCCTGGAAAACTCGTTAGAAGAGTTCTGCAGGAGCTGGAGGTTAAAACGTTAATATGTGTAAGGAATGTTGTGGTGCTATGTCATATTTGAAAAGAAAATTGCTTTGAGACATCAAGTTCATGATCGCACTGAATTTTATTACTTTTTTCTCCATTCTGAGCAGCACATTTAATTCAAAAGCAAAATTTAGGAGTCAAAAATTCACACTTGAGAGAAACAGGTTTCTTTTTGTGCAAAGATAAATTCACTGTCAATTTATTTTCCAATTACACATTTGTGACTTGTTCACAGCCCAATGCATGTTTATAAGTTAGTTGGCAAACTCTTGCACACGCATGAGACGACATGACATACTTTCCCATGATGCATTTATTGGAAATACACGCTTTTACGTATTCTAACAGTTCGATCATCAACGCAGATGCAAGGCATTGGCAGTGCTGTGGAATTTTGTTGTCCGCAGCCTGGTTTGTAACCTACCACTGCTTCATTCACAAATTGGAAGAGAACATTCATTTGCTTTATGCAAATCTGTAAAAGTGTTCACATAAATTGCCCAACAACCGATGTCTCTGTGGATTTGCTTCATTTCTATCAGGGGGAGTGTGAATGAGTGTGTAATTTAATCTGCCACGTCCGCAGTGTTTCACATTCATCTGTGTATTTAAATGATAGGTCACAGTGATACAGTATAACAAGAAGGGGGGGTCCTGTACTTTAAAAAATATATTTTCTAGCCTGTACGTCTCTGCCGTGCGTCTCACTGTGCATGTGAATAAAAATGATTACCATCGCTCCTATCAGTAAGTAATTCCATTTGCTCTCTCCAATTTATTCGGAGACCACATCAAAGCCCGGGCAGATACAGCAGGCGATTTAAAATTCCATTCACCCCTTTGCATGAAGAGTCAGAATTTATGACTTGCTGAACAACTGAAAAATAAAGATTTGAAAGGGTTCGGTAAATTCAACTATAACCGATGTTATTTTTTGACAAAGTAAAAGCAGAAAAGAAAAACTGTTGTCGGTGAGTGTGACTGTCAGTGAAACATCGCTGCAATATTCAAATGCTGACTACACAGCTATTGAGCGGAGAGATTGAGTTATGGATTTAATGAAGTTTACATGCTTCACCCAGACCCTGTGTTATAAGCATCCATCACAGATGCAATTATTCATTCCAAAGGCAGATGAATTGTTAGGCCTTGTTTCTCCATGTGACAATAAGCTGTTTCGTGTTTTCGTCTTCCAGATCACAGGTGAGAAGCGGCCATCTTCAGAGATGATGAAGCCCAAACCCAAGCCCCAAAAAAAGAAGAAGAAGAAGGATCCCAATGAGCCCACCAAGCCTGTGTCAGCCTACGCTTTGTTCTTCAGAGACACCCAGGCAGCCATTAAGGGACAGAATCCCAACGCCACCTTCGGTGATGTATCCAAGATAGTCGCCTCCATGTGGGACGGACTGGGAGAGGAGCAGAAACAGGTACATTCATCTTTTATCATCCTGTCATCGTCAATGAAATAGATTCATAGAGAATAGAGATGCTACTAAAAAAGTCAAAAGCTCAAGTACTTTCAGTTTATTATCATATATGAAAAAGAGCAAGATTAAGTCATCCCATTTTAGAAGTACTAAAATGTTTATTCAGTTATTAAAACACATGTAGATACATTTTCTTTTGATTGAATGACCAATAACCCATTCAGACCGAAGGCGCGGAATATCATTTGTTGAGAACTACAAACTCAAACCTGAGGGTTTTCTGCAGAGTTGGCACAACATTCACAAAAACTTTAACCTCTCAGCCCCTGAGGCAGATAGACATGAAATACAAAAATGCTTAAATGTTTGGCTTTCATTGTGTGGATCCTTGCCATTTCCCGAAACTCAACGAAAGTTGTACAAAAAAAACAATAAGCCTGACAAAGTTCCTCGTCTTGGTCTGAATCGTCTTCATCAATAAGATTCTGCTGTAATCTGCTTCGACAGCTACAAGTATTACAGTGAATAACGATGAATAACATCTGTGTCTGATCTTAAAGGTATATGAAGCGTCCGGTCTTTATGGGTTAGTTGTTTATCATCTCAGCTCTAAATGCATTTTCTCACTGAACCAAGCGGTTCAGGATCAGTTGTCTGGCCTGTGTCAGTCGCTTTCATCAGCTGTAGATTATACAAGAGTCAATTTAATCTTACTGAAGTTTGACCCGTGTATATGGAGCCGCAGCAACTTTCACTGCAGTTTAAATCAAGCACATCATCGGCTTCACTTCAGCATCGAACACCAACAGACGAAGTCAGAGAGGCTCCTGTGTGTTTGTGGTTAGAAATGATGGTGTGAAATGAATGGAAAATGAGACACTCTGGTGATCATGCGCAGACTCATATTTTTTAGAATATCCAGTCAGACAATAAGCCTGACACGCCTATTGGGTGTCAAATAAAAGCACCTGTCTCCATGACAAAGTGCAGCCCATTCTCCTCAGCCCCAGCCACCGTCGACGAGACCCCATCCGTGTGTGTGTGTGTGTGTGTGTGTGTGTGTTTTTCTCCCTGCAAACCTACTTTATACGCTGGACTTTGGAGGCCGTCTGTCCCTTTTATTTGCAGTTAATTTTTGCCGCCTTCACCGGGGCTCTTCACCATGAATCTTCATTTCGCCACTGACACCCTTGAATGTGAATTCCTCATTTCCTGTCCTTTTATTTATATCTGTTGCCTGGTGATTTGATCATGCTGGGAATACAAGATTAGCAATTGCCTTGTCCTTGGTTTCGCCTCAAGGACATCTGCTCCTGAAATGTTATTGTTTGTGCTTCTTAACCCTTCGTGTCCTGGTGTCTTTTTCAACTTAGATTTTGCTCCCTCTCTCCCTCTCTCTCTCTCTCTCTCTCTCTCTCCTCCTAAATGCATTCGTCCTTCACAGTTTTACCTGAGAACGCAGAGGAAGCTGACAAGAGGGCAGCTCCTCCATTAAAAATTTGCCCATTTGTTGCACCGTTCCGCGGCTAATTTTTTGATTTGTTTGTGCACTCATGTGTTTAATCAAACGTGTCACCTCACACAGCAGATAATTAACTTGAGGTAATGATGTCATTATAGAATGAAATGTACCACCCTGTCTGGGCAATAACGCTGTAATTGTCCTAATTATTCAGTCAGTGACTAGCACTGTCACTTACTCCTGCACAGCACATGGATAAACTTGATAACTGTGTATTTACAGAGTGGACCCAATGTAGCTGTAGCATTTAAATTCTCATTAAACATTTAGGTTTGCTTCTTTCGTTTAAAATTAGTCCAGTGTTTGTTCTAAACCTACCTGTTTGGAATAGGTATTTGTTGTTATTATTATTATTATTATTATAATTAATCCACTTTAAACAGTTCTATAATATACTGACTCTTTTTATTGTTTGCGTGCTGGACGTTGGGTGCAGGGCTTTTTATAAACAGTCTATGGTGCAGAGTGAAGTTAGAATTCTTTGTTCATCCTACCTGGTTTATCTGCAGTGAAGATTTTATAGTCAATGTTTTTAATGAAGTGAAACTGAATTAGCTTTATTATTTTTCACATGTGTGGCTGGTGTTATTCTGTCAAACATTGGACATTATGTACTTCTTAGTAATCGACACACTCTTCAGAACCAATTTCACAACGTTTCAAAATAAAAGCTCAGTAATTTAGCTCAATGTAAAGCGTTGGAGCAACAACACGAACATTGTGCACTTACTTTGTAGACAACTTGATACGAGGAAGTGATTCTGTGAATGTTGCTGCCATGACAGTGATCGGCCACTGAGCTCAGTCTGATGTGATGAAAGAAAAACAATCGAATCATCAAAATGATCTGGTGGCGATTTGACCGGCGGTTTGATCCAGTTGCAGACCGCCGCTGTAGCTTCGGAGGTCGTGGAAGAAAACATGTTGACCTCGGCCCACACAGGCACAGTGTCCCACCACCACTAACGGCTACAGAGTGCTGGTCACCTGTTTATTCAAATTTTATTAATACCGAACGTATCACGTGTCCAAATCACACCAAACTCAGCCGTGCACTTTCCTGGACCCTTAACAAGTGTGCAGCCGATAAGTTGAACAGTTCGAGAGATATGTGTTCCACATATACACAGACAGAAGTTTAAATGACATGAAAACATTCCATGACAAGTTTTCACTTCTTAAATACTTTCAACTTAAATCTTATAACTTCTACCCCCCAGCTCTGGTCGATGGTGTTATTCCTTTTCTTTTTTTTCCAACTCTAGCCGTCACGTCATCTCTATAGGAGGGCTGAGCTGCATTCTGCAGAATCCCAGTCAGACCCTCTGGAGCCATGCAGGAGCACCAGAATGTAAACACAACCCTTCCCCTATACACAGCTTTGTTTTAACTAGGACGTGGCCCCTGTTTCCAATTACCTGCAGTACGCTCTTCAAACACACCGTGCAGCTGAACTCACACAAAAAATGCACTGAAGGCAAAATGTTTTATCGCTGTATTTTATTTAAGAAACGATCTGTTCAGACGCCTCATTGCTGTGACTGAGTTCTTTCTGCCATTCTTTTTGTTGTGCGTTTTTTCCCCCTCTCTGTCTGTGCTGTTGTGTATTCTCCGGTGCCGTCCGTGTGTTCCGCAGAACAGAAGTATTTTTTTTTATTCATGTTAATGTTCATATTTTCCTTTTTTATTAAGACGTTCTTGTAGCTTTCGTTCTATACGGCATCTCTTTTAAATTCCCCAAAGGCCTTTGCTTTATTGTAGCAAGATCAATGCATTATTTGGGATGTGTTATTCCTCAAGGTGACGACATGTTAAAGCTGCCCCAGAAACAAAGAACATTTTTCTTGTTTTTGTTATTTAAGATTAAGATCAATTCTCTGTTTTTCTTATGAGAGAAGAAAGAAACGATGCTCGTGGACTTGGGGAGGAGGGAGGAGAGACCTTAGCTTTAATTGAGTCTGCTATGTATTAGCGAGAGGTCAGAGATAGAAGTAAACGAACGCCGTCACTTTGTTTAAGAGACACACTTTGATATTAAACTGCTCATGCCGAGGCTAAGTTTTAGTTTCTGTTCGACAGAACCGCAGCGTCTGTTTTTTACAGTTTTCTTCTGCTTGCTTCTCCTTTTACATTCAAATGTTTGTTTCCTCCTTTTTGATTTGAAATTGTTGCCTCCTTCTCTCCTCCCTTTCCTTTCCTCTCCTGGGTCCTCTCTTCCTACCTCCTTTCTCTTCTTTTTTCCTCACATTACTCCTTTTCGCCCTTTCCTGCCACTCTTGTCTTCCCCCCTCTTTTCTCTCAATGTCCATTCCTTTCCTTTTTCTCCTCCCCTTTCTGCCCCCTCCTCTTACTGGTGTCCTCTTTTCTGGTTTCTTTCCTTCTCCTTTAGTTTCTTTTCTTTGCCTTTCGTCCTCTTATCCTTTTCCTCTCCTGTCCACACTTCCCGTTTGTTTCCTGCTCGTCTAACCAGTTGCGCTGTCTTTCCAGGCGTCGGGGTAATCACTCCCTTCAGTGTCGGCGGGGTGCAGCGTTATTGTCTCCTGTAATTAACTGGTTATCAAACAAGAACATTTCATTAAGGTACAATTAGAGGCTAATTCAGGCGGGACACCTCTGTGTCAGGATTACGATGGAGGCATATGCTCTCCCCTCGCAGCTTTGTTATTTTTAATTCATACTGACCTGCAGCCTCATGACGGCTTCAATTGCTAATGAATCCACTCACTTTGGAATAATTAGACATCCTTAGGCATGGTAATTTATTTAAAAGTATCCGTCGTTGCGCGACTCATTAGCCGTGTTAAATTAATTTGAAATTGAAGTAGTTTGGGGTTCATTAAAGAGGCAGCCACGGCTCTATCAATATTTAAGGGGTGAGCGGTAAGGTCGTCACTTCTGTTGTGTTTTTTTTTTACCTTTCCTTCTAGGTATTTTCTGGAAACATTTCATAGAGTGCTGAATTCAAGTCTTCTGAAATATCTGGGTTCTGTCCTGGAAAGGAAATAATAATGACAATGATGGAAATAGGGATGAGTGAGGGGACGTCAACTATTGGAGCTTGGATATCCATCTTCATCCTGGTCTGTTTGTTGTTGTGTGAACGTCTGTTTGTTTATTGACTGCATGTGTTAGCGGCTGCCTGCCTGTGTGCATTCAGCAACGCATGAATGCTTAATGGTTATTCTACCCCACCTCTTTGAAAGAAATGACCCCGTCCATGGGAACCACTGACTGTCTCTCATTGAGGATCAGTAATTACCCCACTGCAATCACTCACACACACACACACACACACACACATTTCTTCATATTAAAATGCTCCAGAGGGGAGCTGAGATCTGAGTCTTCCTCATCGATTTAAGAGTGGACTTTTGCGACTTGTTTTCCCTGCATCAAAAAGGCAATGGCATCCATAAAGAGCCCGTAAGTGACATGTGATGACATTAACTCCGATTCCCCGTCTTAACGCATCATTTGAGGTTTTTCTGAAGCCTTTAGATTCCTGCTTTGCTGATGCTGTTTTGAATTCTTTTTATTTATTTATTTTTCTTTCTTCCTCGTCTGAATGATTTGCTGGGACATCGGCTCTGATTAAGAGACGAGCAACAGAGTGAAAAGCAGTCCACAAAATGACAAACAGGTTTTCTCTCCTGATTGAGCACCATAACACTTCAAACTCCATTTTCGGTTATTCTGCACAAGCTTTCCTGGCATTTCATTCGGGACATTTTGGAAGCAATAAATGATTCTGGGGCAGCAGCGTCATGCAGATGGTCAAAGCTCCTTGACTTGATAACGGTGTAATGAATGCATTCGATATGTCTTTCATCGCTGGGCACCCTGTCCGGTCACACAATCACACCATGACTCCCAAAATCTCATCCACATCAGTCAGCATGGACCACAGGGTCATTTTAGCCTTTGGCATCACCTTGTAATCAATCGTTGTTGTTGTTGTTGTGTTTGCTCCTGCAGAGCTACAAGAGGAAAACGGAGGCTGCGAAGAAAGAGTACCTGAAAGCCCTGGCCGCCTACAGAGCCAGCCTGGTTTCCAAGGTAACTGCGGGGGTCACGTCTTTGATATACATGGGTCAGCGGCGATATAAGGGATGATAAATTAGACAGAGAATTCCTCTCACTCTTATTCCATGAAAAGGGTCCACTTGCTGCACGGAGAGAGGTTTGTATGTTTGTGAGTGTGTGTGTGAGTGTGTGTGTGTGTGTGTGTGTGTGTGTGTGCTCAGAGGAGAACAGTGAACATTAGACCCCAAACACACCCGATTTGCAACCTGGGGAGAAATAAAAATTAACAGTACATGTCTGCATGTGTGTGTGTGTGTTTGTGTGTGCATGTGTGTGTGTGCGTGCTGAACAGTGTGCACATGGTGTAAGAGCAGAAGTGGACATTACCTATCATTTGCTGTCCTCCTGGTGTGTCTGTCCTCCCTGATGGGCCTCTAATGTGTTGGCTGAGCTTTACTCACACCCACTGCTCCCTCTTTGCTTCAGGTTTGCTCCAGTTGAGAACATTAATGCATTTCTATCAGCTTGTGTAAAAGCCTCATCCACATCGTGAAAGGTCTTATTTTTCTTCAGGCGTTAATATGAAATGCCCCCGACAACACTCCTTACATCTGCGAAGGATTTTTTTCACAGTGCGCTGGTGTTTCTGTTCAATCGCTGCGTTTTCATTTCTAAGTTCCTGCATTGTTTTCTAAACACAGCTCTAAATTGCATTAGCATATACCAAGCTCCTCCCCTCTCGCAGTTCCTCCTTCCTCCCCACTCGGCACGGTGCCACACTTCCTCTCCTGCTCATGGGCCAAAAACAAGCACCTTGATTAAGGCATGAATAGTTAATTCATCAGCCTTTTCACTGAGGCATACTTTACAACTGAAAAGACCATTCTCATCTCTTGTCTTTGCTGGTGCAATTACACATTCACGTCAGAGCTCCTATACAGAGACTTGATTGATACTATATGTTGGTAGATTGCCAGTCAAAAAAAACTTACACAAAAATAAACCGATCTGAATGCAGGCCTGAATCTCATGATTCAACACGACTCTCTCTCTCTTTCTGTTACCAATGAAGGAGTCTTTTCAAAGTGAATGTGGGGGGGGGGGTTGTAGGAATTAGAGGTAATTGGAGCATCATTTGAAGGATTCACATCCTCGGCGTGCACCTGTTGCCTTTTTGTTTTGTGACGCATGTCAGCTTGTGAAAAAAAAACTGAAGTGTGATTGCTGTAGGTCGTGGCACTTCTCGTCCTCATTTAATAACAAAAAAATAGTGCATAATGTGATATTTAAAAAATGTTTAAATTCCACAGATTTATTAAACGCTTCATTAAACTGTCTTCAAACAAACATATAGAAATTGTTCATAAACAGTTCCTCTAACAAATATGAAATCCTTTTATTACAATATGAAGTCCCTTCTGCCAACAGACCATTTCTTTAGTATTTAATTTTCCACTTGACCCAGCAGAAATGTGTGTCCCTCTGCTTTATCCATCCCTCCATCCTGTTCCATTGATTATTTCAGGGGTTTGGAGGGATGGATGTGAGCCATTACTAAACAGCAGACTGTCACAGATCACCTCAGCCAGTCTGACAGTAAATGAGAAACACTGGATGTATTGCACTCCACACACACACACACACACACACACACACAAACACACACAACATCTCATGAAAGAGCAGAGGACAGGAAGAGAGCTGCAAAATAAATGGGTGTGCATGTATATGTGTGTGTGTGTGTGTGTGTGTGTGTGTGTGTGTGTGTGTGTGTTTGTGTGTGTCTGTGCAGCTTCAACAGGTCTTTCTGTAGAATAATTAAAGACAATAAAATCTGAAGTGACCATGGGAAGCATTATTTACAATGATTAAAAAGATGTTACGGTGATGAATAGTGCTCAGCATGTACAGCACAGTAAATACTGACATTTAAAACCACATTTTCATATCAAATACACGAAGAGGAGCCATTCATTGAAGTGATTGTCTTTGTATTTGAATTTGCCAGTGCCAGCTGCTCCTCTCTTTGCATCAGTGACATATTGTTTTGAAACCCTCCCCTGAGAGGATCGTCTCTGTGGGAATGAGGAGGAGCAGCAGTTGGCGCTGTGGGGCAGTTTTATCATCCAGTGTCCATCAGCTCTCTCAGCTGTCACATGCATGATCCTGTACCATGCAATGATGCTCATCACATATTTTTACCTTTCAGAAATCTGTTCATGCACAGAGTCAGTTACTGATTCTGCAAAACTATACAGCTGATTTACAACTAAAGAGAAACAACACAAATACACAAATACATGTACATAATAATATATACAAGTGGTACAAATCTGCATTTCAATAAAGGATTAAGTTGCACTTTGTGTTAATCCACAAACTCATTCATTATTTGAATTCTTATCTTTTATAACCACTTCATTCTTCTCTATTCCTTGGCCACGATTTCTCACAGTAATAATAACATAGTGTTCGGAATTTGCTGAAGTTTTGAGACATAGCTTCATCGATATGGTCAAGTACATACAAGGAATCTACTGTAACTCCAGTTTAACATTGCTCTCAGTAAAACCCAGTATAGCTGTATCTCATAGATAAAGATACAACAATTAAGTCAAACATTTTTACAAAAATATGTATTTAAATTATAGTGGTGGGTGGTACGAGCTGTACTTTACAATATTATGTTAAGAGAAAGAAGAAAAATAATATGCAGTATATTTGAAATGATCAAAATCATAAAACTACACACACCATGAGCATAAATCCAATAATCCCTCAATGATCCTGAAAACTGTGTGAGCACAGATATTATCCTTAAAGGCCAAAAGTAACGTTACAATGAGTTTAACCGTTTTCCTCCTCCTCTCTCCCGTGTAGACGTATAACGACCCAGTGGAGACAAAAAGTGCCCAAACGAGCCAGGCCTCTCCACACATGATGCCAGCCAACCCGCCCCTGTACAGCGTGCCACATCCTCCCCAGCCGTCGTCACCCTACCTGGGGCCCGGGGCCTTCCCTCTCACCGACCTGCAGAGCTACGCAGGACACGCCCCCCGCCACACCCTGTCGCAGACGCTCAGCCAATCGCAGATGCTGCCCAGCATTAGTGCCTCTCCCCCTTCCTCCTTCCAGATCAGCCCCCCACTTCACCCCCACCAGCAGCTCTCCCTGCACCAGAGCTCGCTTCTCAACCAGCCTATCCGCATGCAGCAGGTCCAGTCCCAGCCAATCATCCCTCACCAGATGGGGCTGCAGGCCTCTCTTCACTCCCCGCCTCATGGGCAGCAGGTAGAGTAACAAACAGAGACACGCCTCCTGCTGCGGAACCTCTCTGACGCTAAGAGTCGGGCTTAATTGTCGGTCTTTCCCCAGGGTTTCTCCCACCTCCAGTCAGAGTATCAGAAGAGTATTGGTGGTTCCCAGTCTCCAGGAGCCCCTGGTCCTGGTCCAGGCCCTGGAGTGCCTCAGGGCCACGACTGGGACGGTGAATACTGCAATCGGGAGTGTGGCAACCACTGCAGGTCAGTGGCTTTTATTTGCATCCCCCGTTTTCCACAATAACCTTTGTTACAGCAACCCATCAACTCACACAGCGTCGGATAGGAGAGAGATGAACTGAGAGCAACCAAGTTTTATTTACTGTACTATAAATATATATATATATATATATATATATATATGAAGTGCATACCTCCACCAAGGCCCAACAGTCCAATTAAGTTGCACCAAAGTTCACACACTCATAGATATCAAATAATGTTTTTTATCATGATCCGTGAACTATTCCCTGAGATATTGGTATAAATGTCAAAAACCGCCCTCGCAAAGTTAAAGAAGTGAAAAAATATTCCTTGAGTTGCCCCTTCATCCGGATTTGCGCCAAAATTTCTTTCTTTTCTTTTCCGATGTTGCGTCGTTACCCCCCCGAGTCTTGTGGCAATCAATTCATTAGTTTTTGTGAAATCTTGCTGACAAACAAACCAGGACAAAAATAGTCAAATTATTGAAAGAATGGAAGTCATGTGTTTACAACAGCTTTTCTGGTTAGATTCATAAGAAACTCAAACGTTTGTGGAACTCCTTTCGAGATAAACATATATTGTCACGTCAGTCTCTCACACGTCTTTCACAATATAAGCAGTGAGAGGTGTCAGCTGTGTTGCAGTGAGACAGGGGAGACAGCTGGAGAGGTAATGGTGAGATAATAGAGCTTGTCATGTGTTTGTCAGGCAGCAGTGGAAAGAAAAAAAACAGATGTTCCTAACATGAGTTTTCACTGTTATTGTACTAAATGGTTTGGCAGGCTGAGCCGTCCTGCTGCACTGGAAGATATAAGCACCGGGAAATGATCGGTTTATCAACAGAGCTCGGTCAAAGTGAGGCTACATCCATACTACAACGTTTTCATTTGAAGACGCACAAACTCTGCTATGGTCTCGTCTGGAGTCGACTCCAGAGTTTTAGAGCCGCTACAGCAGAGTGCAGGAAATGCACTGTTTTTAGTTTGACAACTCCAGGGCTGGATTTAGATCTTAGATATCTTCATCATTGTTTATTGGGTCTTTTCGTTGACGATGTAGCCTTCGCTGATCGCCAGGCTCCCGTCACATGACCATTCAATAACCCACTCATCTTGGATACCAGTGTAGAACGCAACATGAACAATCGCCCCTTATTCACGAATCACAATTTGTCTCATTGGGCTTAACGAGGTGTGACATCCTCTGTTCTTAACACTTAACAAGAATAAGGACAAACAAACAAAAAATATTAACAGGGAAAAAACATAGAAACCTCAGAGTGACTCACATAAGGTTCAAAGGCTTTTCCCTATATAAATATATATATACATATATATATATATATATATATACATGACGGACAGATGTGCAACAGATGCTGCTTGTAACTGACCACATCAACAGAACAACAGTATTTACGACATTGATTAGAGGAAAGGCTTTGTTCAGTTAAATTCAGCATTTTACAACAATACAACTTTTTACATGTGGAGGAAATTAGATTTTAACTGCTCATGTGAGAATCTGGGTTTTTGCAAATGAAAACAGTCGGAGAAAAATGTTTCTCCACCTTTTTCCTTCGAATCTAACCTGTGTCCGTCTCTGTCTCCCTGTGCAGTGGCAGCATGATAGGCAGGGACAAGCCACTCTACCTCACCTGAAACTGAAGATCTCTGTCAACAAATACGACACCGAGGAGTCTACTGTCACCCCCCCCCCCCCCCCCCCCATCAACCATCCCCCTCTCCCCTTTCTCCTTCTCCTCTGATGCACACACATAACATACACACAGTGCACACTTAACATACAATTACACACTCCCACATACAAACACACACACATTCTGCCTCCCAGACACCATCACACACCACCACCTTTATTTGTCAATGTAACTATTATTATTTTGTTTCTCAGTTTCTAGAAGAATTTGTGACCGGAGTTTTTTGACTAGATGACTACTGTCTGTACCACTTAATGTATTAGCAGTCCTCTCGCTGTTTAAATTTGCCAAGCACTTACGAAGCGACGCCCCCCACCCCACCCCTTTCCTTCCCCTCCTCTGTCTGAGTTGTGCGTCTGTGCCCTCTCGGAGACAGACCGGGCCGCTGAGCACTCCTCTGCTATGTCACAGTCCCCTCAGGGGCCACATCCAGCTTTAATTAGAATGAGAAGAATTAAAAAAAAAAAAAAAAAAGACTCTTCCTCTTCTTTAATCATTTTCATTTCCTTTTTTGTATTTTCTTTACCCCCTTATTTTGTTGTTGTTATTGTTGTCGTTGCTGTTTTATTTATTTCTGGCTTGCAAAATTGTTCCTCTTCTGTTTTTTTGGGGGGGCCCTGTGCTGTAGAGAAATATTAACTTCTAGTAGGTTCAGCACGGGCCTTGATGTTATGGTAGCTTTGCTTAAGGGCCTGCAAATTAATATGAAAAAGCTTGGGTGGGGGAGGAGAAACAAAACAAAAAGAATCTTTTTTTAATATTAAAGACCTGTTTCGGGTCTACTGAGCTGTCACAGTGTGATTGTAAATATCACTTTTATGGGATCAGATTGGGAATTGGAAGTCCAGATAGATTTGTCTCTTCTTTAATATTACATGTAAGTCATTGTGTGTGTGTGTGTGTGTGTGTGTGTGTGTGTGTGTGTGTGTGTATGGATGCACGTGTGTGTGTGTGGACGTTAGAATGTACCCCATTCATAGCGCACGCAGTTGAGAGCGTGCACGGACCCACGTGCACGGGAGCGTTTCGGTGTTTCAGAGTCTCTTTCCCGTGAATTTTAACAGCTGTGTGCAGCTGGATTTCAGAGGAGTATTTCACACTCTCATTCCTGCATTAAATCTGTGCTCACTGGTGTGTTTTTTTTCCAATAAAGTTCAATCTAAAACTGAATACACAATATGTGTCCTGCAGATCATTAAATGGAAAGAGCCAGGAGAGAGATAGAGAGGAAGGACACGCAAAGAGAGACAGAAAACGCCAGGAGATAAAATGAGATATAATGTTGCAGGTGAACAAAAAAAAAAGAAAAAGATATTACCTCAAGACACCCCCCCCCACCCCCCCTCGCCCTCCCTCGCTCCCTCGCTCCCTCTTCTTATTTTGTCTGACCATGATGTCGATTCTCGTCTCCTCGACATGCAGAAGTGAAGTAATGGAACATGTGAATGGAGCCATCACATCCACATTACAGTGATTTTTATAAGTTTCTAGTCGGTGTTTGGTTGTGTTGATCTCATCTTTTTAACTCTCGTGTGATTAACAGAAATGCATTTTGCTGACAAAGACATCTGTTCTCATCTCTTTACTCTGTAGCATCGATCCACTTTTAGTTGTTACAGAACTATAACATTCTAAGTTGTGTAAAAATAAAAAACCCTGCCAATTGTAGTTATTTTATTTGTAAAGCCAGTAACGATAAATATTTTAAATGGTTATCAATATATTGTTTTTTTGTTTTTTTTTTCGCTAGTTGCCCATCAGCCATTTGACAGGTTTTTCTTATTTATGAAAGAAATTAGATCACTTTTGCTTCTTACAATGGAGGTGTATTTTTATTCTTAATCTATTGTTTTGTTTCCTTTGGTTTGATATAAAAAAAAAATGATGATGACCACAGTAATTATTATTTCTTTCTTTTTTTACATTTTGGGTGCTGCTCCTTTCTTTCCTTGCCAGCAGCATCTGTTTGTGTCACAACGCTTCTTTAATTTCAAACCTGCATAATAAAAAAAGTGAAAAAGTGAGAAAATGCCTTATGTCTCTTAATTTCCCTGCAGACGTTGTTTAATTTCTTGTCCTGTTTTCACTCTAACTGGACGATCACACTTTGTTTTTTAAAGACGCGGTAATCGTCGTTTTAAAGATCCGCCAACACCCACAACTCTCTGTACCTCACAGTGTATTCGCACTGAAGAGGGTCACATTTGTATCCTATATTTATATTTAGCTCAGGGCTCCAATGGCATTACCTAATTAGCCGTGGATGCAGTCGACACCAGCCAGTAAACTATCTTAACAAACAGGAGAGCAGATGCGAGAAGAGGTTTTTTTTTTCATCTTTGCTTGTGAAAGTGGTGCATCGTAGGCGTCTAGTGTGAGATAAAGAGAACAGAGAAATGCAATGTGCACACAAACTCAGGCAACCGTCCAAGTACTGATTTTACCCCAATTGCACACAAGTCTTCTTAGAGACTCAGCGAGAGAGAGAGGGAGAGAGAGAGAGAGAGAGAGGGAGAGAGAGACAGAGAGAGATTGAAATGGAACTGTCACGATCCCTCCGTTCAATGTTTTATTCATTCTACGTCTGCCTCCTGTCTCTTCTTCAATAGTATTGAATTGGCAAATAGATCATTATTGGACAATTGGAAAACCTGCCACTTTGTGATATGACACACATTATATGAAAATCACAGTCATACATTGTTAATGCAGTGGCAGATAAAAGAGGTTTGGGGAGCACACAGCTCGGTGTCTGTGCCGCCTTTTGTGTCGCGCGTACAATCGTGTGTTTGTATGAATTTGTGTGTGTGTGTGTGTTTCTTCTTTTTCTGTGTTCGGGGTGTTGCCTGTCCTCTTTAGGTGTAAGTATCTTGTACACACATTATAACAATAGTCCACTTCTTCTTTCTTATTTTCAGACAAGATGGCTTTCCCTTCGCTACACATTCTCCTCAGTACACAGCCGCTGTCGATAGTAATACTGTAGTAAATACTGCGAGGAGACAGTATCAATTTGACACCTCTGTCAGCGCCCCTTAATCCCATCCCTCGTCTCCGAGTCAAAGTCGTGGGGCCGACGGAGAATGAAAAGCTACGATTTATGGCGGAGGATGCCATTGAGAAGAGGTGAACTCATTGGTCTTGTTGGTTTCCGTAGATTTGAAAAGACCACTGCAGCAACAAAATGGACGACATCAATAACAGCGGGCTGGTTGACAAAGACGAGGTCAGAGTGGCGTCCATGTGGAAGACAGCAGAGTGAGAGTGATGCAGACTGACCGGAAACTCACTGTTTAAATCACTTTTCACTCTCTACTTGTATTTTATGTTTTTACTCATGTGAGTTTTTACTTCAGCTCATTATATATAAACAGAATAAAACTTGATTTTAAATCCTCTCAGTCATTTTGGACCCACGTTACTTATGTGATCGTATATTTTACATTTAACAACGATGGAATTAGTGTTATAAACTGTGTCAGAGGCAGCCACTCATTACATTTATAGTTCATTCATGTTGGTAGTTAGTTATCAAATGATTATTGAGCGTGTTTTTAGATGAAGAACAGGTGGTCCACCTCGGTGTGTGCCGTTTGTGGACTCGTGAAAAATTTCCATCACCAACAGGCTTGTTAAGATCCACCCAGTCTGATTCTGTTTTATTTTTCTAAATGTTCATTGTTGTGGCGGAAGCGGCGCAGCATCACTGATCCTCATGTGAACATCACACTGACAAAAACCAGGTAGCTCAGGCAGTTCTGTGCTTTGACTCGAAACTGATGCAGGCCAGATGGTCAGTGCTGCAGCCCAACTGGAGGCTCATGCACGCTTTGAATACCCAACACATCAAGCTGCACGAGCAAAACATTTCAGTTGCAACTTTGGTGCTGCGGTGGAGCAGCAACCAGCAGGAAACGTGGGTGGTTTTAACAAGAAACTGGTTTCGATTTTTGCTCACAATCAGTTATGGTTTCTTTTTTAATGCTGACAGAACTGCACGAGATATGAAAACACAATACTGTCTGCAGAGTTTTGAACAATAAGCCAAAAGTAAATTAATTATTTCTACAGAATTAACTATGCAGTACTTTTTTTTATTTTAATATTTAGCAACTTGGAAAAAGAGTGTTTCATGGCTCGTGTTTTTTGTAACTTGACAGTGGCAGTTTCGTATTTACGTACACACTACACATAAAACACTGGAACAAACCAAGGGTGTGAAAATGCAATATAAGACATAAGACATAAGGTGAGGAACAAAACCAACTTGTGGTTTCCCCCCTATCGATAATTGGTAATCCAGCGCGCATGCTTTGTAAACTTTCACAGATATTACCTTGTGGCCTGCGCTGGCCAGATATAATGCATTTCCTGTTTGAAGTTGTTTTATTGTCTTCGAAACAACCACAGGCACAATTTCCCTCCATGTGAAATTCCCCTCAGACTCAAAGTGAAACATCAGGTAAAGAATTTCTTTATATGACTCGATTAAACCAAATTTGAATTAATGTCTCAATATCACTTCAGTAAAATTTTATATACATATATATATATATATATATATATTAACTTTGTGTACAAAGTCACTGCTGATGGAGATATCACACTCAATTTTCCATTTTATGTTAAATAAAAATGAAAAGAAATAAATCATGTAGTATTATTTACCAAAGCCCACAACAACTCTATTTGATATTTCTCTGACAGAGCTGTCTCATGTGTTATACAATAACACTCGTGTTTGGAGCGATACACCCACAGACTATTATCACTGAGGTTTTAACGTGTTTCAGCTGATTGTTTTGATTCGGTCTCACAGGGTTGTTTTCATCAGGCAGCTGTTTTCACTGAAAAACCAACTGTACCTGCTCGGCACCAAACAACAAAAGTTAATGAGGAACAAGCAGCTAAAGAGACAGATATTTGTCTGAGGAGTCAAGAGACCAAAACAGAGAAAAGAGACGATATCAGCCTTGAGTTAGTTAAGTTATTAGAAAGGGATTTTAAATAAAAGATCGTTTTGATCTGTACAGTCTTTGCCAGACATGAACTCCGGAAAATGTCAGGACGATGGGCTCCAGACTTTGTGAGGACTTTCATTAGAACTCAGCAGGAGATTCTCCGATCAGATACAAAACCACAGGGAAATCTCCGCAGCGTGCACGTGAGGGCTCGCTCCTGCAGAGCATGAAGGGGGCCGGGCATGTTGTTTTAATTCTGCTGCAGACATCACATGTTGTTGTTCACGGCACATCGACATGTGCGTTGGTCCTCATCACTGAAAGCTTTTGAATCTCGTTGTCTTTGCCAGTTCACATCTTCATCTGCATCTTCTTTGTGTAGGACTCCTCTTTTTCATCGGCATGGTGTTTTGCGTCCATTCTGCGTTAGAAGCTCCACCAACTCTCTCACGTGGAATCCCCTGAATCTGTATTCTTACATGGGCTCAATCAGACTTTTTATGAGGGGGCTGGCAGGTAGAACCTCGCAGATTGTACGCAGCCTCTGACTCGGACGTTTGCGTTCTCACATCGAGGCTGTCAGGAGATTCTCCAGTGCTCAGTGCATGACTGGAAGCAGCTTAGTGACATGTTGGCTATGTAGGTATATATGCTACGTCAACTTAAAAGGTAATTAACATTTTTTGTTTGTCGCTTGTTTCTACTACCCCAAGAGACAAAAAAATGCAGGTTTTGATAAAATAATAAATATTATTATTATTATTAGAAGAAGAAGAAGAACACACAATGATGGGGCACTTAGAAGCAAAAGCTGCAATTTCTAACTTAGAATATTCAAGGTATCATCGATTTAACCAATAATATTCCAATGATACCAAAAATGTTGCATCATTTAAATTCCAGTTGCCCATTCATGTCTTATCATTGGTGAGTTATTGAATGTGAGGTATTCTAGATTAAACCAGGCTTGATGTCATCGTCTTTGTTTCTCCAGAGGAAGTTCTTCTTTTATCGTGAGCACGCAGACTGGACATTCCTGTTTTTTGTAACGTATTGTGTCGAATGAATGGGATTTATCAGAAGTTGTACGTGTCCAGCAGATTGCTCGCCCGCAAAGAGAAAGTGGTGTGAACGGGCTGATGCTGCACTTCTGATCTTTATGGAAACTGTGGTTAGAGCTGTAAGCAAATGGTGGCCAGACGAGAGGCTAGTTTCATTACAAGTGAAGTGTACCTCTCTCTCTCTCGCTCTCTTTCCCACACTCACACACACACTAAAGCTAGGGGCTGTGCAGGGGAGCAGGAGCTGCAGAGAAACTACAGTGCTTATACTGACTAAGAGGTAAAATAATAGTGACTCACATTTCTCCATCTCAGCAGTTTTTTAAATCTTGACTTGAAGTGGAGATGAGTCAGACTGAGAGCCACACACATGACTATTTTCTCATCACCCCTGCAGTCGTCTGTGAAAGTCAGGTCTCTCTGTGCCCTGGATCACCTCACAAACCAGAGCCGCACACACACAAAACGGGACCAGCCATACGCAGTCATTTCAGATGTTTGTTAAACACAGCAGCTGCTCTATTTGAGCAATATCGCCCACACATGCTGCACCTCAGATCCTCCAGTAATTGCATGTTGGAGAGAGTGTGAGAGAGAAATGGTTGTGTTAGTGTAATAAGGTTCTTGTCCAGATGTTCAGGATTAAAGGCTTGTTATTAAAATACAATATAGTTACTCAGGAAGTTGCTTATTCAGCTCGGTCATGCACATGGCATGTTACTCTACTTGAACGGGGCTTGGAGATAAGATTGAGGAGGGATTCAGCAGGAATATAGTGTTGGGATGTTGTATAATAGACAGTCCCCACGTTTGGTCGGTTGAAAAAGGTCCACTTCCTTAAAATCAGCACCATAGCAACCGAGCTGTGGATCATACTTTGCCAATGTACAGTCAATGTTAAAATCAAAATCCTCCTCTGAGCTGAGGTATTCTTTACTCTGTCGGTGTTCTGATTTAAAACTGTTGTAAACATATTCTTACAGTGAATTTTAAAACCAAAAATATATACAACACATCGGAAAAATAAATGTGGTTATTTGAGTTATATGTAAGTCATCCATATGGTTAAAAAAAAAATGTAGAGCACATTCTTCTTTTCACAAACATTCAAGCATGACTCAGATTTCCCAGCTCCACAAACAGAGAGAACATTTGACCAAGCATTCAGTATATTATTAAGATATATTATTATTATCATCTGTTCTTCTCTGAAAGATGAAATGATTATCCAAGAATCTTAATAACTACTCTGGACGTTGCTCATTTTTTAATTTCATTTACTTCCTCATCTATATCAGGTTGTTTTTCTCTCTGTAATACATTTTCTTTTTAACTTTGATTTAACTTTTAGGCCCCAAAGACATTGTTGCATTTTCTTTTAAATACAAAAACAACAGAGGGTTTCTATTTAAACATTAGAATGCTATTATTCAGGTTAAATGTATATTATCAAAATGACTCTGTATGATATATAGAACTGTAGATGCAAAGTTAACTGCACATATATCTAATACAGTGGAAACCAGGTCCTGGAGGTTTTAACTCTTCTGCAGGTGGAATAAACTACATGTAATAGCAGCAGCAAGACAAAGACTAACTGCTAATGTTGGATTTATATTTTCACTCTCTGAAAATTGTCACAATCAATTACTTAGCAAAGCGAAAGTGAGTTGTGTTTATATAAAGGAAGTTAGATTGAGGAGTCGGCCATGTTTAGTCACTACTGCCTGATACACATATGTCATACTTGAGAATTGTCCCTCTTTGTCCACTCATAGTGTTTATGTACCTGCAGAATCCAGGAAGGTTTATACGTGACTGTAATTTTCCTATTTCAAATCGTATATATCTGTAAACCCTCTCTGTCTCTATTTATGTCTGTGTGACAAACTTTTATTCTTTGGTCCTGAGGGACATTTATTTTTGTCGGGCGCATCTGCATTCATCAGAATCAAATACACAAGTTATCGTTTCCTCCTTTTTCTCTCCCGCTCTGTCTCACTTCCAAGTAATGATACTTTCAATCAGTCCCCCTGGTTTTAAAGGGATTGACTTAAAAGACTTGGAGCAGGTGAAAAATGTGGATTGAATTCTAACTTGGGATTCAATTCAATCATTCACTGAGTTTCATCAGCTGCTGCAAACCCTCATGTAGTCCACTCGATGACAGCGAGTGTGTTTTACAAATAAATATTTGTTCTCAGTTAAGAGCATTTTACGTTTGGTTGTTACCGCTCAGTCTTTACATGGAGACGTTCTGTTGATGCTCTGTGCTCCACACGTCAGGATCAGACTGGAGACGTTTTCAGATTCTTTAAGAGAAACACTGGAACTAAAATTCCTGTATTTTTGGGCCTGACCACCTGAAATGTCACCTCATCTCTGAAGAATTTAATGCTACTGGGGAGGAATTTTATCTCAATCAACAGCTAAGGAAACTTTTTAAACAAACTCTTCTACAAAGTCCTGCAATGTTCAGTTGGAGACAATTTGTTTTTCCAACATCTGCTCTTGCGAAACAGAGTTCACTTGTAGAACCCCAAAGGACTTTTAGGTTTAAGGTTTGGAAAAGTAAGACAGGAAGTGTTTATTTTTTAACATTTAACCCAAACCAACGTCTTTCTCTGACCTTAACTATCTATGACCATCTATGACTTCAGTGAGGTACCAGGGCGTAAAGCTCCCATCACTCAGACAAACAGTGGCTACAACAACAAGGAGCACCGTTAACAAAACGTACTCAAAACACCCAGAAAGCTCGATTTAAAGCTATTTTGCAGATTGAGCAACTGAAATAAAACAGTGAAAGTCTCGACCAATCTGGGATCCTCAGCGCAGCGAGCCTCTAAGTACTTTCGTCAAAGTAGCCGACTACCCTCCAGAGCAGGGAACTTAATGGAACTTAATTCAGCACATTATTTTTTCAAACTAAACAAGGTCAGATGCTGAAATGTGAACACAACACAGCCCAACTCTCTCATTTGAAGCTAAAAAAACCCACAATCCAATAATTTCATCTGTAACTTTAATTACATTTGTTAACCCTGAGCCAGTAATGACCTGAATCCTGTTTTCTTCTCAAACCCACAAACTGTTCGGCTCTGAGCTGCCTCCCCTGCTTGTCGGCCTCAGATAATAAACACAGGAGAACAGTCTGGAAAAGGCACTTCTCATGCATTTCTTTTAAAAAATGGATTATCAAATTAATGGAAACTGCTCAATAACTGCTGCAGTGAGGAATGCTTCCCACCTAATTGAATTAGGGTTTTCATTTCTGTGATTTCTGTGTTTGTTTTTGGCAGCTGCCATCTGTTTGCCAGGGACCAGCTCTATTAATAAGCTATTCAGATTGAGATGGGGCTTTTTTCCAGCAACTGTTTCTCACCTCTTCTCTCCCTCTCTCTCCATTTTCTCGCTCCCTCGCTCACTCAAATGATTGTCATGGAAATCATCAGAGGTGCCAAAGCGCAGACAAAAGAAACAGAGCTTTAACGTACACCTGAGCCAAAACGAACAGAACTGTAGTCTAATTACGATGGGAACAATTAAGACTGTGCATATTTATTGACAGGGGACTTCACACAGGAGCATATGCTCATGAATACAAAAAAAAAGAATGAAGACAGGAGAGGGAGGGGTGGTTGGAGGTGTTGGATCAGAAATGTCTGTATGATGGTGTTATTGGAAAAAAAAACAAAAACCCTGATGTTATCCAAGAAAGCATGAGCTGCGATGACAATGTGACAAATCTGACATTTACATTGTAATTTCCTCATCAGCTACTTTTTTGTGCAATAACTTTCTGAAAACATAATTGATTCAAATAAAACTCACGTGTGCTCGTCATCATCAGCAGCCAATAAAACCCCCTATATTTATTTATTTATTTATTCATCAACCTCCCCTCGATGTCCCCGTCCAATGCTCCCAAGAACAAGCATCTCCAATCCGGGCTTTGCTCAGTATTCCGATCACACTCCCGGCTCCTCTAGTAATACAAGTCTACTTTAAAATTCATAACTACATTTGGAAAGAATAAAAGGGTGCCCTGATGGAATATTTCCAAGGAGCTTACTTGAGCGAAAATACAATTCGCTTTGGCATATTTAATAACCCTAACCTGCTCTTTAAGACATACAGTAGTAATAACAATATTTAAAAAAAAAGAAAATACTGGGGACCAGAGGAAAAAAAAAAATTCCGAGCTATGCCATAGCATGAAATGAGTAGCTATAATTCATGCCTCTAGGAGGAGGATGAGAGAAGGATGGAGAGAGAGAGAGAAACGAAGGAGACAAGAGATGGAGAGAAGTTGGAAAGAGTCAGCTCAACTCTTCATTTCCTTCTTCTCGCTCCTCTCGTCTTCTGCCTGCGAGGCACTTTGAATTGAATCAAACGACGCACGTTGATTAAGCTCGGATGAATGACTTTCCAATGACACAGGCCTCGTCCCTCTGTACATGTGTGACACACTTATTGAGGAGTCGATGTGGGAGTGATTGAGCAGTTTTTCCTGCTCTTTTGGATTCAGGTTCTAACGATCGAACCCCGGTTCTGCACGTCACTAAGCGATGCCGCCATTGTTCGGTTCCTTGAGAGTTCCCGTTTGATTCCTGTTGAATCCTCAAACGCTTCAGGAGGAGAGACACAATGGACGAGTGTGAGAAAATAGATAACACGCTCTTCCAATTGGAATATGAATTGCTCTGCTTGAGCTTTAGTATTAATCTCTTGCCCTCTTTCCTCTCTCCAGTCCTTTTGTGTTAAGAGGGAGGGGGAAAGAGAGATGGAGGGAGAGAGAGAAAACAAGAAATAGAGTGGTGGATATTGTGGGATGTCCTGTTCTGAATTAGGTCAGAACCAATCAAAGCTAAAATGCTCTCTCTCTCTCTCTCTCTCTCTCTCTCTCTCTTTCTCTCTCTCTCTCTTTTCTGTGTGGAGAGACAGCGCCCCCTACCAACTCTCTGGTGGTACAATATAACATGCCAGCCTTTAGTGGCTCCCCTCCCTCTATACTCTACTGCCACCTGTCTGCTGTGATGCACACTGCAGTGTGACGCAAACAAAGAGTGCAGGGACGTGTCGTGTTGCACATACATGTAACATACATCCCTCTGCATTGATTCCCTGTATATGGAAAGGAAACATGTGCATTTACTTTGACTCTTGGGTGGTAAGAAGTAAGGTTATCAGGAAAATGTATTCTCTTTTCTCAATCTTTACATTTGGGATATTTGGACTGTGTTTATAAATGATGAGGCTAGAGTTCCTAGAATTATAAGTGTTGATTTAATTAAAACTTAAATGTAAATTGATTTAAAACTCCCCTGTCTGTGAAATGCATCTGACTGTGACTGAGAACAAACATCGAATCATCTTTTCAACTCGTCAGTTGTATCACTGGGTTTGTGCCATTTTATTTTAAATGTGTAAAACTAATTTAAAAAATGAGATGAAGTTGTTCACAAGCGCTTTGAAAAGAAGTCAAAGTCCCTGTTTCTGAATTTTATATTTCAAAAACATGTGTTATACTATCAGAGTGTTATTATTCATTCATTAGCATGTTAGCAGTGTTTTACACTGTAGCTGGTTGAGCTGGAGAGGGTCATCATTGGTTTGGTAAAAACTCAAGTGTTGAAATGTTGTAGAAATCTGTAAAACTGAATTTGTACGTGATTCAGTCAGAGAGCGTTTGATTCTTAATGACGATGCTGTGACAGTACTGATGGTTTAACACAGGAAGTAAGAGAGACAATCAGAAAACAACATGCAAGTGATTCTGATCTTCACCCTCACCAGTTGTTGGCCATTTTACAAATGTGATGCTCACTTGATAAAGCTGTAACGGAGGAACACAGATGAAGCCAAATGGACGAGCTGGACCTGAGCCATGTTTCCTCCGCAGTTATTCAAGAAGATGTTTTAATTTGGTCATTTAGCAGATCTGCTGTAAACGTGCTCCACTAAAATAAAGCAATTCTTCACACCATGATTCGTGTAAGAATTACACCAAGTTATTATGAATGAAAAAGACCTGGTAGAAATGTAATAGATTGTAATCCTTTAAACTTAGTAAAATACTGAGAGTGGAAGCTCACATAAGACTGTTTTTACTGCAGCAATAAAACATCAAGGACGTTAAAGCTGTCATTAGTCTGGAGCTCTACATGATGAGAGAAAGAAAGAGTGCAGCACACAGTTATGGAAACATTCAGCCTTTTCAGCAGCATGATCTTCACCTTCAAACAATAATCAGGTTTATTTGATTTGTGCAAACTGCTAAAATACAGAAGATGAAAAACGTACTATTGGTAGTCATGGATCATATCAGGATTTTGGTGCATTTCAGCTCATTTCTATGTTTATATAAGTAATATTGTTCGCTATGTTCCCAGTTTTTTCATATTGTAGATTCATTTGTCAGTTTCTGTATTTGTTTCCTCGTGGGTTATATGATGCAGCTGAATTGCAGACTGATATGAAACATCAGCACTGCAAGCTGCAGAAATATACAAAAATAATGACTTTCTGTGATGTTCAAACATTAACAGAAACTGAATTGCTGTGAAAAATATATAAACAGGCTAAAATTCCACAAATCATAGATTGTCAAATAAAAGTACAATCAGCTTAGTTTATCTGTTCTTTTTCTTCTTACAGCATTCTTGGTTATTATAGAAATTAGAGGAAAAAGCAGAATTCTCAGTTGGTAAAATGCGACAGTGCCTCTCCGATCTTGTTTATAGTCAATGTTCTTTCTCTTTGTCTGCAGTGATGTTTGTTTTCCTGGCTGCAACACAAAAGCGGCTTTGCAGACAGGTTTTTTTTTTTCATATATTCTGGTGCAACATTTTCTCTTGGCCCCCTCCATTACTAACAACATATTTTCTCAGCCTCCTAAGTGCCCTTCCATTTTTGTTAATCAAAATATATTCACACACAATCTCCTCCTCCTCTCCGGCGGATCTGAGAGGCTGATTGGCAATTTCAGCAGCAAAACCACAGTTCAGAGGTTCAGAGGAAGAGACGGACGCAGCCAATCTGAGCGCTCCCTGGCGTTGCCATGGCAACATCGCAACAAGAGGACCGAGAGCTGCGAGAGGAGGAGGGAGGGAGGGATGGGGAGAGAGAGGGAGAAGATATGATCAAATGTGAACACTCTATTCTGATTTGAGAGGCTGATATACAGTCTGTTATTACCACACTCTGCCCACTTCTATTTGTTGTTCAGGCGCACACATGCAAACACACGTGTGTTTAAAAAGCATATGCATGCACACACACAGACCCACACTTCACACAGTGACAAACAGCATCTGCGCCTCACTGATAACACTGCTTCATCGCTGTAAAAGCATATAAGAGGGGCCTGTTTGTTTTCTCCTCGTACAATGGGGCGAGCAGCAGGACTAACAGTCTCCATCACACACTCCCCGCTGACTTAAGCATCTCATCATCAGCTTCACTCGGCCCATTGTACAGATCTGTCCCGACTTAATAAAACTGTCAGGCCACCCACTGGGACTGTTAAATAAAGACTGCATGAAGGTGAGATCTGCCGTCTGAAGCAGATCTGTGCAGCGACTCGCTAAAGACCACGAGAGATATGACATTAAAACCTGCAGATGGATGAACAGATAGATATGTTTGTGTCAATCATTATAATAATTCATGGATCATGACGAAAGATGATCATATTGAGGGACCTGATATTTATGTGTGTGAAAGGTGGTGCAGCTTGATTGAGATTTAGGGGCTGTTGGTGGGAAGTATGTTTTTTCTGACTTCCACCATCTTATAGTTTATTATTTACACTAAGATACAGTGTGAATGTAGAGAAAATGAAAAAACCTTAAGTATAATGTTGAGTTTGCCAATAAAACACATTTGAAATAAACAATAAAAGTTAACAAAGTTTATTACATGTTTATATACAAACAACCCTGCAAGGCACACCTTTGTTTAAATAAGAATATACAATGCATCTTATTCTCGAGAGCAAACTAGTTTTAGTTTTTAAATATATATTAATACAAGTCTGTTTAGTGTTGGACAGAGAGAGAAGGCCCCAAAGTCGTGGACAATCTGTTGACAAAAATAATAAAGAAAAAAGGGATCAAACACTTGGTGATGTAAACAATTGAACATCTTTTGTCTGGCATTTAAATAAATATATTACTATGAACGTATGTTGGACATATTGTGTAAGAATCAGCGCTCTCATGAACCTGTGATTCAATTTTCAACCAAAAACTCTTGGCACTGTAGAACTAGTTCATTCGGGAGCTAAACTCAAAGCTTTTCCTTAACGAAGTAGTTTTATTTGTTTATCATCTATTAATAAATGATTACGTGAAAACCTTAAGAGACCGGACACCAAAAATACAAGAACTCTTATATTCTATGTCACATGAGCTGAAATTGTAGCGTCACGCCGTCTAAGGTCGTCAAGATTTGAACTAATATGTGTTTTTTTGTTAGGAGAAATAGAAGTTTATACCTAATTTATTGGTTAAGTTAAAACAGTTAGTCTAGGCTATTATAAACATGCTTTAAATGGGGAAAGGAGAGAAACAGAGAGGAATATAAAATAAGAGGTTTGTTCAGCTGTAATGAAAAATACACAGTATTTGATTTTCCATTGAAAGTTGTCTAAACATAAAACATGTAGCTTATTTCATGAACATTCAGGGTGAAGGCAACTAAAGCTTCCACATACACAGCGTGTTGTTTAATTGCTCAGTACAGACTATTGATCGTGTAGCTGCCTGTCAAACAAAAACACTCAGTCAATCAGGACGTTTGTGAAATGACTTTCTCTGACTTCTCAAAGAGCAAAGATTGAAAGATTAAAGCGTGTTAGTGATGAAGCTCTGCTGTGACTCATCCAACAAAACTAAACTTAACAATGGGACAAAGAAAATCAAATGTTTGGGTGTTCAAGCTTAAAAACATTAAGATGTTGTAATCGCATAGTTTACCATCACAAAGTGTCGTGACCTACGTGACAGATTCAACAGATGTCAGATCCCTTCACTGGCTGCTGACTCACACCATCAGAAAAACCTCTCGTGACCTCACAACTACAAATTCAACAAAGGTCCGTCAATGCTGCGGTTTTCTCTTCCTCCCACTACAACGACCAGGAGATGCCGGACCAGAGACAATGGTTTTAGAGGCCGAGGAAATCGGAGAAGAAGTGATTAGTGAACATCTTTTCCTCGGCCCAGACCTCTGGTGTGTGTCTTAGTCTTCTGGGTTGTGTGTTTATATTGAAGATCCTATTGTTGATGCTCTGTGAAGGGTGGCCTCTATCATGCCAGGAGGCCGAGTCGCTTGACTTTTGCAGAAAGGAAAGAGTGGATGATGAAGACTATGGTCTTGGGGCAACAGTGTAGGTCCAGCTGCTGAGAGAGGAGAAGAGGAGCGTGGAACAGAAAAGAGGAAAAATAGAGATAAAGATAAATATGTTAGGAATATATTTGCAGACTGATAATAAATGTAATAACCCACCGTTCAATAGATTTGAATCCTGTTAAGATAGATTTTTCAGTAAGCAAAACCCTTGACATTGGGAACATGCAGTCCTCATCAGCAGATGGAGATTGCTTGTTGACCATTTCCATGACAACTGAGTGGACTCCATTGTGTGCTTGCAGAATGATTCTGACATATTCAATATAACGACACAAGTTTACGGTGATAATAGTTTAACAATAACAAAATTTATACACACTGAGAAAAGTCCTATAGATAATTATAACTTACAATCTCGGCCTCGGGGCCTCCAAAGTCAAGAAACATCATTCGAACTCCATCGTCTGAGGACATCCTGAGGCGCTCGAAGGGCTGCTGGAGCAGAATACTTTTCCTGACACCCATCTCTTCTGTGAATAACGTGAAACCCTCATCGATGTGCACTCCCAGGCTGCACTCCTTCCCATTCCAGCTACAGGCTGCCGTGGTAGAGAAAACAATGGGTTAGCACACAGAAGGGCAATATAATGATTTAAAAGTTCCCAGCTGGAGTCGTTCACAGATAAATCCAGATTTATGCTGCACATTTATCGTGTCAGTTACAGTTTTGATACAGAGCCCAGAGGAATTGGCTGTACCCTCTCAATGTGATATCCTAATGCCAGAGATTTGATTTGATCAAATAATACAAACTGTTCAGAAAAGAGACAAATTCTAAATCTTAGATAAATGAAAAACCCACTTCTGATACTGACAATCAACTATTTTACATGATTGAACAAAATCTTTAGACCTACCAGCAGATGGCACTGTATACGTATATTAAAACACTGCACTACATGTGATCTCCTAAAACCTAAAATAAACAACTACAACCCAAATCTTTTATAAACATGGTGACAGAAGAAATCTGCAGAGGATAAGGACGTTCTGCAAAACAGTGTTGTCCCTAAATCTTTGTTCACAGAACAATAAATCATAACTTGTAATTCTGCTTTGTGAGACAGTATTATGCATTGAAATGTTTGCCTGAGTAGTATTTGTTTGGATGAAAACAATTTGAGGTTTATTCATAGATAAGACTGAAGAGTTTGTGCTACAGATGAAGGAATAATCTAATCCAAGGAAATTTGTTAATCCCGGCATTTTTTCCTGCTTTACTCTGGGAAACAAATGTTTTCGGGGCCAATAAACATTGCCAACTAAAGAAACAATAGACCTGTCAATCAAGTTGACAGTGGCAGCAGATTCCAGTCTGCCTGTTGACAAAGGGACTATTCTCTATTCATACACAAAAAATGTTCTGTGTTGTAGGAATTGTACAGAGAAAAGAAGAAAACAATGTTGTTTACACAACATTTACTTGGTTAAAATGCACGACTGGCAGGTATTTCACTGATTTTTCAGTTATTACCGATTAATATTGTTTAGAACATTATTATTTACACTATTTCTCAAATTCTGATGAAACCCAGAGAAGTCAGACCTCAACTGAGAGTCGGCCACTGCAACGACAACTGCATCGTTGGCACCTCAACAGAATCCTGTCTTTTATACCATGACTATAACTATTTGAAATGAGGGTGTAGGAACTGAGCCAACAGCTCAACCAGAGGACTGGAAGTGTTCTGTACCCGTGGTGACCTCCTTGATGAGCTCAGCAGCATTGTGGCTGCCCTCCACCAGCAGATGAGTCCAGGTGGACAGTTCCTTGGCAGAATCCACTCTGAAGACATGGGTCTCCACGCCTTGCTTGGTGCCCGAACGCAGGCCAAAAGACAGCTCAGAGTCCAGGAGGGGAGAACTTTTTCCTGGACCAGAGTGGACCAGTCTGAAGGGGAACATGAGAATAGAAGGGGACTTAAATTTATAGGAAACAATGGAGCCAGAAAAGCTGATTAAAGAGCATGCATGTCTGTGTGTTACAGAGAGAAAGAGTTGCAGATGGGAAAAGTGGGATGTTGAGTCCTCAGGAGAGAAAGAAGAGAGGAAAATAACATGACTCATAGGTTATGGTTCCACTAATGTCTTCCAAATGAATGTGACGATATGTGGTGAAATGTCCAGCGAGCTGGTTATGGAAAGAGTAAATATGTGTTCTTTGGCTAGTTCAAAATAACTCATGGGAAAGTCTGTGGAATCTGTGCTGGGCAGTTCTGGGTGGAGGACAGACCTACTGAGTTTAGGAAACTGCAAGTTCTGTTGTGTGCATATCTGTACTGTACGTGGTGTGTGTGTATGTGTTTGCTGTATAAGAACACATTTGTGCATATGGACCTGGTAGTGATGAGCGGGTGACTCTTGGAGGGGCTGATGAAGCTCTCTTTGGTTTCAGGCAGGGTGGGATACAGGAGCAGGTCTTTGTCAGTCAACACAGCCAGAACGGGTCTTTCTGGACCCTGAGTCACCTGCATAGTGGACACATGGAAAAAAACTGAACAAACTCATCTGCAACAACCAAGCCGGAGGCAGAATGTTGTTTTCAACCCTGTCTGTGTGTGTGTGTGTGTGTGTGTGTGTGTGTGTGTGTGTGTGTACAAATGAACTAAAAAGGAATGGACGGATTTTCAAAAAACCTTGGTCGTAATTGGTCCGGGGTGAGGTCACAAACACACATTGTGCTCTTACTGGAGCAGAGCTGTTGTTAAGGCGAGGTCTGTCTGCTGACAACTGTAAGCTTGTCTCATTAATGTGAATAGCAAAATCAGTATTTACTGAGTCAATGCTAAATTCTGTCTGCCTGCAGAGGATGGTTAAAAACTCCCTGTGCTTCCTATGAACAGTCTGACTGTATATGCAACACATCATCCCTCCAATGCTTTTCTGTGATTATTATTAATAGCACATTTATGACTTTCAATAAGCGCCAGTGGGAATCAGCAGGACTGAAACCCGAACCTGGCTTGAACCAAGAGCATGTAACATACTGAACAAATCACTACAGGATACAAACAAAATACTAAAAAACAGAATCTTAAACAAAAACATCAAATACTGTTTTGCAATACAAGACCATGTACGGCTGTATTCTTGCGTACCTGCTCTGCGATCCAGGCCAGATGTTTCACCTCCATGCCAGGCTGCATGCTCTTCATCTCCTCCTTCACTCGCGGTAAAAGGTTGGCAGCACCTGCCTGGATCCCGTTGTACCAGGACTGGGCCATGGCAGGGTCTTTTGCCCGCAGGAACACAGAGTTCTTTCTGTTGTATGAAATCACCTCGAAATACCTGACAGATGAGATGAGAGGATTAGAGAGAGCGATCAGGGAGACAAAATGGAAGGAGGAAAAAAAGGGCAGTTAGAGAAATAAAAGACACATGGTAAAGAGAGAAAAGCTTGGGGGTGAAGAGGAAGTTTCAGATATTAACAAGGAGAATATGTGAGTAAGATGTTCTCAAGAAGTAAAAGTGCCGTTTACAATATTCTCTCCAAAACCATTTTGTTATTTTCAGGTTGACATCTGTCAAGATTCTTTTTCATACTGAACTCATCTCATGTAGTACCTGTTTTCTGTGTCTGGGGGGCACTGTTTTCGCGACACCTGACACATCTTCAGTGGGATGCTGCGGGGCTCCTTCACCTCAGCAGGGAAGATCTCAGTGCCCCTCTGAGGTGTTGAGGGGGGGGAGTCCCAGGGGAGGGCAGCCCCAGGAGAACCAGAGCTCTTAAAGAAGGCCGACATCTCCTTGATGTACTTCACTGTAGCAGAGTGAGAATTAAATATGGAGAAAAGAGGATAGAGGAGGGAGAGAAAGGGAATTTTGGGATATTAATAAGGAGCCTCTGGCTTCAGAGATGAGTTGAAAACTGTAGCTGCACTTTTAGAAAGGCTTCAAAAAATGTGCAGGAAATCCATCTGGAAACGATTCAACGCAACTCAGAAGCTATTATACAAAACGTATCATTCTCAGTTATGAAGTAAAGACATTTCCTTATATGGCAACTATTTCGAGGTGTATTACATATTCTATGTAAACACACTGATTTACCTAATTAAATACGTGATTTAGTGAACATTTGTATTACTTTAGAGAATGTGCCACAGCTAGAGGAGATCAAACCAACTTCAACACCTTGCAGTGTTCACAACTTGTATTTGTAAACTTGTATTTTTCCCCAACACCCAGAAACCAACCATTTGCTCTTGAACATGCTTTTTATTCTATCAAACAGGAGCAAACATACTGTCTTTGTACAACTCAAATTATCCAGCAGCTTCTGGTGTCCTCGTGGCAGCTCAGCTCATTCTTTCCATGAGGCTCTGATGTGTCTCTCCTGTGTCTCCTCTCTCTTGTGGCAGCTCCTTCTGCTGCCTTTTAAACCTGAGGAGTTATCAGCTAACAGCCTTCAGCTGCGTGATCACTCCCCTGGTACAGGTGGAGGTTCTCTCTGAGCCACACCCACAGTATTCTGAATAATATGTTTTTCATTTAGATAAAGAGTTTTATATGTGTGTTATCCCGTGTATTCATGATTTAAGTTTAAATCGAATCTAATTTCCTCAAATAATGGTTAACGGCATAGTGGTTGTGCATTGTCATACTGCAAAATGAGTCAACACAGTAATTGTGACTACAGCATTTTTGCTCAATAATATATTTTATTTTGTTTTTGTAATTTAAAATATTCTCAAATAGTTTTAAGTTTGTTTCAGTCCCAGATCATTTCATAGCTAAAATATTTTATATGATCTTCATATTTACAGAATTGCTGCCCCAGTTTGAGACTTCATGCTGTAGCAGCACATCATATTAGAAATTAGACATTCTATTCTGTTTTTTAGATCTTGGCATCAACATCCATTTAACATCCTTGTAGAACGAAGGTCAATAAGGGTCCCTGGAGTGACTCAAACCAGGGAAGCTGTGGCACATGGTCAGTATATTCAACCTCCAAGACAATACCACATAATTACACAATTTCAGTGGGCTAAAATCCAGTGTTACTGAGGTTTTGCACAATTAATCATGATTACAGCCACACACATACATATATACATACAACATGCACACAGCAGCACATGGTCTCAGCTCAAGTCCAGTAGGCTGTGGTATGGGTTTGGCTTAGCCACTACTGGAGTAAAAATAGCCCAGAGGACATGGCAAGGCATGAGGCCGAAGGCTCAAGGCAGAGCTCTGGTTTCACTGGGGAAGTGTGAAGTGCTTGTCTTGCACTGTACAATGTAGCCAGAGGGTACGCAAGAGAGTCACTGCACAGGACAAAAGGAGCGAGAGACAAGGCTACCAAAATACAGCCTCAGAAGTTCAGTCTGTCAGATGGTTAGTTAAAATATTTTGTTGAGAGGTGGCAGAGCGACTGGTGGATTAAAGGGTTGGATGTTACGGAAGGGACGGACCCCCCCGTAACGTCCTGCAGTGTCTTTGAGAAGGACCCCTAACACCGCTTCTCAATCACTGTAAAGCTGCTTCTGGACATTTAATATGTAACGCTGCTCATTCAAGTAATGAACTTTAGTATTCATGCATACATAAGTCCTGGTCTGGAAAAGATCATGGTGACTCGGCTGAAAAGGATATGACTGATACACATGCGGTGTTCACACGACTGACATCTAGCACATCATAATGCGCCTCGCAGTAAGCTAGGTTTTTCACTTATCTCATCCTCAGAATGAGGGACAACTGTTATCGTATTTCAGTGTCTGAACACTTCATCTCCAGCCTCTTTCCCATTAACTTGCAAAGTCTCTTCTCAGATTATGTAGCCACTTGCGGATTCTTTCTATGGTCAAAAAACCAAAATGAATGTCCCTTTTCACAGCTCCTGTGATTTGTTCCAATATGAAGAAATTACAAATGTAGGAACCTTTGCTTTTAATGACAACTATATTCATTCACACCAATGTTCAAAGTGTTGCAGAAATGTTATGTGGTGTTAAATTGGTTTTCTTTTGCCAACATGATTCCAACATTTAAAGCTGAAAGAGCAGTTAGGGAGTCCAGTGCATTAATCTGTCTGTCCACCCATCTATCCATCCATCCATCCATTTTTTCCCCATTGGATCCAGAGCTATTTAAAAGCCTTCCTCACATCCTCTCTCTCTCTCTCTATCTGGATTAGGTACCAGTACCAGTAATGTTTCCTGGGCATCTTTACGACACAAACAGTTGGTCAAATACACACATTTCCTCACACACTTGAATGTGTGCAAACACATGCAAATACACACACAGGAGCACACAAGGTGATGTGTATTAAAATATCTATGTGTGGGCAGTGGTATGGTAAGACACTGACTTTGTGTCTGCGATACAGAGAACTGAAAACTGGCTGTGAAATCTTGCTTGAGAATGATATGTATACCAGCAACACTTTGAAGTAGCTGTCAACTTGAATATGTAATGTTTCATGGAAATTAGCTTCTGTCCATTTGTTCATGTGCCAACCCATTGATGTTTGTAACATAGGGTAGCCAACTGCTTTCTTGTTGCTGGACCAAGGCCATTCAAAATTGATGTGTTCAATCTCAATATGGCAGGCTAGGCCACAAGTCAGAATGGGATTGGAATTGTCTCCATTATTGTTTCATGTGGAAGCCATTACAGAAGATTTCCTGAACCCTACACTGAAAATGAACAGCAGAATTAAAAAAGAAAAAGTCCACTTGTGGGTGGCAGAACAGTGCAGCCAGATTGGAAAACTAGTGCTACACCTTGTATAATATAATCTTCAAGAACTTAAGAGAAAAAGTCTGAGCATGGTCATGACTGTAGGTACTAAAATCTTATTATGTAAGACTGGGTTAAAGTCTGTGATTCATGCTGCACAAACTGCAGAACAGACTGGGAGAGAACACAAATTACTGCAGGTATAAGGAGATGTTTACTTTTGTATCGAGGCTTAACTATTTTCCGAAAATTAATATGGAAATGATCATATTTAGTGTTCCCAGAGTAGAAATTTCAGGCATTAGCTGTGGCCCCACATACCAAATCAGACGAGATAGCTTTCAAAACAGAGTGGTGAATGAAAAGAAGAGGAGAAGAGCCGGATTGAGAATTAAAAGGGAGTGCTAACGAAGACTGAGACACAGAAAGAAAAGTAAGATTGAGAGTAAGAAAGAAGAGTAAGAAAGTGTGAGACACGCAATACATAGAGACCAAACGTGCAGCTAAGCTGAGCCAGATATGTTGCCGTGAGTACCAGTGGTGGCACATTCAATACCGAGCTAAAATTAGCTGAGATGGCAGAGTTATTACTTTAGCTTATCTGGCAGCCAGAGAAAATACTTTTGTACCCTGTGTATATGTGTGCACATGCATTTGTGTATGAGGAGTTTCTTTTTTTCATCTGCAGAATCCACCGCTAAGTTTCTCCTGCTTAAGTCTTCACATTGAACCCCACGAATCCTGACCTCACATTTCCAGCCAATTCAGTTTTGACACAGTTAACTTTACTATGGTTTGTTGAGAAGCATTTTTTTATCTTTTCCAGTTTCTTAGAAAGTCTATGGCACAAGCCAATATGCTGACTAACTGATAGACTCTACATTCTGATGAAATGAAGTATGACCTGCTATCCTCGTTTGGACATGCGCTGACATTTTATTGTGGGCAGCCATCCTTAACTTAAAGGTACAGTGTGTAGAATTTTGTGATATCTAGTGTTGGAATTGCATGTTGCAGCTGAACACCCCTCACCCTCTCCTTCCAAACATGAAAAAGAACCTGTGGTAGCTTCAGTTGTCATAAAAACTCAAAAGGTGTTTAGTTTGTTCAGTCTGGACTAATGTAAAAAACATGGTGGCCTCCGTAGAGAGGGTCCCCTCGATGTAAATATAAAGTATTTAAATGTAAAGGGCCTTTTCTAGGGTAAAGAAAACTACAATTCATACAATTTAGATGAAACGAACTTGTTAAAACATCATGAGGATTATTCTACATTAAATTTCTGCCAATAGATCCCTTTCACCTAAATCTTACACACTGGACCTTTAACCTCACCTTTACCCCCCCCTTTGCCCCAATGAGGTCTACTGGTCCTGACAAGGTCAATGTTTTTTGACCACACACACACACACACACACACACACACACACACACACAGGTATCCACTCATAAAAGCAGCAGGTTGATGGCAGTCTCTTGACTTGTAGCAAAAAAGTGGCATTGGCTTGTCAGAGACTAAACTAATGCTAGACTCAGCCCCTCCTCCCACTGGCACTGGTTACCGTGGGAGCAGCTGGAATGTCATTGGCCAGTCAGTGACCTCAGAAGCATGCTGTTGGCTCTGTAAACCATGTCAGGCGAAGAATGTCCCTGTTACACCACCAACGAGGAAAGCTGTCTTGGGCAAAAACAATGTCATAAATAACTGCAAATTACGAAGGAACAAGTGCTGTTTCTATTCAATGCACTGAGGTCTATCGAGGTAAAGGGAGAATGTCATTCATGGGCCAACTTAATACGTCTGCCAATCAAATCTGACGATGTAGGAGAGGGATGGCTTGCTTTGGAGTATGTGGGATGTAGATTGTGAATAGAGGATTCAACAATATCAGAAAGATGTTGCTTCTATTTTATAGATTTAGAAGACAAAGTTAGGCATTCGAAAAGGAACGCATATGTTTGCAGATATGTGACAACAATCAGAGAGCACAAATAAGTTTACTTTTAAACTGTGAAAGACTCTGTTCAGTACAAATTGAATACACAACACTAATACACCAGCACCTTATAGAAACCATAACAACATTTGCATTCATTAGGAATCATGTTAATGAAAGTCAAACAACTATAGATCTAATGTCTGCCTTCCATGTAGCTCGTCTTTGGTCTCCACCAAACCTTGAGAACACATTTGGCCTTTTAGCTGTTAGACGCGTCACTGCTTTTGAAAGCACTTTTTGTGAACAACATCTACACCTAGAAATGATATTGATGATCACTGGGAGAAAACCAAAAAAGTTAGGTTGTAAGTCGTATTAAATAAGAGCTTTGTAAAAATTCCCAAGATTTGTCACTGCTGCTTTAAAGTTATGCACAAGATAAATTATCAGTGGTTATTTATAATATACTGATTATAGAATCATCAAGGGATTATTCTAAAAACATTTTAATCCTTAAAAATTTAGAATCAAAATGATTGTTTTGAGGTTTGTGTGCACACATACAAATGAAAAAGTGCATGTGCGTGCTTCTTTTTAGTTATCTCTCTGAAGTACAGATAATAAATGTGTCCTCAGTGTTTTGCTGATTAACGTGTGTCTCTTCCTGGCAGCAGCTTCGGGAGATTTCCCCTGTTCAGAATGATTTAGATAAGTTCATAGCTCCTATAGCCCAACTCATTAAAATCATGGATAGATGCCAAACTCAAGGGTGATGGATGTAAGGAATGGTATGAGAGAGGCAGAGAGAGCACATTGAATCAGATTTAAACAAATTCACATACTGCCTAAGTACAGATTTGATTACCTTGCATAGTGTGTCAGGAGAGTTAATTATCCTAATTCAACAAAGTGAAAGTGAAGCAAACTTGAACAGGATCTGGCAGAAGAGAAAAAAAGAAGGCTCGGCTGCACAGATTACCACTTTACTTTCAAACTTCTCTCTACCTGGAGATCTGTTCCCTGTCTGAGGTGCAAAGAAACTCATTTTCCCATAAATAGGTTGATATATTTTTGCACACTGTGATTCCAAGTGGTAACATACTGTGTGACTTTTGAGTCTAATATACAATTAATTTTCATTTGACGAATGGAAGTGATGTAAATGTAATTGTAACAGTTACTGCTGATTGGTACATACTATTATTATCCTTGTACTTTTCATCTATTTATGGTTTTGTGAATACATGTATTTATACTGTGTGTATAAACCAATTCATCCTAATAATGGCTGCATAGACAGCCTCCAATGCCATTACCCTCCTCCATCCTTCCCCAGTTTGCACATTCTGCACAATACTGTGCGATGGTTCAGTGGAGTCTAAGCCTGTAATGAAGTGAGAAGAGTGGCACAAAGACTAGGCCACCAATTTATCAGGGGCCCTGGATCAGGGCAGTGGGGTTCAGAGGGGGCCTGTTAACCAAAGTTGACGCCACAGAGGGAGAAGCGCCTGAGGGAGAGTTGTGATTTAATAAAGCTATGTTATTTTGCGGGTTAATCCATTCCCTCGCTGAGTCTAAGCACAATGTCCTTACGGGCCAGCAGCTCTGAAGTAGAGGGAACTAAACTTTGTGTGCAAAGCGTTGGGAGGTTTCCCAGCAGGGATTTCACTCAGACTCAGGACACAAGCAGCTAAAGGGCATTGCGGACTACAGCAACAGATGACTGTTGTGGACAGTTATTCCATCCATCCATTATCTATTCAGCTTATCCTTTGAGGGTAGCAGGGGGAGCTGCAATCCAAGCTGACATTGGGTGAGAGGCAGGGTACACCCAGTACAAGTTTCCAGCATATCTCAAGGCCAACACACGCAAACAACCATTCACACTCACATTCACACCTACAGACCAATTAACCTAACCCCAATCTACATGTCTCTGTACTGTGGGAGGAAACTGAAGTACCTTGAAAAAACCCACAAAGAAATGGAGAGAACATATAAACTCCACACAGAACCAGGTTTCATACTGGGAACCTTATAGCTGTGAGGCGACAGCACCACACTGGACAGTTTTGTATTAAATATACTAACTGACTTACTGACCCTTCTGTTTTTGGCAAAAGAGTCAACTTATATAGGTCGATGTCAATAAAAGTATATGGGACCACATGCTCTAATGGTGCACCCACAAATAGAAACACATTCTTTTACAGGACAGTGTTATTTTTAGACACACATAGTGTCTTACAATAATAAGAATTTTTAATGTGCAATTGTGATTGTTCTTTCTGCCATTGCATATTGTCAGAAGAGAGTATTGAGAACAAAGATCCGGTAGGTAGTGAGAAACCAGCGAGAAGTTGCTGAGGCGTTCAGGGGAAAGGTTTATTTTCAAAGTAATAATTACTCTGTCACAGGAGTGAGAGCAAGGAGGTTTTAATTAGGTTTTAAAGTACATGCATGTCATTGGCACAACTGTACATAAGTTTAAGCAGTTATGACATCGCTCAGCTTGCTTAAAGCAGGGCTAAGACCCAACCACAGTGCAAAGAGGTTCCTCAAATCACACCTGAAGTATCAGCAATGGCTTGGTTCATGTTTTTTGTTCCCAAAGATGAAAAGCATGGACTTTGACTTGTGTTCCAGTTAGAAAAGCACTTTTATTTGCTACAGGTAACACTGCATCATTGTTTAAAGGACTCTACTTTGTCCATGTTTTTTAAAAGACAATTCAGGAGGAGGCAGTTAAAGTGTCCAAAGCCAAAAATGTGGCAGCATACTGTGCCTTAGTGGCAAAGGACACACCACTGACTGTGCCAATCCAGCGTGAAAAGCTTTCCACGCAATGTTTGGGACACCAACAGTAAAAGAAATTCATTAATCCAGCTGGTTGGACTCAGAGGAGGAAACCAGAAAGGATTATCATGCTGCAGACAACAACAAACAGTGTGATTAGTTAGAGACGAAAACAACAGTAGCTCTTGAGATGTTTGAGACCACTCCGGTCTCCCAGAAAAAACATTGAGCTTTTCCTTTTTTCAAAATTCTCAGAATGCTGCAGACATTCCTTGAGAAGCAAGGGACACAAGAGGGACAAACAAGAGGGCAACAGAAGAACGCTCCAAAAGCAGCTGCTGCCACCCACCACATGAATAGATAATAGCTTAAACACATAAACATCAGATCTCACATCTCTTACTGAGCTGTTGCAATCTGGGTAAAAGACACACGCCTGAGAATTTGCACTTGCAAACTGCGAATTGAGAAAATCTCACTTGCCTCTCTAACATGTCTGGCAGGGGCCACGGGCCACCTGAAGTTTGGATGTGCGCACAGTCATAGCCAAGCGGGTGAGCTAAGTATATTTACAGATTACATTATGTGCTGCGTCCCAATGAAAACCACAAAAAGCCATTATATTCCATAAATTGCCAATTTAAACATATTGAATCAGTGTAAAAAGATAAGGCTGAATTATATACAGTATCTTGTTAAAAAGATCATATGGTAAATATCTCCTCTTGAGCAGCTACACCCACATGTCCTTGAAGAGCTTGATTTGTAGATTTGTAGATTTGTAGCAAAATGAAGCTAAAATCGTTAGTCTGCAGTCTTCAGCCTTGTGAAAGAGCCGCAGTGTTCGTCCTTGCTTTAATAGCCTAGACGTTACTACTTCAATACCATGATCATCTTGTCATTAAATATACCTACGTAACCATAACTATGAGTGTGTGATGTTATGTTTAACGTGGGGCTCTGTGCTGTAGTTGCAATTAATACACAACTTGTGTCTATACCGGTCAGCGATGCAAATGCAGTCAGTAAAAGGATTTGATGAAAGGAGAAGTGAGCCGTGTGCATATGTGCGTGCATGTCAGAGAGACAGAGGGAGAGAGGGAGAGATTAGGTTTGGGGTGAGGTCTTGTTGAGAGCGATGACAGACACAAATGAACCTCTTCAAACCTAATCTCACCTCATGCACTCCTGAAAGACACTCCTGCTTTCTCATATTCAAATTTCACATTCTGGCAATTTTGTAGTGAGTGTTAATGCACTGTATAGAGGAAATTTTATCGTCAATGCAGTCAGATTCATTAAATGCAGTCAAACCACTCTGTCTCAGTCCTATGGGACTTTATAAAAGAAGATGTAATGATTCCCATTCAAAGTATAGCCTCCATGATCGTCATGATTTAAATAGTGAGGCAACACTTGGCTCAACTGAGGCTGTTTCTAATAGTTAGGACTTGGTCTCTGGTAAATAGAATACCCATTTTATCGGTTGTCAAAAATTGTCTGATATGAGTATAAATATCGATGTATTTATGTCTTGAAACTATTTTGTTTCACATATTTGGGCTGAAATATTTCACAGAATGAGATCCTAACATTAAGACTTTGTACGAGGTCAATCAATAGTTCAAGCTTACAAATTGTCCAACAGCCCATCAGGGATGACAGAAATCTAGAGACGCAATACAGCTTACAACACGTCCAAAACACTTCTCAAACATAAAGGAGGCTCTGGACCAGGGACAGCATGCATCCGTACAGCTTCCAAAACTAAGCCTATTTAATCCATGTGTGTGTGTGCACTGAGCCTGAGCGCAACTACCTTCATGAAAAGGACAAGACAGAAGGAGCCAGCAGTGTCCACAAATGTCTTGGCAAAACAGACTAGGTTTCCTTAACTCAGGTCCTCATTCTCTCTTGTGCACACACACACACACTCATACAAAGGCATTGAAAAGTAAGTTCCTCTGGATATGAAAGTAATTTCTACTCTAATTCAGACTGGCATTAAGGTAATACCCTCAACAAGGACAAAAATGAACTCTAACACATGGTACAACACCGCCAAACTTTCTAGTTAGACATGGGCCAAAGTGTACTTTTAAAAGGTACATTTCAGTATTTTTTGTTGCCAAGCAGGAAGAGCTCCCCAGCCTGGCATTGCCAAAGCTTTTCGCATTAGTGAATGGGCCTGGAACCTCTGGGTTTATGTTCAATTTCCTTGGAGCATTATCTGCGGTCACAGACCAAAATGTCCCTGGACGCAAATGGATCAACCTTCGACCGATCAGAGCCATTAAACGTGTGATGTAGTGCAGAGTGACAGAATAATGTAAACAGACTACAATAAAAGATCTGTGAGGATGTAGTATTCATATGTCTGTTAACATTTTAACAGACCCTTTTATGTCAGCAACAGCCATCTTGGTTCAGCAGAGCTCTTCAGTCCTCTACAGAATAACACATTTACGATAAATGGTTGTGATTCACCCAACCTGTCTCAGGGCTCATAAAAATCTGAATGGGAGGGAGCCATTCTGATAGATTTGGTGTCCAGACTAATGTCCCAATTCACCCCGTAGCCCTACCACTTGACCCTACCCCTTCATTTTCGCCGGCTAGCCCTTCAAACAATCCTTCAACTGTAGTGTATTCAGGACCCCACCAGAAACGAAGGGGCATGAAATTGTTTTTAAAGCAAGCAGAATAACTTATTTCAGTTTAATCTAGTCTAATTCCTGTTGTCAAAACAAGTATGTAAACAGTCTGAGTGAGTAATGAGTAACGTTCTTTACTCCTGTTTCAGTAGGTGAAGTTTAAAAAAACGTCCCCACTCATGTTATAACATTTTCAGTGCGTGGGATAATTTTCTGTGGACTGATCATTACATTGAAACAACCGATGTAAACAACCGATGTAAACTGACTGTGTATTGATAATAGATCAATCTGTACCATCTGTCCTGCGGTTGTCATATATGTTACAAAATGTTGGTTGATAACGGTTGTTAGTTGATATTGTTCGTCACTCTAATAACATTGGTTGTCAACTGATGATGTAGCGAGTGGTGTCTCAATTCGTAGGGAAACATTTTTTAGCCATCTACCTTGTGGCTCCATTTGGAGGGAGACACCCCCAGCGAAAGGCACTTCATATCAAGGGGTAGAGCCAAGGGAGAGGAATTGGGACTGGGCCCAAGAGCCCTCAGTATGGGATAGTTATAAAAACACATACAATTCAAGGACAGTTTCAGATTTCAGAATCAGTACTATAAAATCTTTATCATGTGGTAATCAGAGAAATTTTGGTTAAGTGTAAAATGCAAACACTTCTGTGCTTTCAGTTCAGTTTTCTATAGTTTTCAACATAACTATTTCCATCACTTAAACAAGTAAAATATAAGGTACGCTTTTGAGAAACACATGAATGAATTAAACATCTGGCCCCTCTACGACTGCAGGTTTGTCATTCTGCTTTTGATCGTGGCTGTACGGTTCAGCTATAAGACTTCTGCCTCTGGATGTGGTTGGATTTTAAACTAGTGTACTTAAACATATCTCACCATTAAGCCACTAAACCAAAAGGTCAAGTACATCACCAGTCACTCAAACTGGTAAACTAATGAGGCACAGTTGCTCTGCACAGTCAGGGCTTGGCATCTCTTCTCATGAGTCTTAAAATAGGCCTCACCAGCTCAATCCTCTCTATTCGGCTATTGATCATATGTTTGAGTGTCTTTAAGCTGACTCAACTATGAGACAGTAGACCACTTGACCTGTTTATCATTGACTCTGTCCTGTACATGGACTACATGAACAATAAGCACGGCTGGTGGTTAACTAAATGTATATAGATAACTATTATGGAGAGTCTAAGATAAGATTTTGGGGGGTTTTCAAGAGTTCCCATTCCTTACATTGTCCATCACTGAATCTTTACCTTCTTCTACTGCTATAGCAACTCTTTGAGCCCTTTGGTACATGGATAGCTTCCTCACGTACACACTGACACCTGCCTTCTATGCACAAATGTACCTTCTTACACCCTTGACATACCCCCACATTCAAACTTACCTCAGTGTCTATTTTACACATTGTGTGTGTGGAAGTCTCCATGTGTGTGAGTATACTTTTAGCATTTGGTGGTATACTTACTGTGTGTGAGCTTTCTGTCAGACACTGGTTACCCAGGGAACAGCTTTACCATTAAACTATTCCTACCCCCCACTCTTTCTTTCACAGATGCACACAGCCCGCACTAACTGACACACACACACACACACACACACACACACACACACACACACACACACACACACACACACACACACACACACACACACACACACACACACACACACACACACACGATTTCCTAGCCCCATGGTTTCTTCATACAGTAGTTGAATGAGCCCTGTCTTGGCAGGCAGGCAGGTGGCAATGATGGATGTGTTCTCAGTGAGAGTTGAATCCAAATTAAAACAGAGTAGAAGGCAGTGGGACAGTTCAGAGAGCAGAGTACTACACCGCTCATCCAGTCTCTTTTGAGCTGCTTCATACATGACTGCAGTTTTTGTTCTTTCACTTAACATTTTACAAAATGTACACATAAACCTGCCAAACAACGTGGTCATGACTGTATTAAAAAGGCATATTCAGGAATCAGGAGTTATAATAAGGTGTGGTAAATTCCCTCCACAATGGTTTTATGTTTTCATATGGTCTGTTTTTTTATCTGACCTAATTGTGTTTCCTGTAGCTCACAAAAATATTGATTGTTCAATCACTATTTAGATTTAACATATGACAGAGGAAGAGAAGCAGAAGAACAGCAACGTTTTGAGAACATAGATTAAGGTGGTTGTTTTTTTCTTCAAGCAGACAAAAAAATTTGTGTTTACGTTGAGAGGTTTGGGGGAAACCTTGAAGGAGGAGGACGTTTTTAAAGACATTCAGACCTCACACTTGGAAGGCGTCCTTGACGGCTGCTTGGAAATTGGATAGGCCATTAATTTTCATTTGACTTATTGGAAAGCGATAAAGTTAAGCTATCTGATTGTAAAACATGTACAGCTTGAAACATTAACTCAGCTTGACTCCAGTAATTTTCTTGTTTTTGCAATGTTTTAATCTTATACACGAAGAAACACACACACTGAAAAAACCCTATAATCCTTGAAAACATTCTTCACCTTGATTACACTGTGAGGCAGAGCCCAGTTTTCATACGCTATCAATCAATTTTGCATTAATCTTAGATGAGATCTGTTTAATACAAGATATTATGAATATTTCTTCTCTTGCCTTCCACACAGGTCAGAAAGGAAAAGAAAATCTGGCCACCATCACAAAAAAAATGCCCAACAGGCTACTTGCTAACTCCTGAACTGTTGTCAAAGTAGTTATCTGACAGATTCAAATCTTTCTGATTCACATATTCAAGACATTTCAGTGAGGTGGAGGCAGTTTCTCCTTGATCTCAGTCAAGGCCCTCTGTATTATGAATTTCACAAAGCAATGAAAATTGCCTTGAGCAGTGGTGGTGTGTGTGTTGCTCTACACATAAGAAACACTGCTACTCTGACCTTTAACACTGTGGTGGTGCCAGGAGGAAGTTTGTCTCTGACTGCTTGATAAAACGCCTAAACCAAAACAAGCATTGTACTTGAACATCTTGCCATATATATATATTCACAAGTATTTTTAAGATGAAATAGCCTTAAAATAAAATATGAAACGTACAAACTGGAAAATACATTACCCTTAAGTATTAACCAAAACCTTTCATTCTTTATTTCCTCTATTCCCTAAAAAATACACACAAATTCAACCCTCTCCCTTTAGAGAGCCTTCAAGCCTCTTTCCTCTCTTCAGTCCTCTATCAGCTCCTCAGGGGAAGGGAAACCCATGAAATGATTCCTGACATGACGGATCACAGAGCAGCGCTGGTTGAGCTGTCTGATATCAACACTTTTCTGCCTGACTGTGGACAAGGAAGGCAGGGGGATTTGCAATGATTTCCCCTGGCTGTAGCTCTGGCTGTATCCGCTCAGCTGACTGACTGTTACTGACGCTAGCCCACTGCGCGAGTTCACCCACAGAAATGCTGTCACATGGAAAACTGGTAACTCTGGTTTCAGTGTTCCCCTATTTTTACATTCATTTTCTCAAATGGAAAGTTTATCTAATGTTACATCCAGTGAGACATTTTTATTTCATTGGGCTGCTTTAAAGGCAATGCTGTAAGTGCTTCTTTATCCTAGTAACTGGCGAGACTTTGACATGCTCATTCATCTGGAAGCAGACGTTGATAGCGCCTGTGGTTTGAAGCGTCTGTTTGACTCGTATCACTGAACGTAACTGTTAGACAACGTAGCTAAGCTCTAACAAAACATGGCAAAGCATTGACACAGAGAATGTACAGATCTATAGAAGGAATTATAAAAGCAAAACATAAAAGGTGTCAAGCTTTGTGGTTCCTGATAAAAAAACATATTCTTTTTGAAAAGTAACATCCTGTATAAATCATCACTCAACCTTTTTCAGCTTAGTGGGAGATACAGGATTCTTGTGATGCAACCAGTTGGCAAGAAAAAGGGCTGCTTTTAATCCTCTCTTCACTGTCCTCTCAACTAAAGATCAGTCTCACCATGTCGTTTCATACCTGTTAGATTCTTTTAGGCAAATGTGTGCAAATAAACACTCATATGCATTAAAAAAACACACACGCAGAAAATGACTAAACTGTAGGGATGAGACAGAAAAGGACAAAAGAAGTGATACAGCACATTAGCTCTGTCTGCTCAGATGAATGAGTCGGAGCAAGAGTAAAGAAGAACACCTGCAGACACCTGCTGACTCCACTGCAAACCTTCCTATTCACAGCAGGTCTTAGACCATAACTTCTCCAATGCACTAGCATGAGCTTAAAGTACTTTTTATCATCGTCAAAGGTGTTTGATGTTCAGTAAGACTGCTCATTAGCATGCTGGGATGCTCAGAGGTGTGAGCCACAACAATATTCTTGAAATATGAATCTTTGGTTTCCTCTTGCTCTTTCAGTTCAACTCGTTATTTAGATGTTTCAGAGGAAGTCTGATCAAAGTTCTGATTTATCTGCTCTGTCTCAGTGCATCGTATATGGCCCCTTAAGGAAAATTCAAAAAAGTGAAATATCAAAATATATCAGAATATCAAAAGTTCCCATTGTTTCCAGCTAAGTATCAATTTGGAGCTGAGTAGTGTAGATAAGATAGGAAGAAATCTTATCTACGCATTTTGTTCTCTCCTTCTCTGAGTATTGTATCGTTAACAAATTTGAATGAAATGCCTCTTTACCAAGCACCAGAACAGATTCTCTAATCAGGTCGTTTAATATCTAGATGATGATATATATTGCAATATACCACATTTTACTGTGTAAGTTGTGGCCATGTCTTTGCAAATGTATAGTTGCAACAGCAGCTGATATCTCTCTCTTTATGATTATTTAATAGGGCAGTTGTTGCTGCTGCAAACTACAGGCCTGTGGTGGAAACGTGCACAACTACAGGTCAATTAATGTTGAACGTTAGATCCGTATATGGAAACGGACAAAGCCTGCTGTCCGTAAACTGCATTCAATTTGTACGTATTCATGTATGTCTTCTAGCCAATCATTGGCCAATAGCCAACAAGAGAGATGAAATAAGACCCAATGAGGACGTTTCCACAAAGAATTTGCCTCTTTATTGAGAGGCACATTATCACAACTTCCTCCATCGTCAATATATTTGTTGTTGTCAGAAACTTTGACTCTGGGCTACCCTCTAGGAGATGTATTGCTCAACAACCATACCAATGTAAACAATGCATGGAAGTACTAATGGTATTATGTTGAGCTCTAACTGCCGGCCAAGGATGCTAAAATCGTAATGGATTTTTTGATGGTTCACAAGGCCACCAACAAAGCGGATTCCTGCTGCTTCTGCCAATAGCCTCTCCAATTATGACAGATGGCTTAATGTGTTTGTGAGAGAGATGGAGAATGCATAAAAGATATAAAAGGTGTAAAAAAGATTTTGAATAATTTAATAAACGTGGCAGGACGAATTAGACTTTGGCGATCAAAGTAATTAATGAGAAACACAGATTAAAGTAAAACTCCACTGATTTCTGAATTGCGTTTGTTCAGAATCATAAATACCTTACCTTCAAGGATGACTTCTTTGCCGGTTTTCTTCAACGCTTGCACAGCCTCATCGTGTGTGGCCTCCCTCAAGTCATAACCATTGACAGACAGTATGGCGTCACCAACATAAAGCGCCTCAGTCTGGTCAGCAGCCAGGCCCTTAAAAATCTTGGAGATGAGTATTGGCATCTTGTTCTCCCTCCCACCTGCATTACAAGACAGAAAAAACGTAATTTCATTTTATCTTTTTCTGTGGAACTTGCTATTTCACATTGTTGCCTCTATAACATACAACACACACCCACACTTAAACTGCACAACAATGTCACTTGAACTTTTAACTCCTGAACAGAATCACAGTATAGCTTGGAATTTACTACCAACGCAATTTATACAATGGGTGAGAAGTGTACACATTTTTTAGACAATTATAAAACTAAGAGCTTGGTTAGTAGCTTTGATTGAACAAAACATCCCCTGTGCTACCTTTATTTTGTTTTCAACCACTGGACTCCCTCATATTTCAGCATTAAAGAAAAATGAACTCACTTAAACCTCTACTGTACTCGAGGACCAACACAAAAAGCAGCAACTATCCTCAAGTTCTGTCTCTTCCAATCCACACCTTACTCAGTAAATGAAGGTCAGCAAGAAAGCTGATGGTCTCGCTAATCTTGCAGCAGGCTTTTACTCTCCATGAGAAATATCATCATTATTATCAGCTATCACTTGGACTCTGACCTTCAGGCAAGTGAGATATTATCCAAAAGAGGATTACATTTAATTAATTGAAAATAAATTCCCCACAGGTTGCTTCCTCTAGGTGATTTGTTAGGATTTAACTCATACATCTTCTTTTGGAGGCTACAGTGTAGTGCTCTCAATACAGAAACACTAGGGTTGGGCTGATAACCACCTTCAGGGAGCTGATCTGGAACGCATGATGAACTCATCAGTTTTGCAGATCAGCTGAGATTCAATGCATCAAAATCTGTATTTAAAAAAGTATTAATTAGAAAACAATAAAACTGTGCTTGTATCCACGAAACAGGAATGACATGTTTGAGCAGAAAAGTAGCTTTGATTTGAAGCCATGGCTGATACTTACTGTTATACTCTAGCTAATCGCTGTTCAGTATCTAACACAATTAAGATGGAATTATTATTAATGTGTGATTCTAAGTGTCAATTTAATAGTCTGTTGCACTGTGAGGTCAGTGTCCTGCTCACTCAACCCTATAGAAACCTTTCCCAGCTTGAGGATTTAATTTAAATACCTTCCAGTCACAAGCTGCTTCTCTCACCTTCAGTAACCTTTACCCTCAATTTGCACAACCCTAGAAATTATAGTGAAATACATTACTCCGTGATCCCTATTGACTGCATGACAACTCCACAGTTCTACTACCAATACACAACTGCAGAAATACAGACTTATTAACTGTATCACCTAATAATAGGCTTAAAGCTGTAACAACAAACAACCAGCAATTACTGACTACAGGGTCTATGTCAAATATATAGAAATTCAATAATTGTCCAATTGATTTGCGCTAAATTAGAGAATAAACTACTCAGAAAATAAGCAAACACTCAGAAAACAGTACAAATGTAATTTAATCTGGATCACAGCATCTGTAGGTAAACAATGTCATGTTAGTTTGCTGAGTGTGACTAATGTTAGCAGTGCTAGCACCAACTGCCTTCTTACCTTGCAGGTAACATTCACTTTGATAAATGTTGTTACGTATTGTTAATACGTTTATTCTGGTACAAACAACTTCAGGGGGTGGAGACTGTAGCAGCAGCTGTGTCACTTAACCTGCATTGTACATTAATAAAATGTTGATAATGACTTATTTTAGTATTTCTAATGGCCTTGTAAAATCTGCAGTACATACAACACTATAGTGCTGGGCTGCTGATCCAAAATGAAATGAAAACTGACCAAAGTGAATGGAAATGCGCAGTATTTCCATTAAAGCCTACAACATATACCATTGAGCGCTCTGTAAAACTACAGTTTAAAGTCTGACCTCAGTGGGACTTTACATCTCTCTTCAATTTCTCCTCATCTCTCCACATACTTTCAGGTTCTAATGGCAAACACCATTTACTGACAATGACGGCTGAATAAACATCTGTGACACATTGAAGGAAAAATACTTTCAATATGTCTGCCACTCCTACACAACCTGTAATCCTCCAATACTGCCTTCCCATCCCTGCCTCTCTTCCTCCAACTTTTTCTGGCAAACTCAGTTCAGCACCCGCCAGCTGGCAGCCCGTCACTCACTTGACAGTGGGGGGGTGGTGGCAGAGGTGTGAGGAGCCAGTGGAGCTGTCCATGACAGGTAAATGAATGGTACTGGGTTATACAACACTGACATGTACTTAATTATGTCCTTTTGTGCCTGCAGTGTGTTTGTGGTGATAATGTTCCTTTCAAAGAATTCAGCATGATAAGCACTTAACTTCATCCAATTTCCACAGCTGCATAGCGAGCAGTGCGTAGAGCAACCAAACTGTTTTAACTCAAAACTAAATAATTTGGTTACATATTCCTGATGAAACTGCAAAGCACCGACTGTAAATGGATGGCAGGTCCCTACTTTCTCCCACTATCCAGAAACAAAGTCAAAATATCCTGAATGCAAACACAGCCGGCTGGCTCATTTGGAGCCTGAGTCTGCTCCATAGCAATATTTGTGTTGGAATACTGAGTGAGTCTCAGTTGTCAACAATAATGTTTCACCATATTTTTAATGGCATCAAATAACTAATTAAAGCCAAACTTACCTAAAAATGAACCCTGAGACATACATTAGTGTAAAACCATCTTTGGAATAAAAATGTTTACCTGTATTTTGACTTTTTAGTTTGGTCCATGTCCCACTAACATGGAGGAGGCTGTTATATGTGACTTATAATGAAACCAGCAAACAGGAGGCGATCGATCTGATCCATTGCAAAATAGTTCAAGCATCAAAGAATGGTCTCATAATATGGGTCCTTCGACATCCACCACTGATTTCAATTTACATCAAATCCAGCATAAATCGGGCAAAGCACACAGGGACATTTAAAACAATATGTGCAAACTTTTTAGAAAGACTACCACCCAGCAAGCTCACACCCAAGTGGCTCAGCAGAAAACATGTCGCCATAAACACGCTCCTCCTCTTTTTGACCAGTGGGCCTGTCGACAGACCAGGAGCCTCATTTCCTAGGCTCTCCTCTTAAATTTAGACATGTGAGAGAAAAGGCTGACTGCCTCCATGCTTTTCTGCAAGCAGGGGTGGGCTCCCTAAAATTAACACTAGTGGAGTAGTTCACTCCCAGCCACATAGCTTTCATCTTTGGCCAATGACAACTGCCGGCCGAGGACTGCTCCTCTCAGCTGTTCACAATGTGGTGTCAGTTAGCCCACAACATGTTTAACCATGTTCTTTCATTAGCTTTACACTTTTTGACACTCTTTCTTTCTTTTCTTCACATTTCTGTCTCTATCTCCTTCTCTTCCCCTGCTTTATCTTCGCCTTTGAACAACCGGCATCACAACAGTGTCAAGCCAGCAGGGTGGCAGCAATGATTTTGTTTTAATCACATGCTGTCTGATTTTTAAAGCCGCCAATTACCACAGAGATGGACATTACATTTATGTCATTAGGGGTCGGCTTTGTTGTTGTTGTTGGTGGCAACGATGGGAGAACTAAAATTAACATGTCACCAGCAGCCACAGTGACGAACTGTCTTTGCACTAAGACAATGGAGCAAGTCTCCAGCGGCTGTCAATCAAATCGACCCCCAACGCACTGCCAAGTGGCCAAGTGATAACCTGCCAATACTTGTGCAGTGACAGCCTGTCAGGAGGTGGAGGCTGTAGCTCACTCACATGCATATGCACACATATATGCATACAGGACCATGATTCACCACATCATTTACCAGCCTAACTGTGATAGAGCACAATTCATGGCCCAAGCTTCCCCATGATAACCCCAAACAAGCACAGTTTATGGAGATTGAACCATATTGGGGAGCACTGGAGTAGAAGAGATTAAAAGTCTGTAACTACACTGAAATAGTGATATAAAGATGCAAAAAGCATCTTTACGATAGCAAGCAAATCCAGAAAAGAGAAAAATTATAATATATATAAATAAGACTGATAATGTTGTAACAACCAGGAAATTAAATACAATTATTAAAAAATTACTGTTCAAACAGCACCGTCCCTGGACATTGATTGTATCTGTATTTACATAGCTTCCGAATGTTCAACCTTCCCCTGCTTCTTCACATTGAGATCACTGATGAGATAAGTTGCCTGTTGCTGCAGGTTGAGGAAACGGTAAAAGTAAAAGGCATTTACCAGCCGCTGCACAGTACACAGTGCAGGTATGTGAGTAAGATATGGAGAGGTCACAACCTTGTCCCATTGAGAAGTTTAAGGAGCAAACACTGGTTTAACCTTGATGTGCAGCAGCAGGGTCTAAATCTTTTGAGCTGCTTGCCTTTGGTCAAAAAGTTAATGACCAGAGAAAAAGAGTTTTAGTTATAGCCAAACCAGCTCACTTTCAGGTTGTGGCTGGGACGTCCACTAGCCAGAAGGTTATGGTTCGATCCCTGGGTCCTATGATTGGTCAGTCGGCAAGATACTAAGCTCTAAATTGCTCCTGACACCTATGTTAGAATGAAGTGTGATTGAAAAAGTGTGACATAAGCATGCTGAAAAAAGAAAATAGTTTACTTAGTGAGAAAAAATACGATTGGACATGAGTCATAACTTTCATTTTAAAAAAACATAATTTCTGCGTTACCAATTGAAATATTCTTCTTTTTCAGTCCAATGAAAATGAATGTGTGAATGAGAATTGTTCAAACTGCTATGAGAGGCCATTCAGATGACAAAAGTACTATATAAATGCAGTCAGTTTACTTCTGTGGAAACACTGATGGATTTATCCTGTCTGTTTCTGTGCCACTATAGTTTAGGCCTTGGTTAGTTCTCACAACTATATCTTTTTTAACACTCTTCAGATTTATGCCTTGAAATTTTAAAATTAGGTGAAAGTCAATGTTTTCTGCTCTGGTTGTCTACGCTGGTGCAACGTTATGTAATGTGCAGCAGCAGGGTCTACATCTTCCTTTGAGCAGCTCATCTTCGCTCAGATCTTTTAGCTGAAGCAAAACCAGTTCACTCACAGGTGGCCGTGGCTCAGGGGGAAGAGCGGGATGCCCACTGACCAGAGGGTTGGAGGTGAAGAGTTTCCAATTTAACACGTTATCTCCTGTTTTATGTGTCCACATGACTCATAAATATAAAATGTTAAAAACAAAATATTAATGGCAGCTGTAGCTCAGGAGGTAGAGCGGGTTGTCTACAAACCAGAATGTCAGCGGTATGATTCCTGTCTCCCAAAGTCCTTGGGCAAGATGCCGAATTATGATTGATTTATGTAATAGAAAGTGCTGCGCATAGAGAAGGAATATTAATGTGTATTAATATGTGTTAATGTCAAAACTGTACTGTAAAGTGTATGGTTTTCACCAAGGCAACATCAGCCCAATATAAACACAGATCATTTTCCACTTTTCAACTTCAGAGACACAAGATTTTCCCACTGACAACTTCACATGTTATTCTCTGGTTTTCCAGGAGCCTATGACTCATAAATAGACCAAATCAAAACTTTTAACCCCCACCAAAACTTTGGATATTGCAGTAAATCTGACACTGGTGTTTTTGGAGGAAAGAAAACACAGAAAACTTGGTGATTTGCCGCTGAAGTTTGAGTTTCGCAGTTTATCAGGAGTGTGAGTGGAGCCACGCTGCTGAACGCTAACGTTACACCGCGGTAACTCATCAGCGTGTCCGGTGACTGCGGGACAGAGACATGGCTCCTCAGCTCCAGTTTTAAACATTACACAGGAATGAGTTCGTTAAGTGTGTGTGTGACAGTATTAATAAGAATTCACGTGGATTAAAAACATTACAGGAGATGTGATTAATCTCGTATTTACTGGGTTTGACGGTCAGCTTGAAGTTAGCTAAGTTAACCGAGACGTCGTCGTCCTTGACAGAAAAGTGCTTCTCAAACTCCGGCTCTAAACTTGTGCTGCCTGACGGTGAAAGTCGCCATTTCTGCATTTGACAGTTTTCTTATGAGTTATCAAACGCGTTTCTACCTTTGATACTGATCCCGAGTCCTCCAACATCTTGCTTGGTGACTCGCACGGTGCGCTTCACGTTGGTGATGGTTTCCGGGACCGGGGACGAGCTCAGGTTCGGGGGGTCTCCGTTGATGGCGCCGACGGGACTCGGGCCGGGCTTCGCGGGCTCCTCGTTGCCCTCGCCGGGATTCACCGTGAGCGTGTCCTCGGTGAGCGTGGCCAGCACCCGGATCCAGCGGTCCACGGTCACGCGAAGTTCCAGCAGTCCCGTTTTCTGCTCCTTCATCGCGGCAGCCATGTTCAACGCATTCCTGGAATAACTCTAGACGGGCTGGCAGTCCTGTGGAGAGACAGGGGGCTGAGAGGAGGAGGAGGAGGGGTTCTCTCCCTCCCTCTCTCTCCTTCTCTTTCTCGCCCTCTCACTCCTTCTCTTTTTTTTATCTCCTTCTCTTTCCCTCCTTATCTTTCTCTCAGTCCTCTTCTTTATCTCCTTCTCTTTCTCCCTCTTTCTCTCCCTCTCTACTTCTCTTTTTCACTCCTTCTCCCTCTCTCTCCTTCTCTTTCTTGCCCTCTCACTCCTTCTCTTTTTTATCTCCTTCTCTTTCTCTCCTTCTCTTTCTCCCCCTCCTCTTTCTCTCCTTCTCTTTCTCCCCCTCCTCTTGTTTAACTCCTTCTCTTTCTCCCTCTCTACTTCTCTTTCTCTCTCCTTCTCCCACTCTCTCCTTCTTTCTCCCAATCTTTCTGTCCCCTCTTCTTCTCCTACTCTCCTTCTCTCTTTCTCCCTCTCTCCCCATCTCTCTTTCTCCCCCTCTCTCCATCTCTCTCTGCTCTTTCTCTCCCTTCTCCCCCCCCCTCTCTACTCAGTGTCTTTAAAGAGGTTTATCCAGTTGAAGTAAAGTTAATTGAGGGCGATACGATTAGCTACGGTGTTGACACACACACACACACTTAAAGTTGAAAGGGCTTCTAGTTAAATCCCCCCGTTAATGAACTGTGTGTGAGTGAGTCACACATGATGAGGTTCTTTTATTTATTTATATTAAGAGCATTGATTGCACAGATCACATATCTAATCTGCAGGGCGCCGTGCAGACACAAAAACCTCTGCTGCATCTGGAGGAACCAGCGTCCTGTCATGAAGAATCAATGGTTCTAAACATGGCTCCAAAAGCAGGAACACCAGGAAAGATCTCACACTGTACCCAGGCAGGAAATCCTCGAATCCCCTTCAGCGTCAACTCTGCTGCTGACAAGAACATGGCTCAGGTGTGAAGCAGCTCTTAGTGAGGCCTAGATTATGGGGTGGTCGTGATCGTGATCCACCAACATGATCACGATCCACCAACATGGTCACGATCCACCAACATGATCACGATCCACCAACATGATCACGATCCACCAACATGATCACGATCCACCAACGTGGTCATGATCACGATCCACCAACATGGTCACGATCCACCAACGATCCACCAATGTGATCACGATCACGATCCACCAACGATCCACCAACATGATCACGATCCAATCCACCAACATGATCACAATCCACCATCACGATCTATGATCTTATTGTCGTCCAGATCTGCAAACAGGACCGGTCGGCCCTAGTGTCACCATGTTGTATGTGGGTCAAATCTGGGCCATATAATTTTGCTTTGTGGGAGCTCCCTCTCCATCACATCAATATCTCACCAATACATGTTACTGACTTGGCTTCTTCCCTGTGGTCCTTGTGCTTTGTCGTTGCAGATCCTGGTTCCTACAGGCACCTCATGGATCCTGGTTGTGGATCATGATTGTGGACTATGCTTACAACTAGACTGCTTGCATATACAGAATGTGTACTCATGTATACTACCATTCTTGACACTGACTATCATTACAATTGTCAGGTCATTTGTCATCATTGTCTCAAATTAAAACAAAAATGAAAATTATTTAGATGTATCATAAATTCTGGTGCTAACCCTAACACACAAGAGTAATTTTAAAAAAAACACTGCACTGGTGCTGCAGAAGAAAATGACAGAAATCATCAAATCAGGATCATGAGAGTTCTGGGCTTTATGGGGCAACAAGTAACCTTGAGTTGAACAACTTGAAAAAACAACCCCCTTCCATTCAATCAGTAACGAGCAAAATCTCAGTAAAACACAGACACAGGACAAGTATGATACAACCTTCCCTCCATTAGGCACTAAATGAGTTGGCAGCAGTGTATGAGCACAGATAAAGCTAAATTATTACTGGACACAGACCAAAAGCAGAAGATGCACCAGACTTAATTCCATGGAAGTGAAAAGGAAGACTTAAAGAGACAAAACACACTTGTAATTATTGGATAAGAAGCTGGCGGTTGGTTCATTTTAACATTTTAATGGGTAGAGCAAAGCATTACTGTTACAGTTAGAAAAAAATGATTTGTCCAAACCAGTCTGTCTGTCTGTCTGCCTCGATTCAGATTATTTTCTCATTATTCTCAGGACTCAAAAAAAAACCATTCTCCACTCCGAACCAACCTACCCTGAATCGTTTATTTTCCTCCACCGTCCATCAGTCAAATCTATCAAGTAGTCTCATGTAATTTGCATTTATTCTGCACAGACATGCACGAACAAAAAAGACATTTTTCGCATTTCATGTTTCTCTGTATTTTGAATAACGCAGAGAGATGCTCCCCTATTTTTACTGAAACTGACGTGTAAGAAACTGTGATCCCAGCAGTGATAAGTCATGACCAAGCAACTTGGCCTTCGTCTCGTCTCGACATGGGTGAGTACTGCACCGTCTTGGTGACTCAGCAGAGATGCGCTTAATTGCACAGTAGACATTAAAACATGCCTAGTCACTGAAACCAGCTGATGAAGCAGTCCACGTGCTCTACTGCATCTGCAAGTGATCTGCCAGGCCTTCAGCCGTGTGTGTGGCAGCCTGCGCCGCATCTGCTTCACAGCAGGTGAAACAGCAAATAAGTTACAGCACCCAATTTTAGAAAACGCTCATTTCTGGGTGGGCTGGTGGGAAGTAATGAAAACAAGTTGTGGGACATTTACTGAAAACTACTCTCAACCCATACAGATGGTTTAAAAAAGCTAATTTGTTAATAAAACCTCAGTTTAACAGTAAAGCAGCTCAGTCGATAAACTGGCCCCAGCTAATGTTAATTGGTTAATGTTTCCTTAGCACTCGTTGACCTGTAGCTTTATTTTCTATAATTGAATTTCACTCATTGATTGAACTTAATGCACAGATTAAAAAGTGAACACTGCTTAACACACACACTTTGTTAAGGCTCCTTCTTAATCTTTTGTCTCCCCCTAGTGACTAAACAGCTTCATCACATCAAGACTCACAGACTTGTTAAAAAAACATGGCGCCAGTGGTCGAGACATCCCTTCTGATCATTTCTTTCTGGCCAGGGATGCATAATATTTTTTACTTATTCAGGTTGAACTGCTTGGTATCAGTGTTATTGTAAAAATAGATAAAGACATAAATAAACCAAATAAATAAAATAGTCACAAAGTAGCTTTAATGCTTTAAGTTTTTGCTACATATCGGCATGATAAGTTTCTTTTATCACAAAAGGAAATCATAATAATAAGAATACTAATTATTATTATGATTGTTGTTGTTATTGATAATAATAATCACATCATATTAATAACAATAATAATATTGTTGTTGTTGTTATTGTTATACAATTACAAATACAAGTCATAAACTGACATCATACCACATCACTCTGTGTAATCCAGGATTAAATGTTCTACAGAAGTTCATATATCCAGCCCTGTGTCATGTGGGTTGTAAAGAACTGGGGATTTTAGAAAAAACATAATTTTTTTACTCTGGGAGTTGATTGTGTTCAAAGCTTTTTGATGGTGACACTCAATAAACTTTCACAAATACTTGCACTGTTGTACAACACTCATACAGACAAGGACATGTTGATATTCGTACTAGCTCATGAATACAAACAGCCCAGCAACAATGATCAGGGAGCTTCAGCTCTACAGTGCTTGACTTAAGCAGTGCGTGTGGTGCGTATTTAGCATTATCACAAAGTATTTTACCATCTGACCTCCTGTCTGTACATCTGTCGGCCTGTTCCTTTGTGATGTGAGTGGCAGGTGGCCGGCCTATCTCTCTCAGTACAAGGCCTTAATATGTGGTTTTTTTAAAGCACCAGTGACTAGAACAATAGGATTTGTGAGGATCACACACTCAAAAGGACACACACACTTTTGTAGTTAGGAGTTGACGTGGCCATGAGCGGTAAAGATAAAGTTGCTCGTCGTGTGGAAACATATGCAGAGTGCCTTTGAGGAGTATTTGCACAGTGACACATTTCCTGTTTTTCTCATTGTGCATCACATTTGATTTGTGCTGAAACAATGATTCGTGGCTTCATGGACGTTTGAATGTTGCTTATTTACATTCATGCTTGAATTTACTGTTGAGCCAATATTGGTAAAGTCAACTTAAGATTCTGTCAAGACTTTGAATTGTGGGTGCAGAGACAAAGCTCGAAAAATGTTTAGTGGATGAAATGTTTGTGATTTGCACAACGATATGGTAGTAAATCAAAGTGCACAGAACATTGTGCCTTTTTTGTGATTGTTGATATAAATAGTGAAATAAAACTATGATTGAATTTATTGAAACCTTGAATGAAATATAAAAAGATGAAGACAGATATGTGATGAATGAGCAGAATGATCATTTTAGAAATATTCTCTAATATCCGTTCTTTTCATGAGTATTTATTAGTGAAGATGCAGAGGTCTTAGGGTATGGGCTCATGTTTATGTGATGGGTTTTTAAACATTCAAAATCTATGGACGTCTGTTAAGTAAATAAAATGTAACAGTAATGTACACACACCGCTAAACACAACCCTCCACTCATCCTCCCCCATCCCTGGTTCAGTCTGCGACATATATGCATGTCTTATCTCTCCAAACACAGCGGACAGTTGGGGTGGCCTGCTGATTAATTTTAGTCCCCCCCCCCCCCCCCCCCCCCCCCCCCACTCACCCTGCCTCCATTCTTCATCCCTCCATCCATATCCCTCCCCTACTCTGCTCAGGACAGCAGCTCCAGAGGTCTACCATATGGACCAGTGTCTGAGTGGCTGACTGCCTGCCTCCCTGCAGCTTGCATGTGTGTGTCTGTGTGTGTGTGTGTGTGTTTGCATGGCTATCTTTTTGACGACCTTTTAACCACATGAAGACATTAGGACATTTAACGCGGTCATGATGATCAATTCCACTTTAGTGGCTACACTGCACTGCAGCGACTGAAAGTAGAAGACGTCACAGGTCTTGAAATGAAATTTATAATGTAAACTTTGACGCAGGTTAGTTAAATGTACTTTGGTGTTGTAGTTTCAATATAATTAAGACAGGTAGAATCACACAATAAACTAAAGTGCAATGGGTAATCAGACCCAGTCTAGTTTCTTCTTTATCTACAGCCAAATATGAGTAATGTGTGTGATGGGTAAGGTAGGAATGCATATGTGTGTGTGTGTGTGTGTGTGTGTGTGATTCAAGCCTCTGCTCCGACTGTTCCTCTGCACAGACACACCAGACCTCTCTTCTACAAACCATCCCGGCTGGTGGATAGACAGATTAACTGATCTCAGACAAACAGATGAATAGATTGAGAGGAGGATGTGACAGTTGGGTTTTTAAAAGCTTTCAGTCAACAGTCAGTTGAGAGATGACTGTGGAGCAACTGTAAATCATGCTGTTGATAAGATAAAGTTGAAAATAAAAAGCAAAAAGTCATTAGAAAAGTGGTGAAAATGAGCAGAGGAGAGACAAAAAGGCAAAAAATACAGATCGATGGAACACGCATGCAGACAAAAGAGGAGCAGACAATAAAAGATTAAAATATGGAATAATTTAACACATAAATGACAGACTGTGCGGTGAACAGACTGTGGACAGACACACCACGCTGCACCCGGGGACACGGGATAATAATGAATGAAAACTTGGGGGTGATAATGAGAGGTCACACAGAAGAATAAGTCTCTGGCTTGTACACCTGTGGCCCACCTTCTGCCATCCAACCCTTCCCAACGACCATCTTTCTTTAACCCCCACAACATTCAGTTGCTCTCATTATAACCTACTGAATAATGTAAAGGTATATATGCATGAGGGATCTAAGCAGAAGAGAGGAGAGACAGGGCAGAGGGATGGAAGGATCTACATAATAGGGCTATCTCTCCTTCCATCTGGTCATGTATTAATAATCTTCCCCTCCTCCTTCATGATGCAGATCTGTCTGTCTGATGGACCATCAACCATTACGCTCTCTCTCTAATAACAACATTCTATATCTATATCCTCCACTGACTTTTGTGGAAGAGACAGAGCAATAAATACTGAGCATGTGTGTGAACGTAAATTGAAGAGCGTTTGTCCCTGTCTGTTTGCGTTTGATGACGCGGGCACTTTGCAGCCTCGAGAGAATTAACCAGGCGTCTGCCACCTGACCCCGTTGACTCTGACCATCCTGGGCTCAGCTGATGCACGTGCCGTGTGGCCCTGACATGAGGAGGACACAAAAGCAGGAGGAGTAGGAGGAGGCCAAGGACAGAAGGACCAGCAGGCAATGAATGATTATGACGACTACGGCCACCTTGCTGGCTTCAGACCCCCCGTCCCCCCTTCAGCAGAAACCCTGGCCTTGGCCCTGGCTCTGGCTCCCACATGGATGAGTGATCTGGCCCGGGTTAGCGTGGGTCAGCATGGGTGAAGTGTCACCACCAGGCAGTGTGTGGCCTGCCAGTTGTTTGGGATGACAGGAGGAGAGGATTGGAAAAGAGAGGGGAAGGCAGATGTAGGTGAAAAGAAATAAATCATGGAAAGATAATTAGAGTTGAGAGGGAAATCAGGAGAAGACACAGGGAATAAAAAGGACTGGAGAGGAAGGATAATATTGGAGGGAGAAGACGGAAACAATGGCTAAGAGGGAACAGGTTGTGCGGAGGTGTCTTATCTGCCAGACCTTATGCAACCTACAGAGCTCATGCAGATCGCACAGCTGCTGAGAAAGTAGGTTAAACAGTCCCAGCTAATGTCAAGGCCCATCTTGACTCAGTACAGTGAAAGACCAAATGAATCGAGAAAACATTCTCTCTTGGGGATAAAGAATCTGTCATGTAAACTGCTGCACTGTACAGAGGGTAAGTGTGTAATGTTGCCAATGTGTGGGAATAAATCTGCGCCATCTTTTCACAGAGCCGTTGGAAGTGTCAGATCTCTCTGCGGCAGGGATTAGTGAGGAGAGGAGAGCAGAAGAGAGGAGAGGAGGGGCAGCAAGTTCCTCATGAGCCTGAGGAGTAATTGCGGTGCGTGAAAGACCGACAGGTTCTGCACTGTGTGGTTTAAGAAAGGAGAAATAAATGGAGAAGAGAAACACAGGGTGGTTTTTTTTCTATGCATATATTCACATTCACAGATTTTTGCGTCCACTCGCACCAGAAAAAATGTATATGTGCGTTCTCTTAAGATAGATTGTGCTAGACGGTCGTTATTGCGAATTCGAATTATATTCAAAATATTACGAAAGGAAAAGTCTTTTTAAGGAGAAATAAACCTCACGGACAGTCCCTCTCGTTCTCTTCTGCTGATGCACCAAAAGATGGAGTAATTTGTTAATTGTGAAACCAGTTCCTAGGTATAACTTAACAAGATGCCCCATGTTGATCTCCATAATGAAATTTAATTATCCAAAACATTCCACTTCCTTTGTCTTGGCATCTTGGCAGGAGCTTTGAATTGAAAATGTCAAAATGTTCTCACTTTAGTTTCCATGGTGAGAAGTGTTCCTCAGTTAATGTTAATTGGAGCAGGTTACATGTTGTAAGAACTTTGCTGCAGCTCAGTAGGTTGTACATTGAGACAATGGCTCAGTCCGACAGTGGGTCAGGTCAGCTGATTTGCTGTGTAACAGTCCTGCTGGTGTGATTAAAGGCACTCTGACAAAGACCCTGAAAGGTGATGACGGGGGGAGGCAGTGGCCAGCTGTCACACAGAGGGACCATAATGACCACGGAAAATCCCTCCACCGTCTGGTCCTGTTCCTTCTTTGACTCATGCTAACTGACTAGTCATCTTTTTGTTGAGCTGTCACCGAGCTGGTTGACGAGATGAGTTAGATTGGACATTGTTGTCACAATCATAGGGTTCGTCTGTATTGACTCGCTGAACGTCTAACTCACTGAACGCATACTGGATTCAGATTGCACTGATTGGTTTACAAGTTGAAATAAAGATGATGCTTTGATTTTAAAAGAATGTTTTTTGATTGTTTGAAATAAGAAATCATTTAAAAGTCTTGTATCCTCCACACCATGCAATTCACGGGTCAAGTACTTTATTGTCATTGTCATATTGTCAACGAAATTACTGTCATCCACAAATTTAATTGTACCTGTTATTGTAATAGGAAAATATACAAATATAATAAACAAGTAGCTATATAATAAAACGTAAAAAAGCTAAAGAAGTATAAAATAAAGTTTTTCAATAAAATATAAGCAAACAGAAGTCGAGGTAATATAAAACCAAAGAAAGAAGAAAACCTTATTTGGATTTGAAATGTTAGCATTGGTGTAAATAAACGAGAAGAAAAATGAAATACACAAACACACTTTCTTCATGTTATATCATCGCTCATCATTAGGGGATGTGGAGGTGCTCCAACAATCTCTCAGCGTTAGATAATGTGAATAAACTAGTTTATGAGCTGAAATGTGATCCTGTGTAGTTGGAAATATTGTGTCTCTTCTCCTTCTCTTCTTATCTGCTGTGAAAACAGCACAGTTGGCAGCATGCAACCTGCTCCTGACAATGACACAGCAAGTGGTGACTCTTGGCTCCTGTATCCACAAACTGTAGCTCCCCCCTCCCGGTCCTCTGCTCCACATCAGAACAATTAGTGGCCTTTGACCCGTCGCTGTACACGTCCTGTAAGGGAGGGAACCTGTGCACACCCCCAACACACACACACACACACACTGATATGTCTGATTCCTCCTGGGCTCCTCCATAGCAGGAGCATTAGGTAATGACTCCTGTCGGCCATGGTGGACCATAATTTGTTATTGTAGCAAAGCAGCTGTGCAGCATGCCGCAGAGAGCAGGTGGCAGCCTGGCAGGAGCGGAGGATGGGGGGGCTGGACGGGAAGAGGGAAAGGAGGGGGAGGACAGGAGCGTGTGGCATATGTGGGTGGCTGCAGGGGGGAGGATAGAAAGATAATGGTGGTTGTGGTTGTGTTTGTGTGTGTGTGTGTGTGTGTGTGTGTGTGTGTGTGTGTGTTGGGGGCCGTATAGCCTACAGGCGTCTCAGCCAGCATCCAAATATTATGCTTGTAAAGGAGAATAACATGTGAGACCCTGGATCTTGTCCAGGTTCACTCCAACTGTGAGTTTTTGCTTCCGGTGAGGTGTGATAATTCAAAACACTACTTTAATTTTAGACTTTGACCACAGTTATATTGTTCCACATTTTGAATTATAATATTAATTTGTTCCTTCGGGCAGATGGTATTGTTGAGTGAAATGTATTTATAGTTTCATTGCTTGTTTCAATGATAATTCATGGTCACATATCAAGCCATCAAAAATAAAAATCAATAGAACACGCCAATAAGTCGAGGTCTTAAACGACTTTGCTCAAGGCAATGGAAGTGTGTCTGCTGCGAGGATTATGTGAGCTAAGCAGCGGCGGATCTACAGGGGTGGCATCGAGTGACAGCTGCCACCCCTAAAAAAAAATGCCGTGCCACACCAGCTGCCACCCAAGTTTTGGGCGATTCAGTTCGATTTTCAAAGATATATAAATGAAAAGTTGTGGTAAATTAACGGGAGTGAAATCTCAATGTCTAAGAGATGAGGTTCTGCCCCTCTGCCAACTGGAGCGACTTTGAGCAGAGTCAGAGGTATTTGGCAGAGTAGACGGTGAAGGAATGAGGAAACAAACAAGCAGCCACACTGTGTTGCCAGCAGTCATGAGAGGACACGGGGTTGGTAACAGACCACTTTCGCCCATCTGCCACCCACCATCCCTACAGCAGGCAGCAACTCCTCCTGGCTCCTCCTGGCTCCTACTGCGTTCTGTTGAGCCTCCAGGTGCCGGGGGCCACACACGACTACTACTGATGGCTTTTTTCCTGATAACTGTGTGTGTGGGGGGGTGGATTGACACCTTTCACTAGAAGAAATACTGTGTGCCTGCGGAGGGATAGTGGCAGGGGTTGGCCCTTTTACTTCATTTTTGAATTTGAACCCTAACATTGAATCTTTTCAGACATTTTTACCTTTAAATACAAAGAACGTGGCAGGAGATCAGACGAGTTCACAACAGAGGGAATATTACCAGCCCTTCATGTAGGGGGTGGAGCCTCAGCAGAGAAGGAGGCAGGACATCATGTATATCTGTTGCAGAATTCAAGTGTTTTTGTGTTAAACACATTGACACTGGCATCGACCCTTGTCTTTCCAAGACATCTTCCTCAGCATCTTCTTCATGTCTGACATCTTTGTATTCTTTTCAGTTTTGAATCAGGGACTGGCAGGAAAACCTCTGCAGAATATCCGCAACTAACTTGGACATATGCGTTCTCACATGCAGCCCCCCTGATAATTTCACGAGATTAGCTGCTTGGGAAACATTATAAACCCAAATCACTCACATTCCCAACACTTTACAATATATACTATTATACATATACTTCTATTTCCCAAGGAAATATCAATATATGTTATGACATCAATTCATTAAATCAACACGCATACTTTCAAACCTTAAAGTCACCATGCCCACTATCTGTAGCCACCCCATAAATCTTTCTCTAGGTCCGCCCCTGGAGCAGAACGCTGGTGTTTTATTGTCAATCCAAAGTTAATCATTTGTGAGAATACCGTTACGCTTCGCTGCTGAGTTATTGTCTTACTGATTAAATGCTTACAGTCAACTCAAATCACACTCTGTGCTGCTACAGAGACCAGATACCTGCTGCAGAAGTGCATCAATATTGTCTCCTGCACTGAACTATGTTTCTTTGATTAGTGTTTATAAGTGATTCAATCTTGCAGAGAGCCTGCGAAAACTGAAGAACTGAAAAAAGACTGATTATTGAAGTATCCTGCAAGTGTCTTAAACTCTATGTAGACTTAAAAATATGCTGAACATGCTGAGTAAAAAAATTATTTAAAGAAATAATGGCTTTTAGTAAATATTAAAACAGGTAACTGGTTAATGTGTGTGTTTGTCTTTCTATAGTTATGAGGGACAATTTTGGTTCAATACCATCATTGTGAGGACATTTTGGCTGGTCCTCACAATTTCAAGATTTGGATTTATGGTGATAGTTAAGGTTAAAGTAGGATTAGGGGATATTTAGGGTGTCAAGAGGAGCAAGAGCAAGAAGGTAACTTTACATCTATATCGATTTTAACATATAATTATATTATGGCATATGACAATTTATATAGTGATGAATAAATAACTTATTGAAAGGTCCTCACAACTACAGAGAGACAAGTGTGTCTATGTGTGTGTGTGTTTGTTATATGTATAGTTGCTGCAGCTGCGCACACAATGATGCACTATGCTGAGTCATAACAAATGAGCCATATGTTCTCATCTTTGTGTTTTACATAATTAAGGACCGTCGGTCTCAGCTTAAGACTTGTCTTTGCTTGGTAATGAAAATATAGCAGAAGTCCTCCGCTCCATTATCCTCAGAGTCTCGTCCCACAGAGAGGACTAGATCTGCAGAAAAGACCTCAGAATGAGCTGCTTCAGATCATATCAAATCATCATAATGACCAAACAAAACCTCCGTCGTCCCTTTGTCCGCTGAGATCTTACGCTCATTATGATCCATTAAAGGGTGAGAATAAACTATGCATAACACATACTCTATTGAATGCATTATCCCTTATATAGCCCGCACAAGACAGCTATTATGCCCCTATTTGATTGAATAGCAGCTTTCGGTCTATGTGTCTTTTCAGAGGAGGATTTGGAGCCCTTAATCCACCAGGCAAAGTTTTTTTTTCTGTTTTTCCACCATCTGGAGTTTGTCGCTTTTGAAGACAAAAACACCAGGCGGTGTGAAACCAGGCTGGAGCTGCTGCTTGATGCCAGGAGAGTTTTTTTCCCTTCTCGCTTGTGGTTTCCTGATTTAAATCAGAGGTCAGTGATACAGTCCTGCAGTGTAAGAAGTGGTGAGTGCGGGGGTGCAAGGATTGGACTCTAGGCTGCATTGTGTCACTGTGACTCCCCCATGGACTCCACTTGATCTCCATTTCAACACAGAATAACAAACAACCACATGACAAATACAGTGATGGTGATGATGGAGCTACAGTGGCCACCAGGGAGCAGCAGAGTGTGTACTGTAACGTGAAACTTTAAACATGACGAATGCCGGGTTTGAAAGCAATTCCTATTTTGGAAAATTTGGTTTCAACTACTTCCCCATGAAAGCCAGAAAAATGTGTAATTTTCTGTTTTACCATAATTATTGTTTAGGTGGAGTAATTAGATGTTATGCAGAAACCTAAATAGCCCTCTGGGAACCAGGGACGCTGTGTGTACACTTGGAGAAAATGTGTTAAAGATCATGTATCGTCAACGTTGCTCACACAAGTCAATCATTTCCATCCGCCCTTGATTCAATTAACTTTACTCAGAAACATGTGGATCATTTGGAACCCCTGATCATTTTCCCCTTTGCCTTTTCCCTTCTTCTCTTTGGGGTGGGTTATGGAGTCAGATTCCAATCCTCTGACATTAAAAAGGGGAAATAAATGACAAAGGGGCCCTGCAGGTTTGCATTAGAGACCTAATTGGTTTTGGCTTGAATGGGCTGGTAGTGTTGCCAGACTTGGGCCCTTTTGTGTTTTGCCATGTGGGAGAGTTTGCCTGTGCTGGAGGTGGAGAGAGGTGCCTGAAGTCTCTGAGTCTCCACTACACAGGCTACATCCACATTACTTCGTTTTTGTTGGGAAACAAGTCAAGTCTGCAAAGGACACACCTTGAGTCCCCACTACTACAGAGTTTTAGAACTGCTAGAACAGGGGAGTTTAAAAATGCTGTTGACAAGCAGAAACTGAGCTGTTTGGAAACAGTGGCTGTGTAGGAAATCGTTCACAAATCAATTTAGAGTTAGCCATTTTGTCCTGTGTCCGAATGTTTAGTGAAATCGTTATTCCCTGTATAGTCCACTCATATGAATTATGGGAAACAATACACATATACAGTATATACCATGATGCATTGCAATCACGGCAGGGAAACGAGGGCAGCAGGAACAGCCCGACCAGTCAGACAAATGTAAATACAAGCAAAAAACAAGTTTACTCCAACATTTAAAGATGACCATTCAACATGTGTTTAAGGTGTTTATAGTAAGTGTAAAATAAACATTTGAAATGTATTGTGGGATTTTCCACTGGCCGACATTGTTGTTGTTGTTGTACGTCATAATCCTGCGACATTGACGTCAGTACTGGCGCAGAGAAAATGCGCAGAGTAGTTTTTTCTGATGAGCTCATATAGTGCTCTGTATAACACCCTTTAGAGTGAGGCAGGGGTTCGTGAATGAGTGGGTGATTCACCTAATTATTTACACACTCTCAACCGCTTACTGATTTGGTCTTTTCATGTCATAGCTGTTGATGATTCATCAGTATCCAGTCACATGACCCTTTTCCAGAGGAAAACAACCAGCATCAGCACCGGCTACCAGTGTAGAACATGGAGAATCGATTACAAGCGTTTCTGTAGTTTTCTTTGCTGACAGCTGTTGTGTAGTAAATTCTGCATTTGACAACGTTACAGCTGCTGACATGTGTAGGACACGAGATATTATTTGAGCGATCTGTGATAATTGCTGTTTCCAGAAGGACCTTAGCATGTCTGTGACCAGTGTACGTGAGCGTTGGTATGGATGGGAATTAAAACTGAGTCGTAGTGAAAACACTCAAGTAATCAGAGATTGTTTCAGTTTCAAAATGTTGCTCCCAAATGAAAACGTATGGATCACACTCTCTTGTCATTGCAGGGTTGTTTGTTTGCCTGTGATGTGTGTTTTTCAGGAATGTGTGTTGACGTTGCACACGCTGGTGCTTCATTATTCCTCTGTTTTTCTGTGTGCTGCAAGTGCGTTTCTTTGTGTTGCTATGTGTCATGCACGCGGTTGGCTGTGTTTTCATAAAACGCGCGTGCCTCACTGTGTGTTTGTGTGTGTGTGTGTCAGGCTGTGAGCCCAGTATCCTTCTCACTCCCTCTGGTCTCTGCGTGGGTCTTTTCCACCAGCACTACCACCTGTTAGTGCTTTACTCAGGCCTCAGGGCTACAATGACTACAGAACCTTCCAGATTTGCTCATCAGGCCCATCAGATCGGCCGCCTTGCCTCAAATCTGGCTCCCATTTCCTATCAGAGGACCAATCTGGGCTGGAGTCCCCCGGTGTAGTCGAGCTGAGTCAAGATGGTGTGCAGCAGAAATGGTTAGAATCGAGCTGAGTTTGATTAATGACTCGTGAGCGACATTTCATCCAGGGTTCTGAACGGCTGGATCGCACTTAAGTGTTTGCTGAGTGTGGTTTCGGTGGGGAAAGAGAGGTTTGAACACTGGATTTATGAGGTCATTTTTGTTGCCCGACGCTCCACATGGGAGAACCACAACAAAGAATCTTGCATCTTCTGTTTGAGTAATAATACCAAGTTATCTGCTGACATTCTTTTTTATTATTATTCTCTTTGTATTGGACTCGAAAGTCAACAGATACAATATACTGTCCATAGATCCAATATACATTGTACCAAACAAACAAAGCAAACAAGAATAAAAATCCAACTGTTTGTGTGTAGGAAAGAACATGGGAGGTTACCATACAGTTGAGGATGTATCGCATGAAATCTGCTCTGTGTGGGTTAATAAACCAAATCCAACATTTAAACAAGACTTGACCCTCAAAGAAAATAACAAAAATCATGCATCACATTAAACCAATCTGCTAATGCGGCCGATTCTTGACATAGCCACTTCTTCATAAAAGCTTTCAGTGTTCTAAACATGTATGATTTATGATTTAGAGAAGCATCAAACCCAAACACAGGACCCGAAAACAAAAGTCAATCCTAACTTTTTCCATGATTCTTTTTCAATAACTATGAAACCCCCGAGCAGTCCCAATATATGTGATGGTGATTTGGAGATTTATTTTAATAAAGTGTTTACTACCTAGTGACAAGAAACAAAAATCTGTAATCTCTGTATTTTATTATCAAATTCCCTTGAGTTGAATCCCAAACGACTGCAATCGTCTTTTCCCGTTTCGTGAGACCTCTGAGCTTTCTGTCCCGTTGTCTGTTTCCAATTCCCGGCTCGCTGTTTCCCTGTCAATTATTTCAGACAGTGCGGCAACCTGAAGCAAAGGCTTCATAAAAGAGAGAGGAGTGACCCAACAGTTAAAGGAAGAAGAAAAAAACAGCGATAGAAGGAAAGTAGAAAGGGATTAACTGTCAGGGAGAATGTGAAGCTAATTGAAGCCAGTTTTGCACAGCTGTTTCTTGTTGCTGTGCAGCGCTGCACGGAGCGGCTGGGAGGACGGGATCCAGATGTGATCTTGCGCGTCAATAACAATTCTCAGGAATAGCAGGCGTACAGGAGACGGGGTCTGTGAGAGTGTCTGTGCTTGCGTGTGCCCTGACAAGACATCACTCCTCCACCTCTGAAAGATAACCCCGCTCTGTGCTTTTATTTGATTGCAGGCCAGCGCCTGGCTCCCGAGCGCTGTTAACACTGTTATTTTGTTATACCACCAGCCACCGCCACGACCTCTGCATTCAGGTGTCACAAGGCAGCGTAAACATTGCTCTGACACATTTGACTATTCCAAAATGGTGGCTCGCAGGTTTTGAGAGCGGTTTTGCATATTTGTCACATGGCCTTAGAATTATTCAACCAAAAGGGATTAATGCTTCTTTTGTGCATTAAAAGTGTTTCATTTAAACCGTTTAAAAAAAAAACATGTATCCTTCGCGGGGATGGCGGGATGCAGGCCCCCAGGATTGTGTGCAGGCATTTATTCGCTCCTTTGCTTTAAGTGGGGGGATATTATGTGGGAACAAAAGGACCCAGTCACTTCAGAGTTGCCTGGTGAAGAGAAAAAGAAGCAAGTGAAGGGAACTTATCACCACATTAATGCTTTTTTAATGCCCCTGTTTCTCTGTTCCCACTCCTCTTGCCTCCCCCTCCCTTCCATCATTTCCCACTTGCCCCAGACAAAGAGGAGTTAGCATTGGTTCCCCCTCTTCTCCATGCCTTCCAGGGTTACCCCAGCGCTTCTCTCTCACCTCCTGTGTCTGTCTCACGTTCGGCCTCCCTCCCTCCAGCCATCCCTCTTTGTTCCCCCGTCTTCCTTTCCTCCCTGTGTCTCTGCGGCCATTCCCTTTTTTTTTTTTTGTCTGCACTTATCTGTCTTTATCCCTTCACTCCATTCCCCACTCATCTGTCTGGGCCGCCATGCCGAGTCCAACTGCAGCTGGCTTGTCATCGCCCAGAGAAAAGCAGACGTCCAGCTGCGCCGCTGAGTTCTTGCTGAAGACTTTGACAAGATGTAGGCAATATCACACGTTTTTAAAAAATCCTTTTATATCTACTTTCCACTTCTCGCTATCGTTTTATTACAGAGGCTTCACAAGATGCCTCTCGGGAATATCTCTGCATATCAAACGATTAGTGTCTGTTTTATAGAAATACATATAAATTATCAGCAGTTATCAGTTGAGACAAATGTAACACTCATGTAAAGCATATGCAACAATTATCCAGCAACTTCTCTGACCCAGATAATCACTGCTTCACATCCTGACAGATAATGAGGAGGATGATGTGCGGCCTTGGCTTAGTCTCACTTGGTCTGACACACAAACACACTCACATGCACTGAATGTGACTCAGGATCTTAGCGGAAGCCAACATCTCTCACACGCTATTCTCCGTCACATGTCACATTTGAGTTTTATGACTTTTGTCAAGTTCACCTCATCTGTCCCATCACTGATGTCGCTCCTGCTGGGCCTTATGCTGTCAGAGAACAGGGCCTGTTACCTTCTGCTGCACACACACACACACACACACACAGACGCACACACACAAACACACACACACACACACACACACAGAAACTTGTACGGCACTGTGTCTGCTCTTGCTCCCAGGGAGGAATGTGTGCTGGGTGCTGTTGTTTATGTGCCTTGTCCTCAGCTGGTGTCTCTGCTTGTTGTCTCTGCTGCTCTGTCCTCGCAGAGTGCTGCAGTGAGACCTCAGACCCGTGGCGGATCTGCAAAACAACAACAAAGCAGGTGCTGCTACAGCCTCCCGTCGCTCTGTTTGGACATATTTGATCCGGTAAACCAAGCAGGAACCACTTTGAAGGCAGAAGGAGGTTCGGTTCAATTTGTTATGTCTTGAAAAAAGAAAAGCAGAACAAGTAAAACTGTAAGTTCACCCTCTCCCCACAAACTCCTCACGCACACTTGAGGAAGCATTGACAAGTCCAAACATTAACCTTGGGAAATGCCAACACATGCCACAGCGTGTGTGTGTGTGTGTGTGTGTGCGTGTAGGTGGAGGTGGGGGGAGGGTGAAGCCAGCCGTTATCTTCCCTCAGCTTTAATTGAGCCCTTCAGAAATCCCAAAAACTATCTCACACACACACACACACACACACACACAGAGTAAAGCCTGAAGGCTCTATCTCTGCCGGGCCAGGTGTTCCCGGCTCTGCTGCCAGATGAACCACCTGCAGATCACAGGTGTGGCCATCGACAGGGAAGAGCACAACACAGCTGCTCCTGCAGCCTCGGGGAGCGAAAGCCAGAGATGGAAGGTTTATATAAAGAGAACTGCTGGTAGCAGGAGGCTTCACGCACATCAGGCAAAAATAAAGTTTAAAGTAACATTATATGGTAGAGGTGTTTTTGTCACCTGCCTTTCAGGCTACATACACTCTCACATGTTTTTCTTTTAAAAGAGTTTTCAAACCCATAAAGCTGAGACTTTTAGAAACGTGCTGCATTTTAATGCTTGACGGGCAGAAACTTTTCCACTGCTCAAAAAAACTAATAACACCTGCTCACATCTGGCTTTTGTCTGCAATGGGGATGGATACAATCGGCATTTACTCGGCAAATGTGACACCCAGGTGAACGCAGCTTCTCCATTTTGGGTTTGTGACTCTGATCATGACCGTGGAGAAGAACAAAAAGTTTGGCATCAGTTATTATTGAAATGATGACACAAACACTTATGCTTCCTGATCAAGTCTTATCAGTCCCAACGTGTCCTTCCCTGATTTGTCACGTGACCTTTTACCATAAGAAACCAAACAATATCAGTTAAACTGTGAATCAATATGGATAACGAAATACAAGCCTGCTGACCTTGTTGTTGTTTCTAGTTTGTTCTGCATTTCATCTTGCTGTACCTGCCTATATTGATAGGAGGCAAGCTATTATTCAAGGAATCTGTGGCAATGATTTATGTTGTTGGGTATGAACAGAGATTATTTCTGATATGGAGTTAAAATGCTCATCTGGATGGGAGTCATTTGCATTTACATGAAAAGCATGTAACTGTGGACGTAGCTCTAGCAAAGACATTTCTCTCCAGCCTTCTAGCAATGTGCTTTTAATTGAAGCAGCGACAGTGTGACACCATTTACAAAGTCTTGTGTTAACCTATAAATGATGCCGTTGATTGAATTCAGATTTGGACCATAATTAATTCCCTACTCAAAAGAAAAGAGATGGCAAGTTACAAGTCTTTTACTGGACAGCTGTGAACAATATTCAGTATTGTCACTAAAATGAAGCATGTTGCACTAAGAGAAACGTCCAGTGTGTGTGTGTTGTGTCTGTGTGTGGGCTAAGCCACATCTTAGTGAACGCACAATACTTTAACACAGCTTCTCCCAAACACTGGGTTGTTTATAAGAACTACTCATGTTTACGTGCCGACAATTGTGTGAGGCAGGCATCAAGGAGCAGGTTCTGATCCGAGGTATCATTTTCCAATTAGCAAAATTGGTGCATTTATGGATTGTGAGCTGTGAGTAACACAGATGGAGAGAACTGACAGTGTTTCTGGTACATAAGTTAAACAAGAGAGCTGCTGGAGAGACTTAGAGAAGTGCGTGCTTATTGAATATCGTTTAAGGCGAGTTATTGGTGAGGAGCGTTTGGCGTCTGGCTACGAACTTGGCCTCGCTGCGTGGAAACTTTAGGAAGATGCAGCCAAGTGAGCGTGTGACCCACTGCTCGTAAATTTTAAGTACACATGCTGCAACTCTCTTATTCTGTCTCTCTCATACCGGCACACTCACTTTTCCAATCACTCATAAACACACGTACATTTGTCTCCCTCCTCCCTGCACACTTCTGTATATTTACTCATTTTTTTGGGTTCTGTCTTGTATTTACACAAATGCACACACCCGTTGCACCCGAGGAGCAGCCGTGTGTCTCCCGTCTGTGTGCCGAGTGTAATAGGAGATCTGAGGGTTTTCCGTGGGTGAGTAGGCGGGTCAGGCCTTACTTAAACTAATGGCTCCCAGCAGTGTTGAATAGCCAGACACACTGGAGCCGAGGCCTGAGGTTTTGGAATGCCACTGCCGGCTCAATGCCTGCCTTTCATCGGCACCGAGTGAGGGAGAGAAAGAGAGAGAGTGAGGGAGAGAAAATAAGAGAAAGGAGGGGGAGGAGGAGGAGGAGAGAGAGAGAGGGAAATACGGGACCCATTTGTTATGGGTGATATGAGGATGAGTGAAAAGGAGGGCACAATAGTCATGGAATGGAAGGACTGAGGGGGGCAGGAGAGGGGAGGGGAGAGGCGTGTTTGGGCTAGTGGGATGTCAGGAGGGGGTAAAGTACCAGCCAGTGGCTGCTTTGTGTCAGAGCACCATGGGACCAGCCACTGGTTATTAATGTCTTTGGGATGAGAAGTGAATAAACCTTTAGAGAATCAATGTCGTTTCAAACTGAGCAAGGAAAACTCCAAACGGATACAGATCATTTAAAAGCAGATATTGTTTCTGTCAATTTAGTCGCATATCCGAACTACATGAGCAGTTATATATATATGTGTATATATAGCATGTGCATGGTTATATATATACAGTATTATCACCCTCTGTAGTCCAAACACTTGACTATACAAACATGTCATTTTTGTATAATGAAGTGAAAACTTTGCTTCTGTTTAATTATTCATTTATTTTCAGTCAATCGTTGATCCGTTGTGGATAAGGGTTATAACACAGACCGGGGATTTGAATGGCTTTGTTAAGTGCTTCAGAGGCAAAATAAACAACATCCAAACAACATGAACCCCAGAAAATGTGTGAAAATTTGGGTCAGACGTGTTCCCTTGAGGAGGAAACTCTCTCCTGTGTTCAAATAAGGTCTGGGTAGAGCTCACAGGAGGCAGAGCACAATGTATCAACTCTGCTGCAGAAATCAAGATTTTATTGTTTCAGCTCACTGACACTGGCATCAGACGTCATCGCCAAAAGCTTTCGAATCCTGTTTTCCCTCCAAATTGAAATCTCAGTCTATGTCTTCTAGTTGTGTGGCAGCTAAGATATTTGTATTCTTTTTTTTTTTGTCAGTCGTGCCTCTGTCGTGCGTTAGAAACGTCATTGTCACTCGATCGCTGTGAACTTTACAGACATTTTCCTGCTGTATTCTCACATGGGATCGCCCGCACATTTTACCAGGGCGCTGGCAGGAAAAGTTCTGTAAAATGTCTGGAGCAACTGACTCGGACACGAAGAGCTCATTCGGAAAGTTTCAGGAAGACGCCCCCAGTGCTGAGTGCATGTCTGAAAGCAGCTTAGGACTCATCCTTCAGACTCAATGGGGACTGATACATTTGCAGGAAGCTTATTTGTTCCTTGAGACGGACTTCCAATTGAAGGCTGTGTGAATCGAGCCATGTCTGTGTTTAAAGTGTAATTGTGTGCTGTAAATGCTGTTTGCTATACAAGGACCATGAGATTCTTTAAAGTTGAGCCAACATCTGACCACAGAGGAAGATATCTCAATACAACACCTCCGCTCAGCTGCTCTGAACCATGCACATGCTAAGTGATAGCAGAAAGCGCCACGGAATTATTCGCCCTGAAAACTACGTTGTCAAACATATTTGTGAAATTGTTTCCCCACTCAGCCACTGCTTACCAGGACCGTTCTGTGGTTTGCCAACTGCTATTTAACTGAATGTGGAAGACGACAAATTGATGTTAATGTCTTTTTTTAGTTTCTTTGGTATTCGAGGTTGAAATAAAAGAATTTGTATGTGTGTGTGTGTGTGATGGAACAACGATGATATTCTGGGAACCCCAGCCTTCCTCTTGCCACCCTCTCCGCTAATCTTTAAATTTCAGGAACCAGATCGTACAGTAAAGCAGCTATCTGTTCTGCCTGCAAATGACCTATCATTTATCGGAGCCTGCACGAAGAGAGAAAATGGGCTTGACTTTAGCCTTGATTACCAGCAAGAAGCATTTTATTTGATCTCTAAATATGTTTTTTTTTTTTACAGTAATCGGTCCACCAGACAGACATGGACCTGGAAAATGACGTGTCCCTATTAGATAAATGTGCTGTAGAGGATGTAATGGAAAATGCGGCCATGCAAGATCAGACAGGGAAATCTGTGGCTGCATCAGATTAGCCAACATCAGGAGTCCGAACAGTGATGAGATGGAGGGAAAGAGGGGAAGGGAGGGGACCCATGCTGGTAAGATGGTGAGAGAGAGGGGTGGCATTCAATGACGAGTGGTAAAAATAGCAACGACATGCATAATTAACCAAAAGAGACATTTTTATCAGAAAAAAAAGAGGGACAGAGGAAAGACAGAGATCATCTGGATCGAAACGTTTTTACAAAGAGGCCTGAAACACTAAACTAATGCTTCTTGGCCGTTGTTGAGTATTTGTCATCATTAGCAATACTTTTTCCGATAGCAAACCAGTGCTTTAACCCATTTGCTGTGGTCTAGTTGTAACTTTTGATGTTACTCTAGAAAACTTCTCCCCTCTTGTGTCTCCATGTGGTTATAAAGTTGGCACCGCTGTCACAAAGACCGGATCGCTTAGTGTTTTGTCAACTCCTTGATCATATAGTAAGTATCCTGCTCATACCACTAGAACATATGTTTAGAGTATCAAAACTACGACGGATCATTTGTTTCTGACTTCTCGCTGTAGCATTAGCATCATGGATTTCACCATCAGCCTCGATACTGTCAAAAGCATCAGACAACCATTAATAGATTAACAAAACCCTGTTTCCACTGCAGATAAAGCCGAGGTAAAACACCTGAGTATATTGATAAGTAAGAATGTTTTGTTACTTACTGACCTCATAGCAATAATTCCAACTGAATGTCAGCTAAGAGCTCTGTTCTTTGTTGGACTGGCCATTGTCCCGGTGGACCGCAAAAGATACATAAAGTTTTAAGCGACCCAGTTGGCCTCTTTACCAGCCCTCTCTCTGGTCCCAGTGAATAAGTTTAGGGCAAATTCTGTCCCAGTCTGATGCATTCTCCATTGAGTACATTTCCCCATCCAAGGCTCACTTTCATTTTACTCCATCTGGTTGTTCCACTGTCCACAATTTCTGCTCACAGGGGAAACTTCTAAAACTGACCTGGGCAAACAAATGCTTTCTGTTTTGGTTGCACTGTGGAAGATTCACTAAATCATACTATGCAAACCTTTGGGCCTGGTGGGAGCTAGAATTGCATGGTAAAAGCAAAGCTTGTCGGGAACTACTCTTAATATCGATGGTGTCATCATTGGTCAGTCTTTACATTGTGCAAATTATTCACATCATTTGATCAAATTACTTGTTGATGCTTACTTGAATCTTCATTTGAGGCCTTAACTTGTCTTTTTGTCCAAGTATAACATGAAATGTATGTCGGTTGATGTATGTCTAGCCAAAACAAAGCGTGTCCTTCTGTGTTTGCTCTGGTTCTTGATGTATCATAGCCCTGCAGAGATCTCCTGGCCACTGAAGTTGACGTTGGTGGGAGTCAGGCCAGAGAATGAGTTGTTCTGGCTCATGTTCCAAGCTGCATGAGGACAAAGAAGCTTGATCACTGATAAGTCCACAGTCACATCACATTCACAGCCACCACATGCACATAAAATCTCGCAAACATTGATTTAACCCAGTGTGAAATTGGAAAGCTCCTGACTGTAGGAAGCTGTGGCTGGGAAAAGAATACAAAGCGGCTCTATGGTATTTTTTCCCAGCTTACGAAAATCTCATGTCATCATTTCACACTGATTTGGCAGCAACTCTCGCAGTGAAATCCCATCACTCAGATTACCCTTTAAAACCCCTCAATGAGTGCTGAGAACAAAATGATCCCTGTTACTCAGGGGACCTTGTTTCAAAGGAGGATATCTCACATTTCCAAAGTTCCCTGTTGGTGTAACCTGGACGCCTGTCGATGAAAACCTTGAGCATCAGTTTGGATGTTCTTATGAGTTTGGATACCTCACCACCACTTCATTCCTTTTTCACAAGCAAAGTGAGGTCCCATTGGAGAAAGGTTTAAAAACATCAAAATGCTTCAGTTCTACTTCTTTCAGGTTAACGTTATGTTAGCTGATCAGTGTCTTTGCATTTGATGATCCTTTAAAATATGTACATGATGATGGCTTTGTTGAGTTTGTAGAGTAGAACCTCAGTTGAAGCCCAGCTATCCAGAAGGCCACACAGTGACTGCATACCTCGGCCAAGGCTAACGCCCTATCGCACTATATTAAAGAAAGTAAAAAAAGAAAAGCCTGTATCCACCCTTTTGTCTGGATCTGTGCCAATATTTGTGAGTTTTATTTAAATTGGGTCAAAGGTTTTTGTGTAATCCTGTTGACAAATCAACAAACCAACAAACAGAAAGGGGTTAAAACATAACCTCCCCGGTAATTAGCAGTTTATTAATAGTGGAGGTTAACTACCATCCGTCTCATGTGATGCATTCTGCCATTCATGGTAGGTATGCTGGATCAGCATTATCGTGGGAATAAGACTGTGCTTAAATTGAAAGGAATTAGTTTTATATGTGCATGAAATGTCACATATCTGAGGCCACAATACTACATGGAAAACCCCTTGAGTAACACTGAGCAATACTTTGAGTACTTTCTTTAAGATGGGTCAAGAGCAATGCAGATACACATAAATGGTGACATTTGAATATCATGGCTTTAAACTTGTCTTAAAATGCACAAAACACTGATTCCTATCTCATTCACTCAATTCTCCAGTTTTAAAATATACTACTCCCTTTAGTTTCGTTTTTCCTTGTCTTTTCTTAAAAAACTGTTTACTTTATCTAAAAGTGGAAGTTTGGTGAGGGAGCATGTGAACAGAAACAGATGCTATAAACTCTCTTGTTTGTCTCCTCTCACTCTCTCTCTCTCTCTCTCTCTCTCTCTCTCTCTCTCTCTCTTTATCTCACAGTCATGCACACAATGGCAAACAGCTGCATGAGGCCAGAGCAGCTACAGTAAAGGGAAGTCACACAGTATGCATACATAAAACATGCTGATTTTCCATCACAAAAATTATATGCCTACGACAGCTAGTTCCCTTGATTCTTTTTTAAAGGTGCAGTGCATAGACCTGAGGCTGAGGCTACATCATACATGTGTTTTTCTTTACAAACAGAATTTCAACATAAATTCATTCTGATGACTCTGCAGTCAGTTGCTTAATTGTTGAAAATACAACAAAACTATTAAAGCTATTACTTGAGTTATCAGCCTACTATTAAATTGTCTATATGGCAAAATACTCTAATGAGCATGCTCACTCTTCTGCCAGCTGCTAGTGATTACACCTGGGTTTAAACCTACTTTGCTGCTAGCCTTCGTCATCACTATATCCTACAGTCGTATGTGGATTACAGTACATGTTCAGATACTCTGCCCTCCACGTTTCTCCATCCTTCCTCCCCACCCCCCCCTGCCTCACTGCCACCTGGCCCTGCCTCTGAGCCTGCTGGCTGACCAGATGCACCCTGAATGGAGCCGGCCTGCGCGGAGACAGGAGGGGAGATAGAGGTTATTATGGGTGAGTATTCAGTCCAATGTCGTTTTTGACAACTCACGGCAATTAAAGTAACCCACCTTAATCCTTCTGGTGATTACATACAAGCAATTACTTATCACTTTAGTGTGGATTTCACCTGTGGTTCAAGAGGGCAGAATTGAGTCATTGCATCATTGCCTTCTAATGAACTGTTTGTGTTTATCCAACTGCATTTGCTTGCACGGCCAAGTCTTGCACGTTGAGCGTGTTCTCTCAGTTGTCAGCTGCTTTATAGAAAACAGATTAATGTCTTATTTACCGCAGATGCAGAACGAACTCAGCAGCGTCCTCTGCAATTTCAAGAAGTACGGGAATAATGGGCGGGAGTGAATAAAGCAAGCGGGCTCGCTGGGCTCCATTATCTTAACCTGTATTGTCTCCGGTGGCACCACTTGTGCGAGAGGCCGGGCATAAATCACACAACGATTTAAGTTTAACTCAGTGAAGAGGAGCGCAAGAGGACGAGAGAGGAGAAGAAGCGGAGAAGAATAAGTCATTCATGCTTCTTAAGTGCACCCCAATGGGTTGGCTGGCTGGAGATGCAGGTCTGAGCCGGCCGCGTTAAGGAGCTGAGACAATGGAGGGCATCAATGAAAGAGCCCGGACGAGGGGGGGGTGGATGGTATAAAAACATTTCGAAAAAGAGGGGGGATCCCCACTTCTCTTGGTGGGGGCGGGGGGGAGGTTGCAATGGAACCCCCCCTCTCTCACACACACATACATACATACACACACACTTTGTCTCCTTTGGCACGGCCCCTTGTTTAGCCTTTAGGTGCCAAAGCAATTAGTTATGTTAATTGCAGGGTCCATTGCCGGTGAATGCAGGTTGAATAGAGCCAGTCAGCAGTGGATGGTTGGCCAGGATCCACAGGGGATGGGGGGGGGATGGTTGGTGGGGGATGATGGGTAGTTGTGACGTCACTGGAGCACCCGGCCCGTGAAAACAGAGGGGGAGGACGGTGTGTGGGAAAAGAGGGGAGGAGCTAGAGGCGAGGAAGGAGAGACAGACTGATAGAGTGGGAGAGAGAGTCAGAGCCTGGGAGATTGAGCACGAGAGAGGATGCGAAGAGAGAGAGAGAGAAAGAGAAAGAGCGTCACAGGAAATTAATGCAACAGAGGAGGCAGATTAGAAGAGAAAGTAAGAAGAAGAGAGTGAGTGTGTGTTCTGGTCTGCTCGGTGATCTGTCTCCATCTGGGTGCCATCTGCGTCTCTGGCTCTGGCCTCCGCCGCACTGGAGCTCACATATGTGGGAATGCAAACACATGCCTGACATATGAAGGCGTGGATTCAGAGAGAGAGAGACACACACACAACGAGGAAAAAGGATAAGAGAGCAACAGCACGAGCCTGCAGCTGACTTTCTCCACGGACCCAGGAGTGGACTCTGCTAGAGAGGAGGTAGGAAGAGACTGAAAACTGCACAACATATTTATCTCCATGTTTTGAGTCCGTTTCCACTGAGGCATGTTTGTGCACAGCGTGTGTGTCTGTGTGTGTGTTCCAGCCTAATTCTGTACTGTACAGATGGTGCCTCATCCTTTCCTCTTTATCTCTTCATCTTTTCATCCTCGTCCACTGAGGTATAGGAAGGAGGGATGAATGTGTGCGTCTGTGCTTCTGTGCCCACAGAACTTCTGCTGCCATATGGACAAAGCACTGATTGTTGTTGGGACTTCAGTGTGTTGTGTTGATGCTCAGTCGTTTTAATGTTCTTTGGAAGTTTTGAAAGACAAAGGCTCTGGAGTCAGTTTTCTTGGGTGTCATTGAGAAGTTGTTTGGGTTGGAGGAATTGTTTCCCAGGGCTGCTGTGTGGGGATCATCCAGAATCTCCCCCTTTTCTGTCTGTTTCTTATAACAGTTCACCTTAACATGTGAACTTTTCATGTTCGGCCTCATGTGGGAACATCAGGAGTTCACTTTCCGCTTAAGTTTCTTGGCAATCGAACATCTCAGAGATTTCAAAAATGCCTTCACCACAATTTTGCTGGTGGAAAAAGAGCAGTAAAACTCCCCCTTTCAAAACAGAGCCCTTCATTCTTAGATTAGATTTTTTGTCTCAGACAGATACGCACAGAAAAGGGGGATAACATGAAAACAACAAGGAAACATGTTGATTCTCCTCCTAATCAACAAAAGATACAAAAGTCAAATTATACATAATTGGTTAAATTCTCTAACTAATACAATTCATTTAATGCGAGGGCTGATTTTTATCAAACAATCATAATTTTCCCATTGACGCCACATTTGCTTCCACCAGTGGAAAGTAGGAGAAATCTACTCGGAATTGTTTCCCATGTGTAAAAAAAATAAAATAGCTTCCCTAACCAGAAAATAAACCCAGCAACGTGATCAGCTGTAATTGAAACAGATAGTAATCTGGTTTTTTTTCCACATGGTAAGCAGAGCAGAAGAAAGTAGGTAAAGTAGACGTGTGCATCTGCCGTACAGACATATGGGAAGAGGAGGGAAACTGCTGCGTCTGTCTTTCATGCTGTGCCTACATGTTGCACAACACTGACATCAGTGGGAATCCAGAACCCAACTGAGGGCAAATGTCACATTGTCGCACGAGTGACTCGAGCGACTCCACCTTTTCGTTGGCCGTCTGCCTTAAAGGAGAAAATGTGTTTATGTGTGGAGGACGTGGAGGGAGGAGGTGTGTGTGTGTGTGTGTGTGTGCAGTAGAAGCAGACAGAGAAAAGGCAGAGAGACCTGGCTAGTGTCAAGCCAGGCCAGGCCGGTCCATCAGGGAGATAGGAGCGTCTAACTGTCGGCTGCACAGTCTCAAACCAGAGACCCCTGTCTGCTCCGCTGGAGACTGTCACACTCCTGACAGCAGCCACTGTTCTCTGTCTGTGTGAGCCTGTGTGTTTGCTCTACTGTTTGTGGAAAGATCGAGGACGTGATGTTTCAAATCTCTCTATTCACAAATTTCACTTCCATTCATTCTCCGGTTTTCAATCACGTACTTGGTAAGCGTGTGGTTGTGTCTGGGGGGGAGGGAGTGTGTGTCAGTGTGTGTGAACCAGGTGTCTTGCAGACATTGTGTCTGCTGTAGTACAAGGTTACTTGTCTTAATAACTTTCTGTGGCTTTTTTCTGTTTGACCTCAATCCCAGCTGCGAGATTCTCTGCTCAAAGTGTGGTAAGAAATAGAGTGAGACCACCATGACCCTTGCTCACTATTATCAGAAGAATTCATCCTCCGTCTTCAACACGCACACACACTCTCACACACACACACGCACACACAGAATAGAGCAGCTGCTTCAAGAGTATGATGCAGGAAGTACTCTATTAGTTCCAGTTGTGAGGACTGTGATCAGGCCCCAGGGGTTCAGTGCGTGTGTGAGTGTCTGGACATGAAAGGGTTCGGTCATTTACTCAACAGAAACCGCTCAGTCACTACAAGTAGCACTCTGAAAGATTGTTTCATCATGGGGGACGTCTGCTGACTATGTAAATAGCCCTGTGTGTGTGTGTGTTGGTGAGCGTACAGACAGATCTGTGTCACTGAGCGTCGCCACCTGCACCCCCCCCCCCTCCCGTTGCAACCTCATTGACACTGTGTGGGAGCCTCTCTCCTTGTGCCAAGTGCACGAGTCAGAGGTCTTTTGCGGGGGTCCACTGACCCTTCGCTGCCCTGAGAGAGCCGCTCGCTGACCCAAGACAAGACCTTTATTTACGGGGCTGGTGTGGTCTGACGGGGAGGAGTACCGGCACATGCTTAAGAGGCTGTAAAATGATCATGACTTAAGTCTTTGAATGGATCAATTCAAGCTATAGATTGGGATCAACTGGCTGCAAATCTAAAGAAGTCATAAATTAGATAGACTCTAATAGATTTTATAATGAGGGGCATTGGTTCAAAAATATGGAAAGTTGAAAATGTTTAAGGTGAGAGAAAGCTGGATTATTTGTGGGGTTGATAACAGCAGTGAGACATAAGCTCCAGTGTGTTTAGCTGCTTTCAGACAAGCGCTGAACTCCACAGATGGATTTTCACCAGGGGACGTTAATGTTCGAACACAAAGTTTCACCACGAGCGAGTGGGGGGGGGGGTGCAAAATTAAAACACAAAGAAGGAAAACAAATGTGTCTCTGTGGGAAAAAGCAGAAACATGAAGAAGACAATGACAAAGATGTCAAGAGAGTTTGAGGTGATAAGAGCAGACACCAGTTAAATCATGTGATCTCTGCAGTGGAGTCCTCCTGCCTCTTGCTGCACCCGGCTGCTCCACCTCTCCCCTGAATAACGCATGTGTGACGTTGTGCATGTGTGAAAGGAGATTTTACCCCCAAGTCATGTCTGGAAACGGCTTATGTAGATTAGAAAATCTAAATCTGTGCAGTGCTGATTCTCAGTGTTTTCAGCAAAACCACCTCTCTGGTTATTTAGGTAATTTAAATGTTAATATCCCTAATTTTGTGTAACAGAGCCTAAAAGCTACATTTTCCAATGCTCGATCAAGGCGCCGCAGACAGAGGAAAAACATTGACAGTTTGTGAACCTCTGGGAAATCACTAAGCAACATGATGCATTTACACTTGTGTAACTTTCCTGGAAACCTTATTTCCAGCGCTAAGCCCTGAAAAGTAAGAGCTGATACTGAGACAGAGACATAGAAAAGTAAAAATCCTGTGCTCGGGTTGTTAGGTGTGTGGGTGGATAAGAAATGGGTGGTGCTGCCCCTCTCTGTGAATTGTCTGTCTTAGTCATTATTTTCTCTCTTTCTCTTCGTTCCCTTTCCCTCGGCCTCCTTCTGAGAGAGCCCTGAAAAATCACTGCATTTTCACAAACAAAAGCGAATGCCCACTCTCATTTGCTTTACTGAGAATAAAAACCTTTATTTTTTTGGGAGTTGACACGCATTCACACACCGACAAGTGGAGCTATACTGAAAAGTATGTCACCGACAAGACGCCTTGGACATATATGAAGAATACACCGTGTTCTTAAACATATCTGCGGTCGACCCCTCTCATCAAAACACACCTCTGCCCACACACTCCCAACCGCACACTCATCCTCCGCTATCTCTGCCTCATTCTCCTCATTGTTCTGAGCACAGCTGGCCTCTTTGTTTTTCTTATCTGTCTCTCTGTGCTCTTCTGGGATAAACTTGTGCGCAGCTTCGTTTGTGGACCATTCTTACTTTTCACGGTCTCCCCAAACCCCCAGGGAAACACAATGGTCTTATGTCCCAGTTTGGAGAAAGGATAATGTCTTTTCTATAATTACAATACACCAAGTATTAGCAGAGCCTGGCCGATTTACCATTTGGCCATAAAACCGGCCAGATATGAGCCTTTTCACAGACATATTGGAATTGCTGTTTATGTTTTCCAGTGTGGAAACTTTTATTTTTCAGAGTGAACAGTGCAGAAAAGATGTTCATGTATGTTTACATTAAAATGATGTATTATTCTCTTTATGTAGTTGTATGTTATCAATCATTTCTTTAAACTATGGCAGATAGATAGATAGGTATCAGATTAGTTTTACTCCCATCCCCCATGTGTTACACAACAATGACAGAAGAAATTACTTAATATCAAATTTCAGTCTAATGACGATATCAACTAACAACTTGTTTACATCCATCAATTAAAATTTGAGTAAACTCACGTTCTTCATTGTAAGTTAGTATAAATGTCAGTAACTGAAGATAAACATAAAAGCCCACTGAGTCATTGTGAAGAACGTCTGAGTCAAGTGTAATGTGAATGTCTTCTGAGGGGCTCAGGGCGATCGCAACATCTGGTTGGACCCGAGCCGAGGCCGGTCGGCTGTTGAGGCCTCCGACACCTGGTCCGAAACAGGCCGGCTGTAATGTTCACTTTGTTTTCCAGCTCGTATTTAATTTAATGGACGACTGTAACTTTCTAGTTAATGGCGAGTTTCGTTTTTGAGACATACAAACGCAGACAAACACAATTTTTCCTGGCTGCAGTTGAGGGTCTGGGTTTATAACGTATAGGAGCCACAGAGTCTAAATCCTCCAGACAGACACAGTGATATACATCAGTGTTAGTCAGGGGAGCCGTATAAGTCTGTTCTGACATGCATGGGAAAAAGAAAATAAAGACAACTCGACATAATTTTAATGGTCATGCATCCTTAAATACGAGAGCGGATTGTTTTTCACGTGGCGTTTTTGGCTTTAAAGAATTATGAGGCTCATGATGATTGATGGGCAGACTAACCAATTTGTTACGGAGAGGTGAGAAGGGTTGTAACCAGATAGGCAGATAATCTACTGGCCTCGGAGAGTGAGAGCTGGTGTGAGAGAGTTCGGTAAGTGTGTGTGTGTGTGTCATTCACAGCTTTTGTGGTGGAAAGTCGGGATTGACGGATTCGAATCGTCCCGGTTATGTCACAGTTGTTATTTGTGTGGGTGGGTGTGCACATGTGGCTCGGGGCGGCCATTTCACAGGTGTGTGTGTCTGTGTGTGTGTGTGTTACTTCAGGGATAAATGTCCTCTCTCCGCTCAGCCGATGACAAACCTAGCACCTGGTAAACGGGGCCAACACACACACTTACACATGATGACACATCCACTTCCAGCTCTATCCCCCGTGACCCAGATGTGTGTGATGCAAGCGTGTGTGTTCACGGTTTGTGCCACTCTGAATAACACACACTCATTTGACCCAATGACAGGAAAAAACACAATACAAACAATTGTCCCACCCTTTACGCTACCTGCACCAAGAAGGTTATATCTTCGTCTGCATTTGTTTGTATGTTACCAGGATTACACAAAAACTCCTGGAAGGATTACTGCAAAACTTTCTGGAAGGGTGCGATATGTGTCAGAGAAGAACCCATTAAATTTCGGTGTGGCTCAGTATTAAGGGGGTGGATCAAAGGATTAGTTTTCACTTTCATTTTGCTAACATTTTCTTTGATTTCTCTGAGGAGAATTTGTGGATCTTAATGAAGAAAAAAAAGTTTAGGGAACTGATATCTATGAGTGTGTGAAACTTGATGCAGCCTGACTGAATGTAAAGGAGACTGTTGGGTGGTATGCTCTTTACTAGTTTGCCATTTCGTTTGTGGGTCATGAAGTATGTCATTGGATTTTTAACAGCAGTATGATTATGGTTCTTTACGTGATGATTTTCATCGCAGTTACAGTTTGTGCGTTCCCTCCCTGTACCCAAGACGTGGACGTTTTTAAGATGCTTGTAACCTAAAGTTGTCAATTCAGAAAGTTTCAAGACATTTCAGGCACTGGCGTCATTTAAAAGTTTCTGTTTCTGCAAGTTCTGAAAGGTTTGTTCGTTTCTAACTCCAAAATTAAACGGGTGATGCTGTTTTGATGTGTTTTTAAGGTCACAAACTTCTCATCAGTTTATTCCCCCTTCGGTCCGACCTCATGTACACGTGGACACTGTTCGTTCTCTCCCTCTGTCCAGTCTCTGCCAGACGTCCTCTCCCTCCTCTGCTCCCAGCTTCACATCACTGTGCCTCTTTTTACTGCTCATTCTCAGTTTTTTATGGACACCGTCTGTCTGCCTTGCCGTCCCCTCATCGTTTTCTCTCTCTCCCTTTGCCACTAAGTACAATTCCATCCCTGGGTCCCACTTTTTTTTCATCACTATGTGGCATGCTGGATTACAGCAGTGTTTTTCTAATCATCCCACTGAGCCACAAGGTTATGTGGGGGCTTTTCTCTTCATCACTCCGTCTCGGGGAAATGTGAGGAGTTCACCCTCGCAACACATCTGTGATTCTTCACATGTGCGCCTGGAAGTCACATACATGTTTTCTGTTTTTCTTTCTTTTCACCTTCCCTCACCTCCGTTTCTGTTTTTGCCAATTTCTCCGCCTCCTCCTCCAAACTTGTCTCCGTCTCTCCCCACCTTTTTTGCCCTCTCCTTGTATACATCTTTCTCCCACTCTCCCCCCTTTACTGTCAACCTTGCCACCTCCCCATCCCTCCCCTCCCTAGCAGAGTGTTGATATTGGGTTTTGTCCAAATAGTCTACAGGGCTGTAAGGTGGTAATGAGAGCCAAGAAAAACAGCCTGGCTCTGAGTCGGACAACCAGCCTTGTCTTTCTGATGAAACCAAATGAAAACAGTATTTTCTATCCTTGTTATTCCTTCCCTCCCATCCTCCATCCCTCTCTGCATCCCTCGTTCTCCACCTCTGGCGCCTCTAATTTGCAGACTAATTTCTTATTCCCATGGGTGCTTGTTTAAAGGTTTCTACAAAGTTGTTTCTGTGATAATTGATACGCAACTTTTCGGCCCTAGAGGACAAATAATAAGGTCAAAATAAAATTAGATGTGATTCTCATCATTATTCACCTATAGATTTATTTTAAATGACTTGTCTTAATAATGTACATCTGTAAAATGAGGCCTTTGGTTAAACTGTATGAACCAGTTTACTTTAATCTGTGTCACAAATCGTATCTGATGACAGCTCAAGTGGAAGAGAGGCGACTGTGCTGTGGCAACAGTGGATGAGGCGTCGACCCCCAGAGAGCAATAACGCAAATTAAGCTGATTGAAATTAGCAGAGGGGACACGAGTTTCCTGATTTACGGGAATCTGACACCATCCGCACTCTCTTAAATACTCAAGTCCTTGAATCTGTTGTGTGGCTGTAGGGTTTTTACAGCAACCTGACACAGACTCACAGAGGCCGAGCGCTGTTGAATTATCTGCTTGTGTGTGTGTGTGTGTGTGTGTGTGTGTGTGTGTGTGTGTGTGTGTGTGTGTGTGTGTGTGTGTGTGTGTGTGTGTGTGTGTGTGTGTGTGTGTGTGTGTGTGTGTGTGTGTGTGTGTGGAGGTCAGAAGGGAGAGCAGGATGGAGGAACAGATGTGTGCTGTATTGTGGTGGTGTGTGTGGACCGACGGGGACCAGGTGCAGCCTTTGTCTCCTCGGCATTTAAGTCCACTCGCTTGCATTCAGCCGCCTCGTGCCTCCCCTACGACCCCCCTCTCCTTCTTCCCCCTCTCCTTGGAGGGACGGCAGAGAAGTGTGTGTGTGTGTGTGTGGAGGAGGGGGCAGCCTTGGCTTAGCGGAGGAGGCTCCAGCAGTCCCTTCTGCCCCCCCCTCCTCCCTCACAGGTGACTGTTGGAGGTCCCAGCTGGCCAGCTCTTGGCCGATTAGATCCATATGGTACAGGAGGGGGAGGAGGAGGAGGAGCACCCATCAGTTGCATGGGTGCTAAGGGGCCTGTTAGCTTGTCCCTTTTTTGCCCTCAGCTTCAAGTCAAGTCCTCTGTCCCCAAATATTCATTTTCTTACAAACATCTGCGATCGTTTTAGTGATGTCTCATTTCTTTTCCTGTCGTTTTCTGTTCAAATGTTATTGTGTTATTTGTGTTAAATGTTTATTTTATGTGGGCGCTCTATTGATTATTGCACATTGGTTTCAGAAGGCTCCAAAGGATAATTATTTTACAATTCTTAGAAATAGCTTTCACCTACACAGTGTTGCCAGGTGTACGATTATTGTCGTATTTGTACGATAATTATCGTCTGTACAATGTACAATCAATTATGCTTGATATTCGATAATTAATTAATTAATTAGTTATGTCTGAGTTCCTGGATTAATACTGGTTTTGGACAGAAGGCTAAATTAGCATAAATTCTTTCTTTGGCCAAACATCCCATATCATTATCTTTTTAACTAAGTGTTAAAAAGATAGTAAACAGGTATTTTACCAAATATAGAAATCAAGCTGTTTTACAGGTTGATTCATTCAACATGTCTGTGTTAGGAACCCACATATTTGTAGCATTGCACATGACATGAATTATCTTTTCGCTCACTGATAAATTAGTCCAGTCTGCGTCACATCTTCTCTCACCTCATCTACAATAACAGGACAGCGATAGCAGCGCAGCTACAACACACTTGCCTCATGACTCAAAGCTTTAGACCTTTAAACTTCAGAGCTAAAGCACGAGCTTAAAAAACCTGAACACTGAGCACATTTATTACACATCAAGTGTAATTTATCTGTGCTGCCATCCTAATTTTACTTGATCTAAACGAATGTCCTCTGCATTTTATTTTGCCGTAATGTCGTCTCATGTTTTCATTATTTAATGATTGCGCTCGGACACATTGTCGCAGGATTATGACGTACAACAACAACGTTGGCCAGAATCCAAAAGAAAAAATTTAAAGATATATTTTGCACTTAGTATTTATACTTTAAAGTTATAAAAAAACATGTTGAAATAAACTTGTTACTGCACTGCTCTGCTTCTATTTACATTCAAACAACAGATCGGGCTGTTCCTGCTGTTCCTGCTGCTCTCGCTCCTCTTGTCTCTCCGCCTTTAGCGCAATGCATGATGGTATATATTGCTCGGTTAGTGACCATCAGTTGTACACTACTTTCCATGAATCATTGTGGGAAACAAAAAGTGCACCATTAAGGGTATGAAAAATGTCACTAGACATTTAGACACCACGACAAACTCACTATATCGTAATTAGTTTTTGGATGCAGCCTCTGTCTCTATTTCTTTGCATCACCTCCAGAGGCCGAGGCCGAGGCAATTAAAGGCAGCTGAATGTTTGAATGCAGACGAGACACCTGAGCTGAACAAACAAGGAACACCTGGTTAGCAACAACCGCCATCACCACAGACACACTCTACTTTTCCATCCCGGCAATAACAACTGCCGCAGAAAGCAAATAAATCGATCCGAGAAATGTACGATGCTGTAAAAATTAATATCTTATTAGATGTTAGAGACGAGACGACGGGGAGAAGATCAGCTCAGAACGGTATGAGAACATGGAAGTTTGTGTTTTAGATTCAGTGTGATGATCTGCTCACAGTTTCATCCCCTTTGCTTCAAAGTGTTGTGTACATGCATTGTGACATTTGCATGTAATCCTGTGGATGAGCGGTCAGGAGCTTTGTGTGCCTTCCCTTTGTTCCATTAGAGCCAAGATGACAGGTGGCATTTAGACCAGACAAACAGCCCACATCCTCCTCCAAGACAATATTCACCTGAGTTAACATCAGACCACTTTGTGCACACTGTATGTGTGTGTGTGTTTTGTGGCTGTGGTGACAGCTGCCTCCTCTGACAGTCCTGTGACTACATACAGTGGACTCAGGTGCTCGCAAGCCAGATGAAGTCATCCGGGTATGTGCGCTGTCTTAATTGACGAGCAGAGGCAATTCTCTCCGGGCTGTCAGCACTGTATGCACACACACCTGATGTCTCCTGTTATGGCCATTACCTCAGACGAGGCAAACGACAGACCGGCCTGCATCTTAAGGTTGCTTGGATGCAGCTGCAACCTAATTTCTCGGCTCCATGCAGAAATCGATGCACGAGCGTGTGACTGTCGTGGTTGTTTTTATTCTGCGGCCTGTCTGTCAAACACAATAGGTCCACAAGCGTCTTTTTAAAAAAAAAAAGGAAAAAAAAAAAGAAGCTTTATCAGGATGACAGGCGATTTGGACAGAAAACTCATGTTCGCTGCTGGTGACAAACTGTTGATGATGTGTCAACAAAAGAACTTGTGAATACATAGCACAAACCGAATACCCCAGTCCGAGATCTTGTGTATATATGAAGTTGTTTACATGGTAACAGTGTTGACACTGAGGCCATATGCCCCGTTGATTCTGTTATTGAGATGTCAGTCTAATTTCCTGGCCATACGGTCGGAGTGTGTAGATCTTTGATACGTGTGTGTGTGTGCGCGCTGCAGGCTGCTTCCTGCGGTGCACTGGCAGACTGTGTGTGTGGTGGGCATGATGATCCAAATGTCTGCATAGATCCCTGCTTCCTGCCCCCCATGTCGGTGAACAGGTGGAGCGATGGCAGGCAGGCGACAGGGCTGAGAAAGAATGAGAGGGAGAGAGATGGGGGGAAAAAATGGACGGAAGAAGCAGTTGAAGCTGTCACAGACTTGACAGATGAGTCGTATAGACACACTCTCAGAAATAGGGAGATTCCGTGTCAAGTTATCTGCAGATGATCACATATGTGGGTCAATTAACTTTTAACTGAATTCATAATGCTTTGCTTTCTGTATGTTTATTTATTTTGACATATTCTTAAAATGTTTCTATCCACTTAACAGGCGTTGTTCCTTTCTTTTCAATTCTCCTGCGTTACCTACCGACGGCTTAAACTCCCATCTTAAGTCTTTATAAACTGGGTCCCTGTGGCTCAAGGCCATGCAGAGTTCATAGCTGTGAAAAAGATATACAGGGTGCCATTGAAGCCAAAGCCTTAAAGCCATGAAACCACATTTAAAAAGCTGCTCTCTGTTGACCCATGACCTGCGAGACCATGCTTGTCTATTAATCGTTGGTTCTTAGAAAAGTCTGATCCACTCTAAATGGAGACGGGACCCGGCCTTCATGGGTCTCCGGGAGACAAAGGCGGCTTCTGATCCCACATATCGCTCACCACCCCCCCATCACACTTTCTTCAGACCCCTTATCTGGTGGTCTCATTCAGCGGCAAAAGCATATTGAGAAGTTGC